>NC_034603.1:20643589-20658985 GCF_900095145.1 Mus pahari | reverse complement strand
TAAACAAAGAATTCTCAACTGAGGAATACCAAATGGCTAAGAAACACCTGAAAAAATGTTCAACATCCTTAGTCANCAGGGAAATGCAAATCAAAACAACCCTGAAATTCCATCTCACTCCAATAAGAATGCTAAGATTAAAAATTCAGGTGACAGCAGATGCTGGCAAGGTTGTGGAGAAAGAGGAGCACTCCTCCATTGCTGGTGGGATTGCAAACTTGTACAACCACTCTGGAAATCAGTCTGGCGGTTCCTTAGAAAATTGGACATAGTACTACCAGAAGACCCAGCAATACCTCTTCTGGGCATATACCCAGAAGATCCTCCAATTGGTAATAAGGACACATGCTCCACTATGTTCATAGCAGCCTTATTTATAATAGCCAGAAACTGGAAGGAACCCAGATGTCCCTCAACAGAGATATGGATACAGAAAATGTGGTACATTTACACAATGGAGTACTACTCAGCCATTAAAAACAATGAATTTATGAAGTTCTTGGGCAAATGTATGTATCTGGAAGATATCATCCTTGGTGAGGTAACCCAATCACAAAAGAAGTCACTAGATATACACTCACTGTTAAGCGGATATTAGCCCAGAAACTTAAAATGAGGGCCTTTCTTGTTCAAACCACCACACTCCATTCTCTGCCCTCCATAGGCCTATATCAATATAATAATGCAAAAATCGTTTAGTCCAACTTCAAAAGTCCCCCAAAGTCTATCACAATCTCAACACTGTTTAAAGGTCCAAAGTTTGAAGTCTGTTCTGAGATTCATGGTAATCTTTTAACTGTAAAATCAAAATTAAAAACAATGAAAATCACATACTTCCAACATACAATGGCACAGAATACCCATCACCATTCTAAAAGTTAGGAAAGGGAGCCTAGTGAGAAAATGCTGAAGCAAAGAAAGAACAAAGAGACAACAGGAAACATTCCAAATTCTGCATCTCCATGTCTGATGGCAAAGCACATTTCATAGGTCTCCAACTCTTTTCAGCTCTGTTAACTGCAACACACATCTCTCTCTTGGGCTGGTTTCACAACCAATCTACAACTTTCCTTGGCAGGTATCCCACAACTCTGGTATATCCAACATTGGGGTCTCCAACAGAATATAGGATTCACCTTGAGAGCTTCACACAATGCCCTTTCTAAACCTCCATGCATGACATTCAAGGCTTCTGTTGCTTCCCTTAGAAGGGACCTTTACACAATGATTTCTCTGATACACTTCTGGCCTCAGTGGCTTTCCTTAGAGGGAAATTCCACAACTCTTTTCTTGTAACCTTGACTTGAAAACCAGAACTATGTCAGAAGCTGCCGAGTCCTGTTGCTTGCTGGGGCTGGAACATGGCGCCATTGTTCAATTGCATCTGCATTAGCTTTCTATCGTTGATGGTTTCCCTTGCTGCTTAAGCTTTTCTTTAATTCCTTTTCACAAATTGAAAGCTTAGCTGAATGGGGTCTTGTTCTGAGATCACCACTCCCCTTATTCTATTCATCATTAGGCTTTTCTTTAAATTTTTACATCTCCTTGAGCATTAGACTTGGCTCCAACATTACATTCCTGGTGCTCCTTTTCTATTCAAACTGTACATTTTGTATTTTTCCTTGATCAGCTTGCTCTTTTTCATTATAGATCTGCATAAAAGTGGCCACTAAAAAAAACCACAAGACACAGTTAATGCTAGGCTTCTTGAAATCTCCTCTGCCAACACCATTAATCCAAAACTCTTTACTTTAGCCTTCAGGAGATTTTTTTTTTTTTTTAACAAGGGGAGAAATCAGCCACATGTCTCACCAAAATGTTACAAGAACAGTCTCTAAACCACTTACTAATATGCTTCCCATCTGAGACTTCTTGGACCAGGCCACTGTAATTTGAATTGCCCTCAGCACCACTACCTTCTATGCTCCTACTAGGATTGTCCACTAAGTCTCACATAAATTGTCCAGTCACTTTTCTAGTGCAAAGTCCCAAAGTCTTCCATATTCCTCCAACAAACAGCATGGTGAGGCCTGTCATAGCAATAACCTTTCCTGGTATCAACTTTTGTCTTAGTCACTGTTCTATGGTTCTGAAGAGACACCATGACCATGGTAACTCTTATAAAGGAAAGCATTTAATTGGGGGTTTTCTTATGTTAAGCAACTACTGACTATTTTCTTTTTAGTTAAATAATGTTAGACTTTGATCATGTCCTTAGCTAGAGGACAACTTAGTTTTTGGGGGGAGGGGGGTTGTTTGTTTGGGGGGGTGTCTGTTTGTTTCTTTATTTGTTCTCCCTTAACAATCTTGTGAATTACATATCATAAATTGTTTCCATTGTTCCAAGAATTGACTGACCATTAAATGTTTCATAGTATGTTAACTATCCAATCATAAACCTATAATGTATACCTTTCCCATAATCATAAAACTAACTGCAAAAAAAAATCTTTTTTTAAATCAATTGCTCATTTGGCATAAAAAGTTCTTCCTGTTTCTGGTCTGAGCCACTTTCATTCCTCCACTTCCAAGGAGAGCAAAAGTATGGCTTAGGCACAAAATAAAAATTTTACCTTGCAACATCTCAGTGTTAGTTCCTGGTTTTAGGCACCATAACAGCTTATAGTTTCAGATGCTTAGTCCATTATCATTGTGATGGGAAGCATGGCTGCATGCAGGCAGACACTGGAGGAGTAACTGAAAACTACATCATGATCCAGAGAGAGGGGGTGGGGGGAGAGAGGCCCTGATGTAGGCTTTTGAAACCTCAAAGCCCACCTGCAGTGATAGTTACTCCAACAAAGCCACACTTCCTAATCCTTATAATCCTTTCAAATAGCGCCACTCCCTGGTGACTAAGCCTATGTGGGCCGTTCTTATTCAAACTAACACTGATGGATAATTTTGAATTCTAAAATCTTCTAGAAACTTCTTTAGTGGTTGAAATGAAATTTTTCGCTGAATTGGTTCTTTATCATCCCTTGCATAAAAAACTACCAGTTATTGACCCAACGGATCCAAGTCAACTCAAATAATAAAGATCATGTGTTTGCACATGGCATGGCAACAGTACACCCTCATTGTCTTATCTGTCAGCTGTCATCAACTCTCCAGTTCTCTGCCATAATATAGTCTGTATTTTGTCACAATACCATATTAACTGTCTTGTTAGCCTATAGAAAAAAATTACGGCAGCCTGTTACATTTATCTCATTCTGCTAATTGGATCTATTGAGCAGTAATGAATAATCACAATATATATTTCAGCAAGACATATGTATGCCAGAAAAGGATGAGTGAACCTCCAAAGAATTCAAAGGGCTTGTCACGTAAGTGAGGTTCCTAAGAGTAATATAATGCAGAACATACAACAGTCAGAGACCCTGTAAAAACACAAAAATGTTGGGTTTTTTTTTTCCCTCCACCATTTGCTGCATAGCAAGTTCTAAGTCACTCAGTACTATATGGTGAGATCCTGTTTTTTAAAAAAGCAAACAAAAACAAACAAACAAAAACTAGGAAAAGAGTTACTTCCTATCTTGTCACAATCTTAGTTATATATTTATTGTAAAAGTATTTTTGAATATTCAAACTGTAATATGAACCAGACGTCTTCTTATCAACACTGTATCAAATCTTGGTCTCCTAAGACAATCAGCCTTCTGTCTGCTTTAACTGGTTTCTGTGTACACAGAGAAACAAAGTTATAGGCATAGGATGTTATATGACTTACTGTATAATTCCACAGGATCTTTTATATGTGTGTGTATTATGTGTGGGCATGTATGTGTGTTCCTGTTTGTACACATGTATACAGGTGCATGTGCATGTAGAGGGCAGTGGTCAACCTTGGGTGTTGTTCCTCGGTCAATGTCTATTCTGTCTGTTTCTTGAGACGGGGTCTCTCACCAGAACCTGGGATTCCAGTGGCTCAGCTAATGTGGCTGGCCAGCGAGGCCCACTGATCTAGTACTCTCTGCTTCACCAGCACTGAGATTGTAAGCAAGTGCTGCTGTGCACAACTGGATCCTGGGGCTTGAACTCAGGTCTTTGTACTTGGTGGCAACGCATATCATTGATGGGACCATCTTCCAAGCCTCAATTCCACATTCCTTTTAACTAAATAGTGAAACTTGAGGATCTTTCTGCAATACTACATATACATCCAGTGTCGGTATCTTTTACCTTTAAAGGGAGGGCCTGGTACGGCATGGAGATAGAGCTGTCCTCCTGCATAAGGATATCTTGGAATGTAGTCGCCCTCATCAGGTAGACAATATGTTCTTGTCTTGAGTAGCTCTAGAAAATACTGCCTGCTTCTCAGAAGCGACAAAACACAGACTGTGTTGGCTGGATGTGATGTGCCCCTGTGGACAGAGCCCACTCCTCAGGCTGTTTATAGGTTAGGGTCCCCGTATCAACAGTTTACATGTCTACTTAGAGAAATGAGTTCAGGTTCCCAAGAAGAAGAGGAAGCATAGATAGTGAGCAGAGGAGCCAGAATTGAATGACTTCAAAGCAACAAGAATCCTTGAAGCTGGGGGCCCCTTAGATGGCAGCAGTGGATCTTATGAGATGACTGAGATGATGAGACTGAGACCACCAGGCCTCTGTGAACACCAGGAATCACACAGACTTATAGACTGAGTTGGTGAAATCACAGGTGCGGGGGGTGTACCAGATGTTCCAGAAAATAGTAACAAGTTCCCTAAGCACAGACAGGCGAGCTTCACCAGATGAAAAAGGAGGGAGACCAGGCTCAGCACGGGACAACCGGGAGGTCTATCTGCATGCAGTTTGAGAGCCCCAGCCTAGCTCCCCTTCCACTCAGTGGGCAAAGCAGCCGTGGCTGCTATCCACCTAATGTTACCGCAGCCCTGCTCAGAGACAACAGGTCCTGTCCTGGCTAGTCAGGTCAGAAGGCTCTATGAGCTGTGAGTGCCTGTTCCCTTCCTCTCTGTTCTCTGAAGGCTCTGAAAGGCTTCACGGGACTTGGTTCTTAGCTGTCAGCCACGGTACCGTGTTTTACACTGTCCCTAACTCAGCATAGCCACCGTCCCTCAGCCTTCTTTTTATCCCACACTCAAAGCCTTTCACCAACCTGGGCCAAAGTAGCGCCTTTTCTGTAAGTAAGTTCAGTAGCTGTTCAGCCCCCAAAATGCCAGAAAGAAAGAGTCCACAAAAAAAAAAAAAAAGGGTTTCATACAGCAGAGGGCAGAGTAACATCCACTGGGGGTAGGAAGAGGAGCAACTGCTTCCTTTTCTTATTGCCGTGACACAAAACCCGACAGAGGCAACTGAAGGAGGAAAGGTTTTATTCTAGCTCATGGCTCAAGACACATAGTCCTTCATGGCAGGAAAGGATAGCATCAGGGCTGTGAGGAAGTTAGGTAGTAACATCAACAGTTGGGAAGCAGAGAGCTCAGGCTGGAACCAGGGGGGCCTAGCACCCCGAAGGCCATCTCTTGACCTTATATCTACCATCTAGGTCACATGTCTAAAATCTCCCACAACCCCTCAAAACACCAGCACTGCCTGGGGACCAAGAGTGCACACATATGAACCTGTGGGGGAAGTGTCGCAGTCAAACTGTAACACACATAGAGGCTGGGGGTGGGTGGGTGGAGCTTGAAGTTGGAGGTGGGGTGTGGGGGAGGGTTTAGAGGGTGCAGAAGACAGATACCAAAATGTAGTTACCACAGGAGGGACAAGTTCAAGTCCCTTTGTCATAACTTATTATAGAGCTTATTAAATCCTAGCAGAGAAGAGCTTGAAACTTCAATGCAAAGAAGTCATCCCTGCAAAGAAGACACCAGTTGCCCTCCTGGATCTTTACACGCTATAGACATACTAAATCATCCTACCGAGCCTTCTATGCACAATTACCACATATCGTTTTTGTTTTGTTTTGTTTCGTTTTTAGTGGAAAAGAAATAATACAACATTAAGTGTTAAGCAATAGCGGGTTCTCCCTGATTGAATGGAGTTTGGGCAAAAGACCCCGGAGGGGTCAGAAGCCAGCACTGAATTCAGGACTCAAGATCTGACAGATGAAACCCACTCCAATGGGGAAGTCAGAAAGCAAAAGAATTTTACCAAGTGGTGGAGAAAGGAGACTGCCTCAAAGTAGTGCAAAGGTGACGTGGGGACAAGAGTCACCAGAGCTTCTGCTCAACAAGAGGGGCCCCAAGAGTGGGTTGTAGCTCCCCCCCCCCTCTTGCTTGGGAGTTTAAAAGGAGACTGGGGGGAGGGGAGGGAGGAGGAGAAGAGGATGGGGAGGGGAGGGAGATGGAAGGGGGAAGGAAGGGGGATGGAAGAGGGAGGGAAGGGGGATGGTAGGGGGAGCTAATGTGAGCTGCCAGCCAGCTTCTGTGGTTTTTCCAAGGAACTAGGATGACTCTGGCTGCTGTGGAGGAGTGGAAGCCCTCAGGGTCAAGACTCTACCCTGACTGCTTGATGGAGTACAGCTTCTCACTGCAGTAGGATATGTGTCTGTGTATCTGTGGTGTGTGTGTGTGTGTGTCTGTGTGTCTCTGTGTGTATGTATCTGTGATCTGCATGTAAGTATGTGCAGGCACGCATGTGTGTGTCCATGTGCCTGTGTGTGTTAGAAGGGGAATTGGAGTGGAGAGACAGGCACTCAGCACTGACAGCTATCCCACCTCGCAGGCTGGAGAGCTCCCTCCATTGACACTGAAACCTCACTACCCCGGTTGCCACCTTCTTGAGGATGGAAGGATGCGCTACAGGTCCCCATGAGGCTGAGCAGGGGATTCAGCTCACCCAGAGAACCCCTGAGACACCACAGCGATCCCTGTCACATTGAGTTTCTTCTGCCTCAGTTCATCACAGACAGGAACACATGCATGCATACATACATACGTACATACATACACACACACAAACAAATGCATGACAGATAACTCATCCACCCAGCCTTCTCACCTCCCAGCCCAGCAGGCCACAATTACATCAATTCGGAAACTGTAGCCAAGTCATTGGGGTTTACTCTCTACATTCTAATTAGCATTACACACTGATTATCCGAGGCTATTGATATTAGCTTTAATCAGTAATTACAATGCTCACATGAAATATTTAATAACTATTCATAATACAAGAAATTTGATTAAGGGCAGGACAGAACATTTTCCTTGAATTTTCATAGCGGTCTCTGAAAAGCTCAGCTGGGTTCATCCCAAGCAGGAGTAAACACAGCCGAAACCATGACCCACAAATGCAGCGGGAATTGGCCGACTCGGATGCACGCAGCCCTGTGCTGGGAAAGGCCCAGGATCAGCTAGGGAAAATGGGCTAAGGGATGGGCCGTTCCAAAGGAGACATGTGAGTGCCAACAAACTTAAAGGGAAATTTTGAGTTTCACTGGTAGTTGAGCAGCATTCATTTAAATTTGACACCCAGTATATTCAGCACATTGACTGACAGTTCACCCTGGTACATCTGCTGCTATTGATTAAAATGAGTCCCAGGCCACCATCGCCTCGTCATCTGCCCCTTTCTTCCCTCACGGAAAGTGCAGCTTTTGCCAGCAGTGACCTCCCACCCAGCCTTCTGCAATCACAGGGCAGGAAGCAGGAAGCGGCTTTGATTCTTTTTCTTTCTGGTTTGATCTGGTTTGGTTGGAGACAGTGTCCAGCTATGTAATCCAGGCTGGCCTTGAACTCACCACCCTCCCACCTCGGTTGCCTGAGTGATGGGATTGCTGGCACACACCACTGTTCCCACTAATTCTCAATCTGTTACCTCCAGCTACACCAAATGGCCAGAAGTAGCCCACAGAGCCACCATTGACCTCTACCTCAACAGCCCCCCTGTGGGAGACCAGGGACAAGCCTATGGGCTAGCCCTGAGATCTTAGATAGGGGGACACCTCAGTGGAGCACTCTGCCAAGTGGACTGCGACACAACCATAGTATACACAACCCAAAACGGGGAATAGCAGAGAGCAGCGGCTGTGTCAAACACAACAGCAGATAGGGAGCCACACCCACATGCCTCAGGCCCTGTTTCACAAGGGCAGATTTCCTGAGGGCTTCCTTTGCCCAATCATGAAGACAAAGGGGCCACAGCAAATGTGAATTGGGCCCTGATCTTCCTCTATAGGAAAAATGAGGGGCAGGGAGCCCTTTCCATTCAGCCAGGGAACACCTCCCCTACTGATTCACTAAAGCACAGCATTTAATCATGGCTTTTTAATGTCATTCACTATACCCCTACCATAAACATCACCCAAAACCTTAGGAGGTTTCAAGTATAGCCTAATTCTTTTTTTTTTTTTTTTTTTTTTTTTTTTTTCTTTTTCAAGACGGGTTTCTCTGTTTAGCCCTGGCTGTCCTGGAACTCACTTTGTAGACCAGGCTGGCCTCGAACTCAGAAATCCACCTGCCTCTGCCTCCCAAGTGCTGGGATTAAAGGCTTGTGCCACCATGCCCAGCTGATAGCCTAACTCTTGAAAATGCAGAGCAGTGCTCTCAGCTACAAAGTTTACACTCAAGAGCCAAGCAATTGCCCTGGGGGGGTGTGGGTGGGGGTGGGGAATCTTAGAATGTTAAATTTACAATTTTATGGTAGGCACCATTCCTGGGTATCGGAGCCAACGCATGCGCGCGGTTTGGACATGCCCCGTAGATTCTGAGAAGTGATTTAGAAACGTCTAGAATGCTATAGTTTGAACCTTAGTTCTCTGTCCTGTAACCAGGTTGCTTGTGTTCAAGCACTTCTCCCTGCTCTAGCTCTGCAACCTCGTGCATGCTGTGTAGCATGCCAGATGATGCTCAACTCTGTTATCTTCGGAGAGTAAATTCAGGGGCAGGGGTGGGTACACTCAGAGCCCAGGGATTTGCACCATGAGATGCTCTGCCTAAATGCCAGCTATGGCCTTGAGTAGGCATGTCAGGGATGCAACAGTACAGGATTATACATAGGTAAGGAGGGCATGCCCTGGTGAGAAATGGGCTTTAGCATTTGAAAAGGTGACTTGCCTGTGTTTATGACTAACCTGACCACCTACTGAGTTTATTTTAGGGATGCACGCGTGAACAGAAGGGGGGGGGCAGGAACACCAAGTCCTTTTGCTCCCAAACTCCAACCTATAAAAGGCCAGGTGGGACTGCAGGCTCCAAGCCCACGTCTCTACCCAGGTGAGAACATGGAATGCTTTGAAACACCCAGGTCAGAGAATACACTTCTGCACGCAGCGTGAGATGGCTTCCCTACTCTGAGTATAGGAAACTTCTCCCAAGTCACACCACAGAACGGGGATGTTATCTCTCCAAACCCCACGCCTGCCACTCTCACACAGCAGAAGCTTTTGTTCCCTCAGCCTGGCAGCATCAAACAAGACCCATCCGAAGCGGTGACTCTGGGGGAGGAAAGACAGACGTTCCGGAGGAAGAGGGCTAGAGGGGACCATTACAACCCTACCCACGAGGAACATATTTCTCACTGCAGAAGGGACAGACCTGCCCCTTGCATCCACCACCTGCTCCGCCTCCCCCTGTAAAACTCTCAGCTCCAGTGGCACAGGCAGTCTCAGAATCCATGCCGGGCTCTCCCACTGAGGGCACGCTGCCGGGACTGTGTGTCCCGCAGTGACTGGTACTCCTTTCTGTCTTTTTCTGTATCTGTCTGTAGCGGTGCCACTGTGGGAACGGAGGCTTAAAGCCAAGAGAGCAGGTCCCGATAAAGTACCAGATAAGCCAAGGGTGACGTGCCACAGGGAAAGAGAGCTTAGGACTGCTTGTTAAGATACACTTCCTTACCCACCCCCAAAAGGTTCAGAGGTGTTACCAATGTGCCCAGCTCATGCTTATAGCGAGAAGAGGAGGGGCATGGCCCTTCCCCTCCACACACCTCCCAGTAATACAACAGTAATACATCATTGGGACTAAGATGAAACTGTGATGGTTAATGCTGATTGTCAACTTGACAGGCTCTAGAATCACCTAGGAGACAAACTTCTCAGCACACCTGTGAGAAGCAGTCTGATGAGGTTAGTCTCTGGGCATGCCTAGGAACATTATCTTGATTGGGTTAATTGAGATGGGAGACTTGGGCTTAGGTCTTGACTACATAAAAAGAAAAAAAAAAAAAAAAACACTGAGCAGACATGCCTTCCTGCAGTGAGGGGCCGTACCTTGAACTACCGGCCAAAATAAACCCTTTCGTCCTTAAGTTGCCCTTTGTAAGGGCATCTGATCACAGCAGGGGAATAACAACAACAGCAACGGTAACAACTGAGGTAAAGGCATGGGCATAGGGCCCTGAGAGGATGGTAGGACCGTGGCGGGCAGAGAGGGCAGATAGTGTAGCTCGGGCCAAGGCTCGGATCAGCTGTGGTCATAGAAGCCTAGTGGAGAAAGGCAGCATGGACGGTTTATCCAAAAGGTCCCAATGACACGCGCCCTCTCTCACAGGCATGGTCACTGGCAGCCTCAAGGTCAGGTAGATCTGCCCGGACCAGCAGGAGTGCACCGGAGTCTGACTCCACTGCTGCTGGGGAGGACACAGGGCAAGCATGACCCTTCGGGTGGTTCCTGAGAACCCTGGGGTCATCATCCTCTGACCCTCTTCCCACGCTGTTCCGACATACGCTGGGTCACAGGAGCCAGAGAAGCGGCCACCACCTAGATCTCCAGCAGGTCACATACACTCCCGGAGCCTTCAGAGCCTTCTTTACTCAAACCAGCCCAGTCCTGGTTTCCTACACTACCCAGGAGACCCTTTTCAGGTGTCACAGCAAAAGCAGGCCATCATGTACTTTCCCAGCATCCCTAGGGCCAGGCCTGCATCTGGGCCAGCCCACTCCTCCTGACATATGGAGCGAGCAAGAGATGTTTTCTATTTTAATGGCCTCCGTTAAATGTTTCATGGGCAAAGACTGAGGCCAGATCACTTTATAACAATTCTTCTGGTTCCTGCATAATTGATGTCCCTTATGCACTTTTCATGATCTAATTTATCTACCTCCTAAAATATTATGTAAAGCCCGAGTCCCATCGGTAATGATCTATGTCCGATTATAAAGTCCACCAAAGGATTTGCTACCCAAGCTGTGTTTGGGGACATAAACTAAGCTGTGCTCTGTGGAGGCAAGACAGGTTCCAGGCGGGGATTGAAGTCTAGGGCAGAGGTAGAGAAAACCTAGCCTTAAGTTTAGAAAATGAACTAAGGAGAGACAGCAAGGGGGACTGACCACCTAGAGGAAGAAAGAGGGAGATGCGGGGAGCAGAGACTTGCAAAGTTCAGCTATGGACACCACTTGGCCCCATCAGGTGGTGATGAAGACAGGGGTGAAAGATGGTAACTGCCACTGTAGAGAGATGAAGGGCCAGGCACTAAGCTAGCAGTTCCTAGGCACTATCCCATGAAGTCTTCACTCACGAGCTAGGGACTTCTGGAACGCTCCCATTTTACAGGTAAGAAAACCAAGGCTTGGGAAGGTATATTCTTTGCCCAAGTTCCCAGAATTAGGAAACAGAAGTGGTGAAGTTCAAATCCATTCAGTGAGGTACAGAGCCCCGGGGTCCTGTTCCTTGGCAAGGTCCAGTGCTCTGGCACCAGCCATTGCCCAACCGTGATGAACTCTCTCTCCAGGGGCCCAGCCACACAGCACTAATCACAGCTCTGTGGCTTCTCCAAGCTCAGCCATCCCCGAGCCAAGACCAAATCAAGATGGATGCTCTCTCCCTCAGCAAATACAACCCCCTCAGTCAATCTCTTGGCACTGGAAGCAGGCTCATTGTTCTTGTGTGGAATTCCACAGATGCTTATAAACACTTCCATTACTTCTGAAGTTTTATTTATGGTTTTTGTTAAACCTTTACTCTGAAGTTTGCCATTTTAAACACTCCCTGACTGAAAGAGATTTATATGGGTCTCTCACACTGAAGCCACCTGAAATGGACAGAGCCGAAATCAATTTATAGGGCTTCAAGAGTGGTTGACGACTCATTTTTATTGAGAGAGGGCTTCTCTCAGGAAGGGGAGAGAAAACATTACCGCCCCTAGAAAACATCCGCCCCTTTAACAGTCTGACTGTTGCCGGGTACTGTCCCTGTCTCTCTGTTAATACAAGCACTGTGAAACTGTAGCAAAACATGCTGTTCGCCAGACTAGAGATGAAAATAAAGGTGTCAGACCCCGCAGAAGAAGTCCTGGCTTCTCGGGGTGCTCAGGAGAAATGAGCACTACAACCGAACCTGTTGATTCGAAGGGAATCAGGAATCAGCAGCGACAAGAGAAGGGAGTAGGCCTTACAAATCCATTCAGTACTCCAAAGCCCCCATCCGAAGGGAGCAACAACTCACATATTTGCAGGCCTGTCAAATAAATTAGGAACTCTCTTCCTTTGAAGATCAATGGTATAGAGATGACTTTGAACTCTTAATATCAGGCATTAGTAACATAATGTTGGGTTTGATTAAGAATGAAAGGAATTTACCAATTTTCTCCCAGCGATCCTCTCTGGACTCTGCACGGAAGCTAATCACTAGATAATTGTTCAATGGCTCTTCTGGTCCATTCAAATCTATTGAATTGTTTAGAGAGGGAAAGGCAGAAGTCCCCTTGAGGGACCAATTACCAAAATGCAGGGACCTGCAACTTGGCAGAACACACATTTTTAGAAAAAAAAAAAGCAGCTGTTAAGAAGACGGGCACCACAGCTAGCCAGAGCTGTCACAACAATATAGCACAGGCTGCGTGCCTTAAATCTAAGACATGCTCTTCTCATACTCCTGCAAGGTTACAGGTTCAAGACTAAGGTATTACCTGATGTCCCTCTCTCCCATACTCACCCTTGTAATACACACAGGCATGGCGCGTGCGCGCGCACGTGTGTGTGTGTGTGTGTGTGTGTGTGTGTGTGTGTGTGTGTGTGTGTGTGCTGGTGGGAGGGGTCCTGAGGTATTTTTTCATAAAAGCATGCCTCTTATCAGATCATGGCCACACCTTTCTGATGTCTGCACTAGTTACATTTTGCAGGTCTGAGAACCTTTCAAAACTTGAACTTGTTTATTTGGGCTCATGGTGGGGAAAATGGAGCTGACTAGACTGATCCTCATCATGGCAACTAGAAAGTAGAGAAGGGAGAAAGGGGGAGAGTGGGAATAAGACAATCCTGGAACCCACCTCAGGGACTTCCTTCCCCCGGGAGATCCTATTCCTTACCGTTCACCACACCCTACTGTCCATCAAGGGATTCACTTATGCATCGGGTCAGGACCCCAGTATCTAAAGAGCTCAGGAAATACCCTCATAACACACTCCAAGGAATGTTCTAATGATATCCTGGGGATTTTTTTAATGTAATGTGGTGTGTGTGTGTGTGTGTGTGTGTGTGTGTGTGTGTGTGTGTGTGTGTGTGTATTTTTGAGTGTGTGTGTGCACCTGTGAGTGCCTGGGAGGTATGGCAGCTGGAAACACATGGTGTACATATACATGCTTGTGCAAAAGAGTTTACCCATGCAAGAGAGGCCAATGTCAGGCCACTTCTTTTATAACCTTCTACCTTATTTTTTTTGTAAAAGTAACTTATTCACCATATGTAATTGTCATCTCTGAGGCTTACTGCCGAATAAGCTCACGCTTTCTAGCTCTTTCTGATCTCTGGCTGGCTGGTTTAACTCAGATGTTCTGCTTCAAACTCCTCTCCAGCTGACTGATTCAAACTGGATTCTCTTGGCTTCCCACTGAAATGTTCTGCTTGGCCACAAACTAATTCTGGCAATTTCTTCTAATCTTCTGGCTCCTTCGCATTCTCTGGCTCTTTCTGTCTTTATCTGCAATCTGTTTCTGTAAAACTATCCAGGTAAAACTGCCTCTGTGGACCTGCATGGAACTGCACGAGCTCATGAAGGAAGTACTCTAAACTGCACAGAACTGACTAAACTCCACTGCACTGCACTCAACTGACTAAACTGAGCCAAACTCAACTCCACACAACTGAACTGACGGAACTGCCTTCACTCTCCCTGAGTTGCTCTTAAATAGCTTTTCTCCTGAGAGTTGGGCATATCCTACCTCTGACTCTTTCTGTCAAATCTTTCTCTGTTTTATCACTTTGTCCTCCCCTCAATGAAATATCATCACTTGGGACTAAAGGTGTCTACTAAAGGATTACAGCTAGGGATTAAAAGTGTGTACTAAGGGCATGTCTGAATTCTAGCCAGTTAACAGAGACCTAGAAGGTCTTTGGTTGTTTTCAGAGCACCTATATTGCTGGATTAATATTCACCCACATTTTTTTTTTTTGGAGACTTTCACTGAAGCTGAGGTTTGCTATGTCACCTAGACTGTTCGGCCATCATGTCATGGGTATCCGCTGGGGTCACAGATGCATATTCCCATGCCAGCTTTTGCATCAGTTTTAAGTATCCAAATTCAGGGCCTCATGTTCACACAGCAAGGACCTTACTCACTGAGTCATCCAACCTCTCCTGAGTATTTCATAATCAGCCATCAGAATTAATCATCACAGTATTATTTAATAATTTTTTCAAATGCCTCTCTTCCAAACACAGCCACCTTCAGAGTTAGAATTTTGATATATGAATGTGGACAGGACACATCCAAGTTCATAAACTGAGTTGCCATAACTTGATTTTTGTACATTTATGAAATCCTCCTTGGGGCTCCATATCCCACCCACACTGGGGGCTCAATCCAAGTTTTCCTTCCTCTTGTCTCTTCTTTCCTTCCTTCCCCAGAACACTCCACAGGACCCTCGAGTTCCACAGCCTTTTTCCAAATCATAGCTCTGAGTCCTTTCTCTACTTAAACACTAGCAGCTCCCTTGTGTACACAACTCAAGATGAAATTCAAAGAGACAACACATGCATGACTTTTTTTTTTTTTGTAAGTTGGAGTCAAGTAATCAGGCATGCAAACTCAGGCCCTGGCCCTCGGTGGCTATGATCTTAAGCAATTCTGCTCTCTGATCCTGAGGTTCCTCATCAGTAAAAAGGAGAAATAACACCTGTTATTCCATTGGATTCTCGGGAATAAGAAGAAAGGAGAGGATGCTCAGAAATGCTTAACAGGATACCTGGCCCTTGAAATAAAACATTAGTTATCATTACTCTCACTTCTTGGTGTGGATGTTGTCTTAGTCAGGGTTTCTATTCCTGCACAAACATCATGACCAAAAAGCAAGTTGGAGAGGAAAGGATGTATTTAGCTTTCACTTCCACTTTGTTGTTCATCACCAAAGGAAGTCAGGACTGGAACTGAAGCAGGTCAGGGAGCAGGAGCTGATGCAGAAGCCATGGAGGGATGTTCTTTACTGGCTTGCTTCCACTGGCTTGTTCAGCTTGCTTTCTTATAGAACCTAAGACTGCCAGCCCAGGGATGGCACCACCCACAATGGTCCCTCCC
>NC_034603.1:20634804-20641836 GCF_900095145.1 Mus pahari | reverse complement strand
AGTTCAAGGTCATCTGGGATTAAAGGTGTGGTGGCACGCACCTTTAATCTGGGCTACACCTTCTGATGGAGACTATATAAGGACATTGGAAGAAGGAAGGCTCTCTCTCTCTCTCCTTTGCCTGCTTGCCGTGTGGGACTGAGCAACTGCTAGATCCTGGACTTCCATTCACAGCTGCTGCTGACCATTGTTGGGAGTTGGACTGCAGACTGTAAGTCATCAATAAATTCCTTTACTATATAGAAACGACCCATAACTCTAGAGAACCCTGACTAATACAGCTGGGAAGCAGAGCCCTTTTGGCTCACTGGCCAACCAGATCAGCCTACATGGCAAGTTCCAGGCCAGTGAAAGATTCTGTTTCAAAAGAAGAAAAGGTGGGCCGAGGAACAACATCCACTCCAGTAAAGCTAAATAGAGGTATCCAGCCCTCACCTCCTCCACAAATAAGAGCCAAAGCCCCAGGTGGATAGTGACAGCCTGAGGTGAGTGACGGGGAAGTTGGGTCTCAGCATGAAAGAGGCTAGAGCCTTGTAAGACTCAGAGGTCTTGGGACAACAGCATGGGAGGAGGCATGAATTTCCCCGGCAACTATCGCACAGTACTCCAGCTGTGGGTGGTCAGGCAAACTCCCCTGGTGTCGTCGCTGATCACAGTTCCCAAATTGCCGCACTGCCACCCAGGCCTGCAGCCTCACCAGGAACTGACCTGGACTCAACACAGTCGCTCGGCTTTGGAGAAGAAGCCCACCCACATCCTGCCCACTTCCAGAGCCAGGCTACACTGTAGCTAGGTGGCAACTGGAGAAGACACCTCTGCTGTCCAAGCACTCTTCTAAGGTCGGAGAGCCCTGGAAAGATTCATCTCTGCGGTCACACAGCTGTCCCACCGTGGTCTCCCGGAGAGCTGCGCACCCTCACGGACCTATCAGCTGAGCTGCAGCCTCAGCACCTGGGTTGCCTGGTGCCTCAGAGCACCGGTGCTTCAACACACACGGAACAGGGTGGGAGGTCTTCCTCAAGGGCAGGGAGACTTTGGTGCCTATTTTGTAGGATGCAGGATGTAGCAAAGTTTTTATGGATTTGTGTCAGCACATGTCCGGAAGCAAGTGCTCACATGGTCCCCATCATCATCCTGCCGTCCTTAATTCCATCTGTGTATACGGCTGTCAGGACGGGGAGGACATTGTCGTCCCCAGTGCAACCTCGACCCATGCAATGTCTGTCCATACCACAGCCTGGTCTGACAGCAGATGCATCGGGTCCCCTACCATCACTGGGGCTGTCAGTGGCCGGAGGTTCTTGCCATCACCAGAGCCTGGGCAATGCCTGAGGAAATGCCTGGCAATGACACCATTCCCAGTTATCAGAGTGACAGCACAGTAGCCACCTGTAGGCTTCCCATACACCTTGCTCTTTTCCACACCTCCAAGAGTTGACAATGTGTCCCACCCATGCTTGGATCCCAACTACAGCGCTTACGGTGCCCAAAGTTATCGATTATAACCTAAGAATTCCCGAGTACTCATCTGGAACCAAAGCCTATTGTGCAGATCAAAATGTCCAAGAATCCTCTTTGGGAGAAAGAGCTACTTACGAGAAAGCCACCCGTGGATGGCAGAGAAAGCTGGTCCACTGGATGTATAAATCTCCATGTAGGTACACACAAGCACATCTTTAAAGCAAGTTAGGATGATAGCACCTAAAGAAGACAGCGACTCTATAGCAACAGATCCCAAGAGAAAGCCAAAATGAACGAAACGTGTGTTAAAGAATAAAAGCATCACCATAAAGGACTTCGGGAGGTTAGGGAGATGGCTCATTGGGGAGAGACCACTTGCTGTGAAAGCAAACAGACCTGAGTTCAAATCCAGAGCGCCCATATAAAAGGCCAGGCATAGCCCTGAGACCCATAACCCCAATGATAGGAGACATGGCACCACACACGCACAGATCCCACAGGTTTGTATCCTTGAAGCAATGCATTATAATTGAACAATTTATTGCTCCCCCAAACAGAAATGAGGTGTCGTCACTTACCTCTATCAGCCCTGCCCTTCAGGGTTCATGTGTCCCCAAAGATGGTCTCATCTCTGCTCATCCAGGCTGAGACGGGACACGGCAAACACCTTCTGTCCCTCCCGCAGCTCCAGATCTCACTGTCTTTAATCCCCACTCAGAGCCAGGGACAGACTGATGACATGGAGTCCTGAGGAAGGCCAAATTTCCCAATTGCTCTCACATCTGCTCTGTATTTGGCCATGTTCCTAGAGAATACAGTGGAAGTCAAGGAAACTGGAGGAAGCAGGACTCTGTTCAAGGAACAGGTTCAATTAGGCATCCCTCCCCGAGCCAGCAGTGGTCCCATGGCCCAAAGCAGCAATCCAAGTTTTATTTGCTCATAAACATTAATGGGACCAAACCTCGGGGAAAGAAACAGGAAAAGCTAAATGCCATGGAGTGTGCATGATGCCATAAAACCTAGACTCTGCGTGGGAGGGGAAAGGTCGGAGCACTGGAAAGGGAGAATCTTCCCTTCCAGATGGACTGGCCTTGGAGACTTCTGGGCATCTATAGGGTTTTCCTAGTCTTTGGGGGTTCTAGAAGGACTCTTCCTGGAGTGCAAGAGAAAACTTTAAAGCAAAAGTAAATCTCTTCCATGCTCAGACAAAAGGAAACAAGACCACTGAGACCCACGCAGAACAGTCTCAGACATGCTCAGAGATGTCCTGGTGTGGAGACAGGGCTCCTAAAAGAACTCAGAGGTTCCAGCTCCAGGCTTATCAATGACGATCCTAGCAATTTTTGGAAAACTCAAACTATGTCTGCTACTCTCCGCTTCATCCTGTCCACATTGGGGGAAGACCCTGCTGAGGGGGCAGGGGACTGGTACAAAGCATTATGTCATATGCTCGGGAGCATACGTTCTAACCCAAGCACTGTACAGAGCTCTGGAATGCACTATTCATTTGATCCCTTCAACAACTAGATCAGGATACACAAGGCTCTGGGAGTGGAAGGTTGTGGTGCAGGTTATCAAGGTTCAGTATCACAAATCAGGGCTGGAGCCCAGATACTCTAAGAGGTTATGCTTTTCAGAGAGGTGAGAGAGATACACACGTACATACTAACTCATACATGCATGGTCAAGTGTAAAGGCCAAAGGTCAACCTTAGGTGCTATCCATGTAGACTTAAATTTTTCAAAGCCTACTTTTAATAAGGGTTCTTACATGCTTTAACCTCCCTTCTAGCCCACCACCCACCAGAGGTAGTGAAAAGGCGAGGTTAATAGGACAAAGAAGGATACGGACTGGTTTAGAAATAGTTCTTTGGAATGTATCCAATCTGCATTGTCAGGATATCAGCAGATCAGTTCACACAAATCAACAGCAGTAGCTCTATCTACTTGCAAACACCATTCACGAATCAGCAGCACCAGTTCCATCCAGAAGAAACTGAGTTTCTCCCAAGTCTGCAGAAATGACTAAAATCTCCAGGAACACCACCAGAAGTTCTTTAGTGTGTTCCTCTCTATGAAGCCTCAACAAACCATGACCCGTTATGAATGGCAAGGCGAACCAATACCACACAGCATCATCAGCAAAGACCAGCATCAGCAAGGCCCAACAATGACCAGCAAAGAATGGCAAGGCATACCCATATCATACAGCATTGTCCACTGTGTATGGAGTTATATTTATACCCTTTCCAAACATCATGCATTCTCTCAAGCATCCACTCTAACAAAACATTGCACACCCTTTTCCCAGGCTGCTTCCAGAAAAACACGTGTCTGTTCTCAACAGAACATTCTCCCACGTGTCTGCCTCAGCAAAAAACATCCTCTCATAAGACAGTTTCCAGAAAAATATCACATGGCACAACTGAGTCTCCAAAGAAAGCAGAAATTTCCACTTCAATCCATCTTGTTTATCTGAGACAAGGTGTCTCACTAGCCTGGACCTGGCCAAGTAGGCTAGGCTGGCTGGCCAGTAAGCCTCAGGGACCCATCCATATCTACCTCCCCAGAACTGAGGTGTCTTGGTCTTGAACTCAGGGTCCTCATATTTGCATGGCAAGCACTTTACCAACTGAGCTATCTCCCCAGCTCTGAGTTGACAATTTTGTTTTTGAACCATAAACTGTCTGGCCCAATTATATACAGTATCAGTGCAGGACTTAAACATGTAGCTAAGTGTTCAACATGGTGTTGAATTGAAGCCCTCTGCCTCAGGCTCACATCTCTTCACTCTGAAGCCCCTCAGGGTCACCACCCACATAAGACATAGCCCCGTGTTTGTTCTCCCTCTTTCATTTTAGAGATATGTTCTTCTTCTGATGTCACCCAAGTTGGCCTTGAGCTGGAGATCTTTTGTTGCAGCCTCCTGGGTGCTGAGATGATAGGCTTTAGTCACTATACACAGTGCCTTGTCTCCCTGAGGTTGGGAAGGAACCAAGGGATTTTGGAGACCCTGCTCTGACCAGCCTTGTATCTAGGTTTGAACATGGAAGAAGAAAGACAACCCATTTCCTTTCCTGACTTCCTCTCTCAGTTGCATGTTTGATTTCCACGTGGTGTTGGATTTTAGAAGCCCGGTTCCCTGGAGGAATTCCTAAGAAGCCATCTGTTCATGTGCTTCTGAGCCGCCTTGGCAAACGGAAACAGGGGATGTTCATCAATCATCCAAAGGGAGATACGCATTCATTCTCAGGCAGACTCATGTGCATATGCCCTTGAACATGGTGGCTGCTTCACAGGAAGGCTCACATTTAGATCTTACAGATGCTCTGACCATTCTGGAATCATCTCTGATTTGGAACAAGACCTGTCTGTACAAGTCAGAGACATGTACAGGGCCAAAGCCAGAGGGACCTTGAAGGGGCTTGCATATCGAGCCAGGAACACATCTTGTACCCTGGCCAGACCCTGTTCCACACAAAAGGATGCAGACACAACACTACAACTACATCCATCACCAGTTGAGTCATGAAGCTGTCCCTAGCTCAGACATGTGGCTGGCCAAGGCCACAGTGCCCTTTAGTGTGACTATAGTGTCGCCGTAAGCAGCAATGCTGAGATTTGTCTTGGTTGCAGTAGGCTCCAATCAAGTGGGTCCTATGAGCTCGGTTTTTCTTCCTCAGTAGTCAGCGGTTCGACTGCTCTCCCTGGAGTCAAGGTAGTAATGGGAGGAGCAGGGGGAGTGTGTGAGGAGAAGGCTTTTAAACAGAATCTTATTTTGCAACCAAGACACACTTCAGAGAACACGTGGTCACCTGTCTGCCTCAGTCAGAAAGAAAGAAAGAAAGAAAGAAAGAAAGAAAGAAAGAAAGAAAGAAAGAAAGAAAGAAAGAAAGAAAGAAAGAAAAAGACCCAAGCCCTGAAAGAAACAAATCTGCTCAAGGATAACTTACTCTAAGGCTCCCAACCCATGCTCCGCCCATGCTCCGCCCATGCTCCGCCCATGCTCTCCCAAGCACTCACCAGAACGCTGGCCTCCCAGACTCCGGATCAGCAGTACCCAGCTTCCTCCATCGGCAGGAAGAAAATGGCTAAGATGACAGCCTCTAAGCTATCCCTGGCCCTGCTACTTCCTCTTATACCTCTGCTCCCCTCCCCCCCTCTCTCATTCCAGGGATTTATGCTCCATCACCTCATACCTTGACAGAAAGATTTTCAAACCTGAATTTCCTTTAATATTTTATTAGTATATGCAAAACAAGGCAGCCAACAGCCTGGGGGGGGGGGGGGGGCTGAGATGCTGCATGGGAGTGGACAGGTGGAGTGCTTCTGCTCACATCCTGCCCTCCACGGGGCTTCCTGGCCCCGGGTGAGCTCCATCCGGCTGTGACGGTGAATGCCCAGCCCGATGCTCCCACTGAACCAGGAAGCAATCAGCCCCCAATCACGGGTCCCTGATAAGACCCTCAAAGGGGCCTTGAAGGCTATGCGAACAGATGTATATGTGACTCTAGCAGGCCTGCCCAAAGCTCAGAGGAAGCCACAGCAGGCTTGCCTAAGGGTCACTGTGGGAGCTGGTGGGTCAGCCTATCCGGTAGTTACCATGAGAGCAGGAAGCAAGGTGTGTATACTCTCAGGGGATTTTCCTTGACTTTCTGGGACAAAAAGAATGTAGTCACAGCTAGTGTGGTAGCTCATGTCTTTTATCACTAAGGAAGCAGAGAGAGACTGTGAGTTCAAGGCCAGCCTGGTCCACATAGTGAGTTCTAGGACAGCCAGGGCCATATAGAGAGACCTTTTATTGCAGCACCCCCCCCCCCAAAAAAAAAAATCTGTGGTTAAACAAGTATAAAAAACACAGGATTAAGGAAGGTTTCTTTTACTTTGAAATGTTTGTGCCCTTTAGAATCTCCTGGAAGAAAGGACAGAACGGTCTGTTTCCAGTATCACTTGGTTGTCACGGGTGACTCTTGCAAAGCTTCTTATAGGATCAAAAGGACCTTCTGGAATCTGAGCTTAGAAGGTTCCAACAAGAGACACAAGAACTCACAGGGATCAAGGCCCTCTGAGAAGCTGAGAAACCCTGCCTCCTCTCCAGGGAGGCTCAGATTCAGCACCCAGAAATGGTCGTGATTCTCATGCCAAGCTGATTTGAGCAGAAGGAAATCTCAGGACGCCAGAGGCCCTTTTCCCCCATTGCCTAGAAGGGAAGTCGGAGAGACTCCAGACCAGAGGTTGGTTCAACCAGTCATGTGCCCAGCCTGTATGCCTCCCCACTCCTGTTAGGAAAGCAGCTATGCCCTCTTGTCTGCCCCCTGACATGACCCTAAGAGCAAAGCCAAACAAGAAGACACTCAGAGCTCACTGCTGGGAAGGTGTGCAGTCTTCCCTCTGCCTTCCTTCACCTGGCAGGGTATGTGCCCCACAGCCCTCCGTGAGCTCATCTGCCTGGCTCTCAGACCGAAGATGCTTCCAGTGGCCCAGCTGTCCTGGTTGACTCCTCCCTGACAATCAGAGAGCTCTCTCTCTCTCTCTCTCTCTCTCTCTCTCTCTCTCTCTCTCTCTCTCTCTC
>NC_034603.1:20632756-20634713 GCF_900095145.1 Mus pahari | reverse complement strand
AAAATCAGCTTTATGTCAGCCGAGCACGTATCCCATGTCAGCACCCTGCAGTTTCTCTCTCTCTCTCTCTCTCTCTCTCTCTCTCTCTCTCTCTCCATATGTTTCACCTCACTGGGGGTAATCTGCAGACTTGTATGACATCATAACATGAAGGGTCATGGACATAAATAAGCCCATGAAGTTGTCATGGGCCACAGAGGTTCGGGGGACAGTGTCACGGCACAGTGTCGTGATGGAAGAGTCCTGAGAGTCCTACTGAAGGGCAGGAAGCCAGAGAGAAAGGCATCCATTTACAAAATGAATTGGTTTCTGGAAGTAAGGTGCTGTGCAAAGCAATTTTTTTCTAGACCAGGCAGCTGTGAGGGTGGGAACAGAAAGGGACTCACTAAGGGGGAGAGAGAGAGACAGAGACAGAGACAGAGACAGAGACAGAGACAGAGAGAGACAGAGAGAGAACTGCTTCCCTGGCCAAAGCCAGAGTCTGTACCAAGACTCAGGTCCTCCTATACCCCTGTGGACCCCAAAGCTGCCGTTATCATCTCCCCCAAAAAGGGTTTTTCTTTTCTCAAAACAACTACTTTGCAGCCCTTTCTTAGGGGCTTTTAATGGCTTTCAAAATACAAACCTGGCACTGCAAATACTGCCTGGCCAATTTACCGGAACACTTTGCCTCCCCAGAAATTTCTCCTCAAATGGCTTTACTTCTGCCACAAACAGAGCCTTTGGGGCCATGGGCCTTTTAATCAACAATTATAAGAAGTTTGAAAAGTCACTTTTAAAAGGCTGTCACGGTGGCGAGCCTGCTCAGCTCTTTGCTCTGCTCCCGAGGGACTGCCTCTGTGATGGTGGGAAGCGGGCACAGGCAGAAGGTGGGTAGGTGGGGAAGAGCGTCATCCATCACCCCGCGACAGGTCCAGGGTGCCCAGGGGTCCTCTGAGCACACATGTGCAGCGGGTGTAGTGCTGCCGTGATTTATCACAGGCAGGCTGGCACGTCCTGCAGTTGCCTTATCAACGTGGTGGCTGCTCCTGCCCTCACTAACCTCCAAAAGTGTTTGCACCTGGGGACCCAGGCCTGGCCTCTCCTGACCTCACCACACAGGTAGCCAAGCCATGACCTCAGTCCGTGCTGCACCGCGTGTGTACAATTGCTCCCCCTGGGGTCTCCTGAACCTAGCATTTCCGAGGAAAACATACATGAGGGAACCATTTTCCTCCAGCCACCTTCTCTCAGCCCTGTGTCTCATCTAGAGACATGTCACCACCGCGCCACTACCCTGCCACGCCCTAAAACCACAGGCATTGCCACTGGCCTAGCCTCTGTACGATCTGACTCTAGCCAGAGTCTGCCTGGCTTTCTGAGCACCACCTCCCATCCCTGCACCACTATACTTCTAAACCCTACGGGACTCTCCTGCCTCCTCGCCCTTCCGCCCTTCCTTAACCCGACAAACCCAGGCCTCACCCCACCTCCAACCAGTGCCAGGACACACATCTCAACATGGCGGCAGAGGGAGCCTGAAGTAGAAACTTAAGGGGTTCTTTGGAAAGTCAGTTGGATGGTGCTTTGCTGGGGCAAACCCGTGAAGGAGTGTTTTCCTGAAGTGGACACAGGTGAAAGACTAAGGCAGACTCGTGTTTCCCTGAAGCAGGCACAGGAGAGAGGACGTTCTGCTAAAGCAAACACGTGGAAAGAATGTGATGAAGGATTCTTTGCTAACAACATGCACGCATTGGTCCACCTTACATTGCAAAGTTGAGCTGCATTTGTTGGCACTCTGCAGACTCTGGCTGATTGGATGCCTGTGCTGAGGCAAGACCCGTGCTGAAGCAAGGCACGTGGAGGACTGTGATGTCTGGAGGGGATAAATAGGACTCCACGGAGTGATGGAGACAGAGCTTGGACAGAGGCGGAGGCAGGTGAATTTCTGAGTTCGAGGCCAGCCTGGTCTACAGAG
>NC_034603.1:20624718-20632713 GCF_900095145.1 Mus pahari | reverse complement strand
AGAGAAACCCTGTCTCGAAAAACAAAAAAAAAAAAAAAAAAAAAAAAAATTAAAGATAAGATTTTTAAAAATTAAAGTTACAGGAGCCAATTCCTGCCTTTCTAGCTGGGCTGGATGCTGCAGAGACAGGGACGTGTCAGCAAGCAGTGGCCATTTCCCTCATGTTCACTGTGAAGCGCTCTAAAGGGGCAGATTGTATTCCCACACTAGAGAGAACTGAGGTGGCAAGTAGGGACCCTAGGATAGTGAGCCTCTATCAATATGTCCAGTCACTTTCCCCAGACCTGGTGCTCCACACTCAGGCCTCCTCTTTCCTCATTCCTTTCCCTCAGCATCCCCAGTCGGCCCCATCCTCCTGCCCTCCTTAGCACACTGGGCAGCCAGCCCTGACTTCTCTAAACATTCCCTGCTTTGCCTCCAGAGGTGGGATGGTAACTCTTCATTGTCTTGTTGACTTGACTGGATTTGGGCTCACCCAGGAGTCCCACAGCTCTGGGGAGTGTCTGTGAGAGGGTTTCCAGAGAGGTTTAAATGAGGAGGGATGAGCCCACCCTCTGTGTGGGGATCACCATCCTATGGGGTGGGATCCCAGACTGCATATAAAGGAGAAAGCAAGCTGAGCCCCTCTGCCAGCTGCAAGACTGAGGATGCCTGGGACCAGCAGCCTTGCGTTCCTACTGTGGTGACATCCCCGACTCTGATGGCCTGTACCTTCAGACTGCGAACCAGAATAAAACCTCCCTCCTCCTGTAGACCAGGCTGGCCTTGAACTCAGATATCTGCTTGCCTCTGCCTCCTGAGTGCTGGGATAAAAGATGTGCACCACCACCCACCAGCCAGCGTAAATCTTCCTTCCTTAAATCGCCTTTGTCAGGTATTTTGCCACGCACATAATGAGAAAAGCGACTGATGCTGAGTCCCGTCAGCCCGTTGGGTGATGTCTTTGTTTTAGTCCTGCACCTGACTCCCCTGCGGATCTTCAGCTCTGCTAAAGAACTTCATTTGTTTGGTTTGAGGGTACTCCCAGAGCACTCAGGGTATTCTTGGTAAATGTTGACTGAAGCAATGTATGCCCAAGTAGGAAATTGCTGAGCTGTAGGATAGAGAGAGGATGTACAGAGCGGCTGTGTCCATTATGGCTGGGAAACTATGACAGTGGGAAGGTGAGGAGCTGGTCACATTGAGTTCCCAGTCAGGAACAAGAAAGAGGAAAGTGCTGGTCCTCTACTGGCCTTCTCCTTCATCCCTAAACCTTGAATCAACTAATGGTCTTGTAAAGCTGTCAATCATAGGTCCCCTCCTCCCAGACCCAGCCTATGGCACGGAGATTGGTGTGAGCCCAAGCTGGAACAACTACAGAACTTAATCTCCCCACTGTAATGAATCTAGTTGAGTACAACAGAGTGAGGCCAATCATTTCCAGGTCTCTCAGTTCATACATCTAAAGGAAGATTGTGTTCCACTGGTGTGCCAAGCCAGAGGTGGGTAGCCATGTTCAATACAATATGACAGAAGCCCACCTGAATGAGGGGAGATTAAGCAATCAGAGAAAGGAGGGAAAGAAAGAAAAAAACATTATTTGTGTTGCTGGATCCAGCCTTGCCTGAAGGAAGCCTCTGGATTTGCCTGTTCTTTAAAAGCAAGAATCAGAGAATATAGTGTTTCTCCATAGGAGCTGCCCAAACCAACCAAGGTATCTATGAATGAACTTGCCTCTTTAATCCCTTGACTAATAATTTTAGAGCCTGTGATTTTTAGTGTTCATTGTCAACAAGATCCAGACTCGCCTAGGAGACCATCTTTCAGGTACACCTGTGAGGGATATCTTGATTAGGCTAATTGAGGTAGAAAGCATGCCCACTATGAGTGGTCCTATTCCCTAGGTTAGAATCCTGCACTGTATACAAAGAAGGTGAGCTGAGCACTAGAAAGCATCTGTTGCTGATTCCTGACAATGGACGCAACGTGACCAGCAGCCTCAAGTTCCTGCTGTTTTGACCTCTACACCATGGTATAAAAATTATTTTCATCAGGGTGTTTTATTACAGCTACTGGAAAAAAAAAATAAGACAGAATCTGTGGATAGACCTGGCAGTGCCCAGGAAGGGAGAAGAAAAGTAATCACCATTGTGACCAGTCTCTATACCTCAACCCACCCTGGAAGGAAATACTTCTTCCCACACTGTCTCTATTCTGGAATCAGAAGTTCTCCATACAAGAAACATAGTTTCCATTCCTCCAGGCCTAGAGAGAGGTGGGATTGCCTTCTAAACCGGAATGTATTCTCCACAGGCCAACCACTCACTCTTATATGTGTGAATGGGGTGCTCCTCCCTGTCTTTCATCCTTGCAATCAACATGCCCCATCATCTTGTGCCAAGTCCTCAACTAGCAGGGTTCTAGTGCCAGTAAGGAGCACTCACTCATGTGAGAGGAGCACTCGTGCGAGATCTGAGAAGCAGCCCTGACTGTCAAGCAAGCATTCTGAGTGGGTGGTTAGGGGCGTTGCCAGGAGCTCTCTGGTTTTCGCTGAGCACCTCCCGCTCTGAGGTCTTAGGCCATCAGCATCAGGAGCTGCAACCACCTTGGAGGTTCCTGTACTTGTGGGTCTCCTAAACATGGCTCTCTCATCTCTGCTCCCTCCTGCCCCACCCCGAGCACTTGGGTAAGCCACTACCTTGCTTTACCCCATCCAGTTCTTCTTGAAATGCTTCGAGTGCTTTTTGGTTCCATTTGTCTAAAGGAGTGAGCAGTACCACAAGGCCAGGACTCTTCCCAAGCTGCCTAGATGAAAAGCTGGCTCCATCCTAGAACGCTAGAGAAAAGCCCTGTGATTGTGTTGGTGACTTGTCTCCTTGCTTTGACAAAAGCAATGTCGGAAAGGAAGGATTTATTCTGACTCACAGTTTAAGGGTATAAACTCCATCATGGTGGAAAAGTCATGGCAGCCGGAGCTTAAGACCATTGGTCACATCCATCACATGTGTGCATTTAGGAATGAGAGAGACGGATGCTAGTTCCAGCCTACCCACTCCTTTCAATGCAACTCAGAGTCTCAACCTATTCAACAGTGTTGCTGAGTTCACAGTGATTCTTCCCACTTTATTATAAGTTATAATAAGTTTTTTTTTATAAGTTAACCAAACTTATAAAATCCCTCAGAAACTTGTCTGGCTATTTGACTCCAGGTGATTCTAGATCTGGTCTAGTTGGCAACAGACAACATCATAAGCCTACCTAACTCTGTCAACTTGACACCTACACACATCAACTTTAAGCCACAGCCTTCTATCCATGGCCCCTGTAGGCTTATGGCCCTCTCAGAATACAAAAATGCCTTCCATACAACTTGAAAAGCCCTCCCAGTCCTTAACAGTCTCAAAGATGTTCTAAAGTATGTGCTAAGTCTACTTTGAGTTTCAAGCAATCTCTTAACTGTGAGCCCCCAAACAATTAAAAAATAATCCTAAATTGCATGCTTGTAGTAACCAGTGGCACATTACCATCCCAAAAGGGAAGGATAAAGATGTAACAAGGAGTGGTCGTACCAAAGCAAGACCAAAACCCACCAAGTCCTGCAGCTCCGTAGCCAGCATGTGAGACTTATGATGGAATTGTACGGGCTCCAAAGAGCCACCGCAGCACACGTTACCTCTCTCCAACCAGCTCTACTCTGTGCATTCAACTTTCCTTGGAAGAAATTCTATGGCTTTGATACTTTCAACAATCTAAGGTTTCTGTTGTGTCTTGGGGTTGATCTCTCAGCTTCAATCAACACTTTCCCATGTCATTCTTGCAGGGACTCTGCCACACACTAGCTTCAGTGGCCCTCTGGAACTGTGGCCCAAGACTCCATGACCCTATCAATGTTTTATCTTTTTAAAAAAGATTTACTGTAAGTTTTACTTCCATGCATATGTGTGTGTGTGTGTGTAGGAACATGTGCTGTGTGTGTGTGTGTGTGTGTGTGTGTGTGTGCAATTGTCCACAGAGGTTAGAAAATGGCATTAGATCCAAATAATCTGGTGTTACAGATGGCTGGCAGCCATGGGCTATGAGTGCTTTGGTCCTCTGGAAGAGCAAGAAGTGTTCTCCACTACTGAGGCAGCTCTCCAACTCCTCATCTCTTCTTTAATGCTTATAAAGCAAGGTTAGTACCAAGTGGGCAATATTGCCAAGTTGGGCTGCCAGCTTGGGATGGACCATGGTCGGTCCCCTTGAACCATGGTCTCCTGGGCCTTTGTGTGCTAAGAGGAGGCTCCTGAGCATGGAACCCCTCCAAAGACATCTCTATTTAGGCTCTCCCTTTCTACTCAATTTACATATTTACAAGACGGAGTCTCCAATGAGGGGTCTCACCCTCAGGGCACCTTTTCTGTTGTCCCTGTTCAGAGTGACAGGTACAAATTTTAATTCCATTGCTCTCATTAACAATCATAAATAATTTGTCATCTTTGTTCTTATCCAGAACTTTAAACTTGGTCACACATCTCTTCTCACCAAACTTGACATCTTTCTTAATTTTCTGCTCCACTCTCTGGTCTCTCTCACTGTAGACCTGGATGTCAGCTGCCACTAATAACCATGACACAGCCTAAATGCTATTCTGTCTGGGAACGTCCTCAGTCAAGGAAATTGGTCCATTGCCTTTAAATTCAAAGTCACCAACTCCCTTGGGACACGGGCCAAACTCTTTGTCAGAGTACGCCCATCCTCTTATTGACAGAATCTTTGTTCCTCAGTGACACGTCACAAATGGGGCCTCCACTGTCCACATTTTTTTTTTCAGTATTTCTGTCTTCTAAGTCCTCACCAGAATGGTTAAGTTCAATTTACAGGATTTAAGGCTTTCCTAGTGCAAAGTTCCAAACTCTTCCACATCCCCCCTGAAAACCAGTTTTAAAAGGCCAAGAACCACGTGGTCAGCTGTACCACAGGAACAACCTTACTTCTTGATACAAATTTTCTGTATTAGTTACTTGTGTGAAAACAAAATACCTAAGGAAAGGGGGTTTATTTGATTTTACAGGTCCAAGGACACAGTCCAGCATGGCAGAGAAGGTATAAATCCCAAGAACAGGAGGCAGCTGGCCACTCTGCATGTGCTGGCCACTTCATGTCAACGTGACCCAAGCTAGAGTCATTGTAGAAGAGGGAACATCAACTGAGAAAATGCCTCCATAAGATTCAGCCATTTTCTTAATTAGTGATTGATGAGCGAGAGCCCAGTCCGCTGTAGGGGCCATCCCTGGGCTGGTGGTCCTGGGTTCTATAAGAAAGCAGGCTTAGCAAGCCAGGGGAAGCAAGCCAGTCAGCAGCCCCCTCCACGGCCTCCACGTTTCTGCTCTGAGTTCCAGTGCTGACTTCCTCCAATGCTGGACTTCAGTGTGGAGGCTTGAGCCAAGTAAACCCTTTCTTTCCTCCCCAGGTTGATCCCCAGGTTGGCATTTCATCACAGCAGTAGAAACTTTAACTAAGAGAGCACCCTTGATCAGGAAGCAGAGAGCAATCAATGAATGCTCGTGTCCAACCACTTTTAGTGCAATTCAGAACCCCAGCCCACAGACTGCTGGGTCTTCTCACTTCCATTGACCTAGTCTAGAAAAGGTGTCACAGACTGTCCCAGAGAGTTCTCTCTCGGTGATTCTAGATTCTGTCAAGTGGACAATCAACATAAACCATCACACATGGTCCTCGGCAGCTACTGAAATTGCAACACTGATGGAGTGTATGCCCGCTATAGCAATCAAAGCAGCATGGCTGAAGACTGTACGGTCGTTGGAAATGGAGCCAACGATTAATAGGATCACACCAGATGAAGGTAAGTGAACTTGAATGCATAGATACACTATGGCTAAGAACACACACACACACACACACACACACACAGAGAGACAGACAGACAGACAGACAGACGGATGGATGGACAGCGTCAGAGACACAGAGTGAGAGAAAGACAAAGAGACAGACAGAAGAGAGAGATAGAAACAGACACACAGAGAGCCCACAACATGGGTAATAACATGTGTTGTTCAGCAAAAGGCTCCTGCCTCCCATTTCCCCTTATTATCCAAGATCCCCTTCACCTGTCTCAACTTAGAATAGACCTCATAAGGGAGGCCTGTGCCATGGTCCAGCCAAAGAAAGAAAGAGAAGAGAGGGGGCGGGGTTATGGAAAGAAGTGTGCAGAGTGGGAGCCAGTCTACCAGAAAGGTGTGGTTGCGGCAATATTATTTTTAAAGATTTTCTGTCATTGTGCCTTGTATTTCAGAAGAAAAAAGAGAAAGAAAATAAGCAAATTGAAAAAGATTCTCACCCTCGGGTTTCTCAGGCTCGGGTGAATGGTGAAGTGACCGATACTGTACCGTGGAAGAAGTCCTTTCCCAGCCTCCTCTCTCACAGAGAGCTGCCCAACTCCACAGTGGCCCAGTGGAAACTGGGTCCCACCCTGTTGCTGGCTGGTATTTGAGCACCACCATAGCTGACCAACTCCCTGGGCCTCTGTTTTCTTCCTAATGTGTTTTCTCTTAAAAGTCACTTGATTCATCTCTATGTGGCTGAACACACAAGCTGAGCCAACATCACAGTCAAGCTGGGGCCCAGGTCCTGAAACCGCACTTGGAAGGTCCTTTCTGATTGGCTAAAGGTCTGCCTCCCTACATAGGATATGTCGTCCGGTGGAATTTGCTGGAACCACCCCCCAGACCACACGGCTAACTTTCCTTTTATCATCTGTTCTGAAAACCTGTCAAACCCATCATCTCTGGCCCACAAAACAAATTTATTTTTTGAGTCACGGAAGAAAAAAAAAAAAAAAAAAAAGACTGAAGTTGAGATGGTGCAAGGGGAGGCGGCTTTTTATATTGGTGTCAGGCATCTGTGAAACCTAATGGAGCTGTTCTTTGACAACATTATCTGTGTTTGGCTAATTTGGTAGAGTAGACAGCATCCTCTATTGAACAGGAAGAATAGAACACACGGTCCTAGGAAAGCAGAGAGTTGGCCCATTGTGGGTAATTTGTTTCCACTATTCATACTGCAGATAGGCATACAATTATAGAGGCGCTCACAGGTAAATTTCTATTCATTCTTTTATCACCTGGCAAATGAAATAGTCATTTTTAAAATAGCTTGAGGCAGAGATGTGTGTCAGTAAACAAAAGGGCAGGCTTCCATATCGCGGTATGTTTTGCCCTAATGATTTGTGCTTCCACCCCTCGAAAGCTGCGCAACCAATTTGGAGAACCGACCCCCCACTTGGGGACATTTGTCTTCCGAATGCGGCCCAGATGGGGACAGTGACAAGAAACAACAGGAGGAAACTCTTCCTGAACTCGACCTTCAGTGCTGGGGACAGATGGAGGACCAGGACGTTTCTTCCCCAGGGACCCTCAGGTGCTGCAGAGTGAAGGCAGGGGAGTTTGAGCTCTTAGTGGTCAAGGAGTCAAGCAGGACTTGGAGCCACCTGCTGAGCACAGATGGGATGACAAGTACCCAAGTAAGCCTGCAGGCAGGTCTCACCAGACCATCCCCAGCTTCACTGCCCACCAGGTTGGGATAGTTGCCCAAGTGTCCTGGAAACGTGTCCCCCTCAATCACACCTATATGTACATGTGAGAGCTGAGTTTCATACATATTCACGAGCATCATAAATATTCATGAGCATCCCATCAACCCGGAAGCTTCTCCTTAGGAGAGTAGAAGTGTACTCTGGTCCTGTCTCCCAACAGCTAGCCTAGACTAATATTCAGTTCTTACAGTTAACATGCTCTGGGATGTGGGAGCTGGGCAGCCGCTTTCATAATCTAAGCCAGAGGCCTGGTGAGATGGCTCAGAGGGTGACATACTTACTGCACACACTTAACTACCTGAGTTCAATTCCCAGAACCCATGTGAAGGTGAAAGTGGAGAGCAGACTCTACAAAATTGTCTTCTGACTTCCACACAAGAACTATAGTGCGTGTGCGCACACACACACACACACACACACACACA
>NC_034603.1:20619203-20624578 GCF_900095145.1 Mus pahari | reverse complement strand
ACACACACACACACACACACCACACACACACACATACCACACACACCACACATACACACACACACACCACACATACACACACACCACACACATACCACACACACACACACACACACACACCACGCACACACACACTGTAGGGTCAGAGAGGTGGCTCGGCAGTTAAGAGCGCTTGCTGCTCTTGCAAAGGGCCTGAGTTCAGTGTCCAGCGCCCATTTTAGGTGGCTCACAACCACCTACAACTCTAGCTCCAGGGGATCCGACATCCTCTTCTGGATCCTAGGGCAGCGGTACCCATGTGCACATGCCCACATAGAGACACACACAAATAACTTCAAATGAAAACAAATATTTCAAATAATAATAAGTAAAAAGTAACTATTTTAAAGTCCTTGTGGTGATTTGCTCAGCCCAGGGAGTGACACTATCAGGAGGTGTGGACACCTTGGAACAGAGGCGGCCTTGGAGGAAGTATGTCACTGGCGTGGGCTTTGAGACTCTCCTCCTAGCTGCCTGGAAACCAGTCTCTCCTGGTTGCCTTCGGATCAAGATGTAGAACTCTGAGCTCCTTCCCTAGCACCATGTCTGCCTGGGTGCTGCCATGTGTCCAGCCATGATGATAATGGACTGAACCTCTGAAACTGTAAATCAGCTCCAGTTAAATGATGTACCTTTTAAGAGTTACCTAAAGACAACTGGGGGAAACCCAAGTCACAAACTGAGGTTGGAACTGCTCGCACCTGAGACAATGTCTCCCAGCTCAGATTATGATTTCTTCTTATGTTCAGGGTATCACTTTTAGAAGGACCATCTCCATCTCCACCCTGAAGCCCTCTGGTCTTCAAGCTTCCTGCCCTCAGTTCTTGGCACTTCAAACCCGCCTTCCCTGCCCAGCCAAATATTAACTGTCAACTTGATATCTCAGAAATGAGCATCTAGGTACCCTGTGAGGGCTCTTCTAGATTAAGATTAGCCTCAGCGAATGTGTGTGTGGTGGTGGTGGGGCTATCTTGATTGAGTTCTTCAATGCTGGATGTTGAGAAGACCCATCTTAACTATGGGTGGGACTACTCCCTGAGCAGGGCATCCTGGGATATATAAAGTGGAGGGAGCAAGCTGAGCACTAGCATGATACATGCATTAGTCCCCTGCTCTCTGCTTCAAGATCTGCTGCTTCGACCTCCCCACAATGATGGATTGGAACCTGAGCCAAATAAGCGCTTCCTCAGAATATTTATTCATAGCTACTAGGACATCAGATTTTCCCATCTTTGTCTCCACGCACCAGACACTACAAATTCCTTGGGCTAAAGAGCTTCCCCACCACATGGTAGCAAACCAATCCTTGCTAGGTTATACACTGACCTCTCGGCATGTGTGTGTATGCACACGCGAGTGTGTGCTTACATACATGTGTAAGGCCAGAGGTCAATGTTTGAACTCTCTCTCTCTCTCTCTCTCTCTCTCTCTCTCTCTCTCTCTCTCCCTTTTTTTTTTTTGAGTCAGAGTCTCTCACAGTACACGAAGCTCTTTGCTTCAGCTGGGCTGGCTGGCCCCTGGAATCCTCCTGACTCCACCTCACAAGCATTGGGATCACAGGCTAGCACCATGGTGCCTGGCTTTTCGCACAAGTGCGACGTATCTGAACTCACGTCCTTGTGCTTGTATGAATGACAGGCACTTTACTAACTGAGCTGTCCCTCTATTCCATGACCATCTGATTTTTACAGTGTAAATATGAGGTCTTTACTGAGGTTCGACTTTTTTTTTTTAAGAGGATTTATTTATTATATGTAAGTACACTGTAGCTTTCTTCAGACACCTCAGAAGAAGGCATCAGATCTCATTATGGATGGTTGTGAGCCACCATGTGGTTGTTGGGATTTGAACTCAGGACCTCTGGAAGAGCAGCCAGTGCTCTTAACCGCTGAGCCATCTCCCCAGCCCGAGGCTCAACTTCTTAATATCATCAAATATTTATCTCTCTCACCACCTCAGGAATTCAACTTCTAAAAATGTTGTCACTGCAAACCCAGTCCACCTCCAACTGAACAGGACCTGTGGCTTCTCCAGAGAGTCAGGGTGGAACCTCCAGTGTGAGATTCAAGGAGAGGAGACAGGGGCCGGGCACAGCCTGAGGCAAGGCAGGCTCAGATAGAGCACATCTCTCAATCAGAAATACATCTGGCAAAGCTCAGTGTCAGGTCCTGATGGTCCAAGCCAATTAACTGTTACCAGACATGGCTCTCATCATCCTGTCCTAAAACCCATCCAGGCTTGAGGGCCAGCGTGGGGTGGGAACCAACGAGAGCACCTGCAGCTGGAAGCCCAGATGTTAAGGGACTTCTGTGTGAACTTCGCAGTATTAAAAATAAAGTCAAAAAATTAAAGAGGAAAGTTAAGCATACTGTCTTGGCTTGTATCCTCCAGGATGACTTTGAAAGCCTGGTGGTAAAACTGAGCAGAGCTGTCTGGATTTTTTTTTCCTTCTCCCTCATGCTTCCCTCAAAGTCATTAAAAGGCACATATAAAAAGCTAATAGGATCTCACTTGGCTGCCTCCTCCATGTTGGAAGAGAAGTTGGGGAGACTTGGAGGATTATGTGACAACCCAAATACCACAAGGAACAAGCATGTCCCAAACAGAGCTTGGTCAGACATAGAGATGGAGTGGGAAAATGACGGAGACAGTGGCGCCCCAGGGTGGACTGGTCAGTCCCCAGCCTGCTTGTCACTTAAAGGGCAGCTTGTTTTGAATGATCTTATGAGCATGAGCCTCCTCAGCAGCCACCTAAGATGACCTCAGACTGTAACAGAGGTGCTACACTGATGTGGGGTGGAAGAAGGGGTGCAAATTTATTTTGCCACCCCTAAGTGTCATGTTCTCCTGGCCCTGCATGACACCCTTGATCGAACTGGCCTCAATGCATGTCCTAGATTCATTCTGTTGCTATGATTACACACATACCACCTCCACCTCACCCCCAACACACACACACACAGTGACCAAGAGCAACTTAGGGGAGAAACGGTTTATTTACATTACACTTCCAGACCACAGTCCATCATCGAGGGAAATCGGGGCAGGAACTTGAAGCATTGCTTGCTGGCTGACTCACAGACAGACACTTGCTTAGCTATCATCATTATCAGCCTAGGAAGTGGTGTCATCCACACTGGGCTGGGCCCGAAATATCAATTAATAATCAAGACAGTCCCTCACAAACATACCTGTAGGCCAGTCTGATCTTGGTAATCCTTCAGTCAAGACTCCCTTCTTAGATGACTCTAGTATATGTCAAAGTGATTAAGCTAACTAGTGCAATGCGTAAGACCTAGAGTTTTAGGAACTCATGGAAATAGTGTCCACCCCACACCAAGGTAGTACCAAAAAAGAGAAAAAGAACACTCTTTGGGAACAAATCCCCGATGACCTTGTGTTCAGATAAAACCAATGACAAGAGGGGGTCAGGAGGAACCCTACCTGTGGGGTGACAGAGGGCTGGCAGCCACCCCAACTTTACTGTGAGACATTGTTTTGTGAGACTTGCACCTGACTTACCAAATCTAGGTACCATGGTTGGCTTCCAAACAGTCCTGAGATTATAAACAACTATAGCTTGCCAGGCTCAGTGCTTGAGTGTGGGAATACCAAGTGCCCAGAGACAAAACCAAACAGACCTGATGTCACTGGAGTGAGCTGCTGACACAGGGTGTCATGAATCATCCCACAAATGAACATCACACACGCAGGTGGGACAGGAGTATCAAGGCCCATGGATTGAAGCCACTCTCCCTCCACAGACCCCACCCATTGTTGAAGACACAGATGGCTTGCGAACCACACTCAGGACGCCTCTGCAGAAACCATCCCGGAGAGGCTTCTCTCCTATATCATCATTCTGCTTCTCAAACATGCTCCGCCACTTCCAAGCCTGCACTTCCATGAACCTGTGCCTGGACTCTCTTACACACCCATGCAAATCCTCTATTTTAAAAATGTCATTAAATTCTGTTAAAGACACTGGATACATCATTTTATTCCCACAGTAGGCCTCTGCACACACTGCCTCCTCTCCACTCCTGATTGCCCCACCCAGCCCTGAGGCCTCCCTACACCGGGAAGCTCCTCCAACACGGTCTCAACACTACAGCCCACCAGGCACGTAGGGTAGAGGTGCTTGAAGGGTCCGCTCCTCAGCCTTCAGGCTGCATTGCCTTTTCCAGCTTCCCTCTGTCTGCTTGGCATCTAGATCACTCTCAGGGGCTCGCCCACGCCCCCTCTCCCATCTACCCTCTCACCTGAGGTCCCATCTAAAGATAGACCTTTAAACACCCCATGTGGTACAATGAATTCCATATTAATGCCGCAGACCAGCAGCAAAGTTTTACCCTACACTCTATACTGGACCACGGACTCCAGATCTTCCTCATTGTCTCCCCTTGAAGCTCTAAAGGAACCTCTGAACCCACCCTCTTGTTAACTCTCTTACCTCCCTCCTCCTGAAAAGTCCATCCCATCTCCCTCCCCGACTTCTCCACCTCGGCACAGGGCTCCACCTTTCCAGACATCCACGTGTGCTCAGGATAAAACCCAGCTGGAATTCATGTTTCTTGGCCTTACACCTCACAGCACACACAATCAGCCCCTGTGGATGGCTCTACCAGCAGAGGAAATCTAGACTTCGGTCCCCTCTTTTGCCCTCCATGGCATAGTTCTGGTTGACTTACTAAACCTTTGCCAGGAATGCTGCCGGCCCTCATCTTCTGGCTCTCCACTTGTCTCTCCAAGGTCCTCCGAGGTCCGCAGTGATCATGGGAGCCAAACAGGGTTGCCAGACTATCAGAACTCAGCACCACTGCTGCCAGGCCCCTGCTGATAGGTACCCTCTTAACACATCTCCTATCGTGCCCCTTCCTATGTCCCATCCCCCAGTTACAATTCCATTTCAAAGAGACAATCTGCATCCTTGAAAACCCAAGACATTGCTCAAATCATGCAGCTTTACATCAGCAGATCCTGCGCCGGCTCCTACAAGGAGGCCATCTCTTTCAGTGTGCCTGCTCTCTTTAGCATCTATGTCACTCTCCCAGGACACCGATGTTTCCTAAACCCTAGACATGTGGCCAGCCCAGGTCTTGTTCTGAACAAAGAGCAAGGGTTGAGGAAATAGCTCAGTGGGTAAAATGCTTATTATAAGCACAGAATCTGAATCCTACTCACACTAAAATAAAAATAAATGAATAAATTGAATGGTGGTGGCACATACCTTTAATCCAAGCACTAGAGGCAGAGGCAGAGGCAGAGGCAGAGGCAGAGGCAGAGGCAGAGGCAGAGGCAGAGGCAGAGGCAGAGGCAGAGGCAGAGGCAGAGGC
>NC_034603.1:20600906-20618923 GCF_900095145.1 Mus pahari | reverse complement strand
AGGCGGGTCTCTGTGAGTTTGAGGACAGTCAGGGCTACACAGAGAAACCCTATCAGGAAAAAGCCAAAACAAAACAAAAAACAAACAAAAAAGTCAATTATAGGGGTATGTTTTTATATAGCTTGTCATGATGGCCTGTACCTTTAATCCTAATACTCAAGAGGCAGGGGCAGGTGATTCTCTGTGAGTTCAAGGCCAGCCTGGTCTACACAGGAAGTTCAAGCCAACTAGGACTACCTAGTGAGACTCTGCCTCACGAACACTGGAGATGTCAGTTTATATTGGCCCTTCCAGTCTGTATACAGCATTAGCTTTCTAATGCTTTCTTTCCCAGAAATGGCAAGCTCTAGACACAGCAGGGCTTTTCCATCTCCAGTTTAAGTCAGTAGCCTCCGGCCCATCAGTGGGCAGCCCACTCCCTAAGCTGTCCTATAGAAGTGGATCATAATCCACCAGTGCAAGCCAGAATGTAAATTTTTTATTTTTAGAAGCATGTTTGACTTAGCCCAATGTATGCCAGGCAGTATTCCAGTCCATCTAAAACATTCCCTGGGCGTTTGTCTTGCTTTGTCTAGTTTTCCTGTGCTATACTTGAGTTGCAGTGTGTTCTGTGTTTGAAGAATATTTCAACATGAATGGGGCCACCTTTCAAGGGCTCAGTAACCACACATGGCTGAAGGCTGTTACATGGGCTGTAGGGGCCATGAAGGAACAAGCATTGTGTGTAGCAGATCAGAGGCAAACATAATGTCAAAGATGGGATGCATAGGGAATTCATGTTTAACCTTTCTGTGAAATGTCTTAAGATTAAAAACAGAGCTATGTTGCTCTCTCTCTCTCTCTCTCTCTCTCTCTCTCTCTCTCTCTCTCTCTCTCTCTCTCTCACACACACACACACACACACACACACCTTTTCTCTACATCACAATAAACTCCTTTATGGTGCCTTGAACTTGCTGCATGTGCAGGCAATAGGAACCATCTCCCCCACAACGAGAGACAAAAGCAGGCTCCAAACTTTCCTAGTGTCAGGTCCGTGTGGAGACTGTCACAGTCTATTAACTGGCTTTAATACAGATGTGTGTCTAACAGAATTGATGAATCCTATACACCAGTTACATGAGGTGAAAACAATTCCTTCTCAAAGAGACAAGACATGTATTTGGAAACGCAACCGTGAGCGCCGATCACACACTTCAATATTAACAAATCCTATCCTTCAGCAAGCTTATTGTCCTGGGGCAAACACCCGACAGCAGGGGCTGCAAAACCATAGCGTGTCACCAGCAAGGACAGCGACAGCCTGCTGAAGTGAGAACCCACAGCCTGGCACTAATTAATATCCCTCATACTTCCTTCCAAGAGAGACCCCCACCCCACCTGGGAGGGTGAGTTTCAGACAGCGCAGTTAATACACAAGTGTTTCCTGAGGGCCAGCTGGGTCTCCACACAAGGCTCAGGGAACAGCAGGGAGAATGAAGGGGGAAAAAGGCAAAATGTACAGTCTCTAGAAATCGTAAAAATCCCGTGCTTGGTTAGGAGAGGAAAACTGTTTTTGATGTAAAGAACACGGCACTCTTTTGGAAGTCAAATGGGGCAGACAGGCCTGGAGAGAGGACTAGTAACACTAATGAGAAACCTTTGTTCCCGACAAGTGTCCTTCACATACCTTGGAGGAAGATTCATCTGACTGAAGAGGATGGATGATAGACAAAAGCCACAAAATAAATCAGCCAAAACAAACCCTTTCTCCTTAAGCCGTACCACATCCTGTATTTGTTCAATGCAATGAGAAAATGGAAGCAGGACCACAAGCCAAGCCATAACCAGTAGAGATGTAAAAACATCTGTCACACAGCTCAGGAGGGGACGTGGAGGAAGTGAGGTGGGAAGAGCCCCAGAGGTTCCCTTAGAATCTGGAAGAACCAACTGAATCTGTGTTCTCAGAGATGTGACCATTCCCACCAAAGCGAAAAGAAAGGTCGAAATCCAACAGAAGCATGGACCCGAGAATCTAGCCTTCCTCACAGACACACTCATGAGGCAGGTGGGCGCCCAGCAGAGACGGAGGCCGCAGCAGACAGCCGCAGCGGGCTTCCCAGGAGCCTCGGAAAAAGTCAGGGCCTTACAGGCTGTAGCCGGGTAGATAGGGCTCTACTGTTCAGGTATCTGCTTAGGATGCAAATCATCTCTGCTGATTCAGAGCCTTCCAAGGCTCACCAGCCTGAGTCTGTTCAGCACAACTCTCCTCCCCCCTCCAAAGATAAAACACCCAGGAAAAGTCATTTGCAGCAAGGATGCTGACCTGGGGACTGTGCCAAACCCTGAAGGATGCTCCATCGATTGGCTCCCGGGCCCTGCAACTGTCAGATAACCTGCCAAGCAGGGCCAGGGCCACCAGTTCCCACCGGGGTTCTGAGTGAGCAAGTGCTAGAAGTTTGGCTGTCAAGTGGCAGATAAAATATTCTGGCTCTCTAAGTCCTGTGAGTGTCATTCCAAGTGGAAAACGACATTATAGGTTGTGTTGGGTCATTGGGTAATTAGGTAAAATGAATGGCTAAGTAGCTTCTAAAAGCCATGTTACCACATGCTCCTCAGACTGAGGCACTGACCCATGCTCATTTGTTTGAGCCCTGGGGACTGAGAGAAAAGGACAACAGCACTTATAAGGTTCTCCTGCCAGGTGACCCCAGGGAGGTCTCGTCATTGGTGCTTGCTTAGCTGGAGCTCTGAGCTAAACTGGGAGGAGGAGGAGGAGGAGGAGGAGGAGGAGGAGGAGGACAAAGATTGTTCCAGGCTGCCCATGGTAATAGCTTCCTGCTGTTCACAGATACTTCAGCCCAAGCCTAGCACTTCACCTGTTCCGTCCAGTGGCATCCTTGTTTAACCTGAGAAACTGGCAGAGCATACCTTGTAGAAGCATGTCCTCATGCTGTGTTGCTGTTCATGAGAATGCCGGGCTAACTTGTGTGTCTGTTTGTTTCTGCCCATGTCTCCACTCATCCCAGCCACAACCCCACAAAGTTGAAACTATGACTGTCCCCATGGTCAGAAACAGCTATGAGTGCTCTGGTCACACAGAAAGGAAAGGGCATCTGAACTCTGCCGGGTGTAATTCTATGGCTCTTGTTGTGACTGATGGACTGGACCCAGCAGAGGCCAGGCAGGGAATGGATCTGGGCTAAGTACTTCAAATGGGTGGTTAGCACAGCCAGCTGCTACAAGGTCGGGGGGGGGGGGGGAAGGTCCAGAGAATAGAAAATACAAGAAGCTTTCCCAAAGCTGGGGGTAACCAAGGGAGGAGATGGTGTCACAAAACATGGAGTGTAAGTGGTAAGGGCGGGTGAGGGATGGGGATGGTAAAAGTATGAAGAGCATTTCCTCCACAGCCGCCCTGCTTTTTAGTCATCACCTGGAACCAAAAGGGGAAGCAAAGAAGGAAGGGAGCTTTCGACCCTTCTGGACTCCTGTGAGCAGAACCTAACAGGAAGTAGCTGAGAAATGGATGATGGGAAATGTAGTTTGGGTACTCTGGCCCAGCCTCGCGAAGTGTAGACAGGTAACAGAAGCTGAGGGGAACCAAAAGAGTACTAGCACCCAGGTACCACAGTCAAGTCTTCCCAATAACTTCTGTCCTTCGTGTGGTGACTGTCCTTGTTTTAGAGACAGAGAAAAGGAAAACCAAGAGCTTACATAACATGTCCAAGGTCATCTGGGAGAGTCCAATTTAAACACACATCTGCCTGGCTCCTACACCCAGAAAATTGGATATGCACATGGAAGTCTCGCCTGGGAAAAGTTGGACCCCAGACTCTCACATCACAGGCCCTGCTGGTGAATTGTGTTTTTATATGATGTTGCCCCTTGAAAGGATGTACGCACAAGCAACCTGGACCTCCCATCTACACTCAGTGGTTCTCAGCCCTCCTGAAAGGCTATAGAGCAAGCTGTAGAATGCATAGCCCCTCTCTGCAGACACTGTCAGGACCTGGCACACACAGCAAGGCTGGCCAAGGTGATCTGCATGCAGGTAGCCTCCACAGAGCTCAGCCACAGGCCAGGATCAGAAGGGCCATGGTTTGATGCTTTGGGCCCCTCCCCACTTCACCCACATCCCAAACGGTTCCCTCCCTAAGCCCTGTCTCCTTGCTGCATGCGATTGCTAGTGAAAGGAGCCTGCTGTGTCACTAGGGAACTTAACAAGGCTAATTCCACTGAAACCTCCATTAACTTTACTACTTTTCCGTAAGTGCTTCATTGTAAATAACGATTCTGCACCACGGAAACACTGCTGGGAGCTCCCAGCGGACAGAAAATTAAAGCCAGCTTCCGCCGCCTGTTTGTACAATGCGCGGTGGCGGCTGCGTAGGCTTCCAAACCACAGAAGGCTGCAGACATCTCCCGCTGATTCCAGGGGTGGCTCCTGTCTAATCTACCTTAACGAAAAGATCTGTGTGGCACTACACTCTCTGTAACAAAGCACCAAATCTCACTCCTCCAGACTCCTCTAGGGAGAAAGCATTGCCACAATTGTGTGCGCAAAGAGAACTTGCTCATCTCGGGCAGGCACGTGGCTTAGTGCTTCACACACACACACACACACACACACACACACACACACAAAACCAGCAGTAGCCCTTCTCTCTAATAAATTTCAAGGAGAGATAGGACTGACGACTATGTGTGTGTGTGTGTGTATGTGTGTAAGCTCTTTTCAAGATGTATATGTATTTGCATGTGTGCACACACATATTTGTGACTATTCATACGTGTACACACTCACATGGAAGCCAAAGGTCACGTTGTTTTTACTTTGTTAAAGGTTTTTCTTTTTATTCATTTGTGTATGTCTGTTGGGGATTGGTTCTAATGCTTTGAGTTAATCAGGAATCTACATGTCCAAACACTGATGGTCCTTGTCTCCAATTAGTTTTGGATTGATCAGTATAGAGTCAACAGCCAATGGCTGAGCAGAGAGAGGAGCAGAACTTTTAGATTGACCACTGGCCACTTCCCCCATTGGGCCTACGGTAGCAGGGAAAGGTTCAGGAGTCTTGGGAGTACCAGAGTGAGCATTTGCTGGCCAGGGAAGGTTTAGAAGTGCCCTACCTTTGAGCTAGATACAGAATTTCATAAATTAACAGATGTGTGTGTGTGTGTGTGTGTGTGTGTGTGTGTGTGTGTGTGCAAGCATGTGTGCACTCATGCATGTTTCATTCTCAAATCCAGATTGCTCCTGGGCAAGTGCACACATGCAACCAGCCAGGAGCCAAAGCAGTGTGGCTTAGCTAAACTCACTGATACACACGTCTATGGGTATGTAAGTGTATGCATGTGTCTGTGGGTGCCCACAGAAGCCAGCTGGAGTTACAGGCAGTTGTGAATTGAACTTGGAGCCTTCAGAAGAACACCAAGAGGTATGAACAGGTGAGCCATCTCTCTATTCCCCCATCTTCTCATTTGAGACCCAACTTCTCACTGGCTGGAAATTCTCCTGTTCCAGCTATGCTGGCTGGCCAGCAAATCCCAGCAGTCACTCCCCCCAACTCTGGGATTGCAAGCATCCACAACCATGCCTGGCTTTTTTATGTAGATACTAAGACTCAAACTCAGGTTTACATTTGTGTCGTGTCTTGAGAACGAAGGTAGATACGTCTAGTTGGTATAACAAAAGTTCTATTTTATTATGCTGAGGGTCATCATGGGAAGTTCACACTCTACGTTCCCAACTACAATCTTAAGCCTATCTCTCCAAGGCTGTTCAACTGGGTGACATATCTTAGCTGATGGTCAAGTCTAATCCCTCATGGTAACCTCCAGTGCCAGCATCAAGGTTCCTGGGAAGACTCTCTAGTTATAGGTCAGATCAAGGTAACATCTCTCCAGCAGTTCTGAAAACGTGTAAAGCAGAGCATTGCTCTTGGTGTCTGCTTATATACTGTCCAGTAGGCATCATGGAGTTCTAATCATGGGACTGGTTAATCTTGAGTGGCATCGCTGGGTCCTGGTTATCAGGTGCAGCCTTGGGTGTAGTGGGGTTCCTCACTAAGCTAGTACACACGTCTAAAAAGGCATTTTTACTACGCTCATCATACGCAGCGAGATCTTTGCGGACTGAGCCATCTCCCCATCGCTCTGCAGGATTAGAACTCAACAGACCTGCCCCAGCCCTTCGCTCATACGGCTGCTGCTCCAATCTTGCCTGTGTCCCTGTGACTCCATGTTATGTGCACAGCACACAACTCCCTCCAGCCCCGGGAAGGGTCAGCACAGGGAGCCACTAAAATAAGAACCACCTATAACAGGAGTGGGCGTCAGCCTCATTTTGAAAATAGTCAGTCAGTCTGGCCCCCAGCTGCACAGAGACAGGGAAAGCACGTGGTGTAGATCCCTTGAGAAAAAAACTTCTGACAGATTTCCTGATGACACCTGGGAACTGTAGGCCTCAGCTTCCTAGTCGGTGGCTAGAAAGTATAGATATGTCTCAGCTGAGCTCTGGTCTCGGCACAGCACTGGGCCCCCGGGCTGCCAAGGGACACCGAGCCTGAGGGCCTCCTTGACACGAAGGTTCTAATTACGAGTCTCTCTGCCTTCCACATCTGCTTGCTCCATGCCTTATTGGAGCTGCAGACAGGTTTAGGTGACCCAAGAAAATCACGGCACACCCACAGCTCCAGAGGAAATGTGCAGCTGCCCACGCGCATTGTTCTAGGGTCTGGATGGTACCTGAACAGCCTTCTAGCTTTAGCCTCCCAACCCCGACTCTGCATAAGGAAAACTGTTTTCTTCAAAGTGATAGGGCCTTGAACATGAAGAAGATTTGAGGGTGGGTAATCCAATATAAACTGTCCCCAGCCAGGCCTTCTATGGTAATCCGATGACAGCATGACAGCCCCACTCTGCCCTCAGATACATCCTTGTCTTCGATGTCCCCAGCAGCCTGAGCAGGCATTATTAGTTCCAGCGCCATTTGTCATGTGGTTGGTGATCAGCTATAGTAAATGGCAGATGGGAGACTCAAACCTGGCTCTTCCTGCTCTGGGCCCTTTTTCTTCTTTGCGACACAACATGGCGCCTGTCCCAGAGCTCCTGAGGTTAGCGGTCTAAAGGGGTTAGTCCAGGGTCACTCCCCAGCAGCCATTTCCAGAGTCCTTTCTTCAGACAGCTCTGCAGGCTGGGGGCAGCTGTCACTCTGCATTTTTCTCCACTGATGTCGGCCTCCCTCCTGACCTCAGTTTCATCACAACGAGCCTTTAAATTTGATCCCAGGAGGAACTTCAAGGCAAATTTCCCCATTCATGATGTTTATAAAGCTTGTCATTGTTTATGCTATTATAGGGCCACCAAACACGGGGTGGGGGCGGGGAGGAGGGGAGCTGTGTTCTTAGTTATAATGTGGCTTTGCTCCCTTTGGGCTGAAAGCACACCCCACACAAAAGACTCCAGATCGTAAGGATTACACCTAAGGTCAGCCTTTGGCATCCAGATATGTACGCTTATGAACACACACACACACACACACAGAGAGAGAGAGAGAGAGAGAGAGAGAGAGAGAGAGAGAGAGAGAGAGTCAGGGGAAGGTGTTCCTCAGGTGTTAGGGACTCTTGCTCTTTCAGAGGACCTGAGTTTAGTTCCTAACAACAGTCTGTAATCCCCTGAAGAGGGGACCCCACAGCCCCTTCAGGCCTATGCAGGCACTTCACTCGTGTGGCATGTATGCACATGTGCATGCAAGCTCGAATATGTACACACACACACACACACACAAATAAAAATCAATGTTCCTTTATGAGAGGCTTGCAATAACCACACCAAGAGGATTTCTTTCTTTAAACTGTGCCCCAAGTAAAGACTTTACATAACACTCATGCTCATAAACAGAAGGAGAAAAGAAACCTATTTAAAGACACTGATAAGGCCATGCAGGCACAGTGGCATTACCTGTAATCCCATCTCTTAAAGGGCTGAAGCAGTAGGATTACTACGAGCTCAAGATCAGCCCAAGGAACATAGTGTATTCAAAAATGAACCCGGGCTACAGTGCGAGACCCTAACTCACAGCCCCGCCCCCTCCCTGACAAAAGAGATACTAACTAGATGATCAGCAAGTATTCAATTTGGTGAAAATGTAAAATGTGGGGCAGGGCATGGAGGCCCACAGAGTGGAAAAAATAGCATTCATAAGTGACTTGCTGTTCCAAGAGGGAAATCTAATTTTTCAACGAAAGATTCAGGCAGTAACAAAATGAACCCACTGATAAGACTTTGTAACCTTATGAGTTAGGACATAGGCATAATGAGACTGTAGATATTCTACAGACGAAGACCATGGCATCACCATGAAACAGTCTTGCTCAGACAGCTAAACGTGAATCTAATGAAGCCTTCCCAGGGGCACCAGGAAGCCAGAGAAGCATCATATCACCAAGGACAGATCTCCACAAGCGTTCCATACCTGGTCCCACGAAGCCACCAGCAATGTCCTGGCAGCCACCAACACCTCTTTAGGGAGCTGTCAGTAGACCATTGCTCACTCTATCGCTGCTGTCTGCACCAGTCTAGTGTCCAGATGGTGCCTTCCTGCAACCCAGTCACAAAGGGAGCTAAAAAGACAATACCGGGCATTTTCGACTGCACGTGGGAAGAAACTGGCTCTGCTTTCTTAAATGAACATTTTAAGAACAGGAAGATTCAGAAAGACAAAAAACATTCCAATGTGCTGAGGGCTGGCTCAGTTGGTAAACTGTGAACTGGGCAAGCATGAAGAGTTCAGATCCCCAGCACCCGAGTCAAAAGCCAACTATGGTGGGGCACTCCTGTAATCCTGCACTGGGGAGGCAGAGGCAAGACGATCCATCTAAATTGACCTCTAGGTAATATTGCCAGATCTGATCAGCGGGCCTCTGATGCAGTGAGAGCTTATCTCAAAAAATAAAATCGAGAGCAAACAGAGAAAGACACTAACATCTACCTCTGAACTACACGTCCATGTGGGCGTGTGTGAGCATGCACTCATGCATACAAACAAACACATACACATGCCTACATCACATGCACAAATGGAAGAGTTACCATGTATGTACACACACAAACATACATAACTGAAGGACACTGTGTTTGTGACCCAGTTCCTGGTACTCAGAGTTCTAACCCACCTTGCCGAAGACCCCGACATCCAAAACCAGACTCCATCATCCACTGACTGGATGTTACCCAATGATAAGCACCAAGCTGGGGGAAGACAAAGAGGACCACCACTATTACCTCGACGTAGAAGCTCACATCACTTAAGAAAGCTTCCAGGGTAGAGGCCATGAATGACAGGCTTGAGCCAAGCTTATCAGCCCGGAGAAAGAGAACAAGGGCGGGGTACAGCTGAGGCACCCAAGTTCTCTGAGAATGCACTGTCCTGTAATGAGTCAAAACGATTACATTAATATCGTAAGGACCTTTCTGGGCTCTGCTCAGATCATCTGCAGACACCGGTCAATGCTGCATAGAAATTGAGGTCTCCAAAGGCTAACTTAACAATTAATCAGAGGCAACGCCAAACCCCCTCAAAATGGAAATTACCCCACAATTACAGGAGGAAATCTACCTTGGAGGACCTCTTGATATTGAAGTTGTTCCCCTTGGAACCATCTAGTGACCCTGGTGTGAACTCTGTTTATAAGGGTCCAAAGGAGCGGGGAGTGTTCATACATCAAAGACATAATTCTTAGCGTTTTGGCATATCAGCTTTCCTCTTTCATCCTGGGCCTCGTCTTGAAGGAAAGTCATTGCTGTCAATCAGAAATCCAGCAGGCTTGACTTCGAAATGTGCCCGAATCTGGCCTTGTTCTCACTTGTCTTCAATCTTCCCTTCCCACCGAACCCCCTCTATTCTCCAAAAAGACACTGGCATTCCTGATTTCCACAGCCCGTCTTCCTGTACCTGCAGGCTCCTAGAATTCCTGCATGGTCTCCTCACCATTAGCACCCCACTTCCTGCTCTCTCTGCACATCTTACCATATTTGGATTACCCTACTCAAGACTCTTCAGTGACTCCCTGCTACCCTTGAGATGAAGGAGGAACACCCTGGCTTCCAATTCCTGTGTGACCCAGCCTGGCACTTCTCCACAGCACCCGATCCCAAAAATGTCCTCAGTTGCACACTTGGAAGACACCCATAGTAGTGCACAATTGTAATCCTGGCATTTGGGAGGTAGAGGCAGGAGGATCAGGAGTTCAAAGCTAGCCTCAGCTATACAGTGAGCTTAAGGACAACCTAGTCTACATGAGACCCTGTCTCAAGATGAAATGGGGGAGGCAGCACATTGTAAGGCAGCATGTCCAAGCATGCACACATACATTATCGTGATGATAGTGATAGGAAGAAAAGGAGGAGGAGGAGGAGGAGGAGGAGGAGAGGCAGTGGTGGTGCACACCTTTAATTCCAGTGTTTGGGAGGCAGAGGCAGGCAGATTCCTGAGTTCAAGGCCAGCCTGGTCTACAGAGTGAGTTCCAGGACAGTCAGAGCTGTCAAAAGAACAGAGAAACCCTGTTTTGAAAAACCAAAAAGAAAAAGAAAAAAAGAAGGAGGAGGAGGAAGAGGAGGAGGAGGAAGAGGAGGGGGAAGAGGGAGAAGAAGGAAGAAGAAGAAGAAGAAGAAGAAGAAGAAGAAGAAGAAGAAGAAGAAGAAGAAGAAGAAGAAGAAGAAGAAGAAGAAGAAGAAGACAGCCGACTACATGAGGCTTGAGAAATAGTTCAGAAGTTAAAAGCATTGAGGGATCTTCCAAAGGACCTGGGTTCAATTCCCAGCACCCACATGAACAGTTCACCAAACACCTGTAACTCTAGTCCCAAGGGATCAAGTACCTTCTTCTGGTCTCTTTGGGCACTGCACATACACACATACAGATAAAACAGCCATATGCATAAAATAAAAACGAAAAGAATAATGTATGTTTTAAAAAGCAGTCTCCATCACTTCTCGGCCTTTTGGCTAAGATCAAGTGTAAAAAGCAGTCTCCAAGAGGCTGAAGCCTAGTGAGCCCTCACATAATCCCATCCCTCAAATGGCTGAGACAAGAGGACCGTGAGTTTCAGGGCAGTCTGGGCTACATAGCAAGACCCAGCTTCAAAGAGAGAAAACTGAAAAGTCTCCAAATCAAGCAAAAGGTCTCTCATGTCGTGCAAACCTCAGACTCGACTCACAAAGTCCTCTCTATGTGCTTTTCGGCAACAACGGTCAACAAATATTTTACACGGCTCCACAAACTCGCCCTTCATTTCCATTCCTCTGCCCGAGCAGCTGCTTGCCTCCTCCCTGACCTTTGCTTCCAGGTTAATTATAAATAGTTTTGTCTATCGGAGAAATTGAGCTGAATTAGCTTACTTTTAATCTCCCATCAATAATTCAAATGGCCATTTCCCACAAATGGAAAAATAAAACCATTTGGGATGACGGTTACTTCTTCACGAGGCTTCCCTGGGCCAGACAGGGTATATAGTCTCCTCAAGTAGGTGCCAATACCATCCTTCCAACAGCCCTATGCTTGAGCACCCTCCATCTGGCCTGGACCTGCGCCAGGGAGCATGCAGGATGTCCCAGGCTGGTCCAGTCTTGTCTGACAGCCCATTAGCCACAGCTGTCGGAGACATCTGCCTGTTCCGATTATCATCAGAGCAGAGGAGACGCAATGGCTCCCAGCCTTACACAGTCTCCCCTGTGCTCAGCTGTCATCAGGTGACTGTGTTTCAACTTCCAGCCTCTCTGAGTTCGTCTCCCGTTGCTATTTTTAACCCTCCTGTGAGGTCAGCTGCGGGTAAGGCAACCCAAAGCAGCGCTAAGTTCCTGCCAATCCCCCCAGGCAAGAAAAGGGCAACCCCCTTGCTGAGCAAGATCCATTCATAAAAAATACATGCAACATCAGGTCAGCTTTCACCGGGCAGCATGGTTGGGGACCCCTGGGTGCTCGAGAAGGACGCACACGCTATAGTCCTAGCCGTGTCATCAGAGAGTGCACTGAGGCTCCACATCCAGGCCACCACCAAGGCCACCTCTAATGTTCAAAATGATAATGCCTTCGTTGTAAGGGAACAAAAATTCCCAGGTCCTGACACATGTTGATCCACTAGTAATTGTTTCCTGGGGCTGTGGTAACAAAATAACTGCAAGCTAAGTAGTTCATAACAGCAGGAAGTTACTCTCCCACAGTTCTACAGCTAAAGAGTCTTAAATCCTGCAGGCCGTGGACCAGGCAAGGACTTCCAGGGACAATCATCTTTGGCCTCTTCCAGTCTCCAGAGCAATGACTCTCAACCTTCCTAATGCTTCGGCCCTTTAATACAGTCCCTCCTGTTGTGGTGACCCCCAACCATAAAAGTATTTCATTGATACTTTGTAACCATAATTTTACTACTGTTATGGATCACAGTGTAAATATCTGATATGCAAGATATCTGATATGTGACTCATAGGGATTATGACCCACAGGTTGAGAACTAGTGCTCTAGAGATATTCAGACCCCCTTGCTTGTGGCTGCCTTGCTCCAACCTCTCCCTCTACGGTCCCATCAATGTCTCTTTTGTCTGTGTCTTCTCCTTAAACCCCCCTTGAGAGTGTGTGTGTGTGAGCCCTGTCTTCATCTTCCAACACTATGATCACAGGCTCACACTGCCACGCCTGGCTTCTTACATGGGTGCTGGGGATTTCAATCCAGGGTCTCATGCTTGCACACCAAGTGCTTTATATACTGAGCCCTCCCCACCCCCAGCCCCCACCCCACCCAGGCCAACTTGATCAAGGTGGTCATTCAATCTCAAGATTTTTACCTTCTTCTCCAAAGACCTTTTTAATCCCAAATAAGTCAGTCCTCTGAGGAGATAAGTATCCAGGCATACCTTTTGGGAGTGAGGGGTAATAGTTACTTTTTTTTTTTTTCTGTGACCTAGATACCAGACGAAACAGCAATGGGAGGATGGTTTCTCCTCCCGGGGAGGATTTATTTTGGTTCACGACTTCAGAAGGTTCAGCCCATGGCTCTTGATGCCATGTTCCTAGGCAGATCATTTCGGCATCAGGCATTTGTAACTACAACAAAGAGAAGAACAATAACAGACCCAGGACCCTGTGTGACCTTCAAAGGTACGGCCTCATTGATCAAGGCTCTGCCTCTTAACAGCTCCACAGTTTCCCAAAATATTGCCAACGTCTGGGAAAGAAATATTCAGAACATGAGCCTATAGGAGATGCCTCTGATCCAAACCATAGCAGAGGGCTGTCCAGTTGCCCTGTGGTGACCTGGACTGTGGCCAAAAGGGGGAGGGGGAGGGTCAACCTCTCGCCTTGAATCTCAGTTCTGCCAGTTCCTACGGAGATTCAGTTTGTTCTTTTGGGGGGGGGGGGTGTGCACCACCACCACCACCTTCTCTAGTTTGTTCTTAGGAAACGTCTAACACACGGTTTCCCTCCGGTATGAGAATCAGCAGGGCAGAGATCTAAGAACAGGCCGTTCTTCCCATCTCTCTCACTCTAGAAGGCCAAACAGGCTCAACGTCAGGCTCACACCAGACCCAAAGGGAAACAGGAACTTCGTGGGTCTAAAGCGATGGTCTATGGTATGGGCTGGGATGTAGTTCAGTTGATAAACTGCTTGCCTAGCAGGCACAAGCCTGTCAGCGATGGGTGGGGGTGGGTGGGGTCATCGTAGCATTAACAAGGTGGAGTTCCAGATCAACCGTAGCTGTGCAGAGTTTGAAGCCATTCTGGCTTGTGTGAAAAGCTGTCTCAAAAAAAAAAAATTGTTTTTTAATTTTTAATAGCTTAAAGTACAGCCAATTTCCCAGCTCCGGGGATCAGCATTCCCTGTTACCTCTCAAGAGGCCAAGACTTTCTTGGCTCTGGCACCTAGTCTGTCGTCCCTCTTGACTCTGCCTCAGCACCCCAATACCAATTCATCTCCATCTATCTAGTCATTGTTTGCTTTTAATTACTAGGACAACTAAGTGAGCCCCCAGTGTGGCCATGTGCAGACACGCCTGGCTGCCTCTGACAGGAAATGAATCACTCAGCCATGTTCAAGGACAGGCCTGGAAGGCTAGCAGAAAAAAAAATTGACTGAACAAAGACAGGGTGAGCTCAGAGGTCAGTAAGTATTGATGAGGGATTCATGTCCCAGTCCCAAATCATCCTGCCTTCCCTCTTGTGGCCCTAAGTTTGATTTCTATGCAGATATGGTCTCAGGGCAACATCTCTCTGTCAGGAGGAGCATTTCCTGGGCAAATGGACAGTAGACACTGCATCAGCACTAAGATGTAGACCCTCAACTTCTGCTGGTGGTGAGGTTTTCCTAAAGCCAGAGAGAAAACACACACCCCTCTTGTGCCGTTTTCGTCCCCAAGCTGAAAAAGCCTGCAAGGCCACAGGCTCCCCAATAGTATTCCACCCAAATGCCACATTTTTCATCCAAGGCTGGTTCACATATCTCCCCAAAGCCAAACACAAGCAGGAAAAGACCACATTCAAGTAGTGGATGAGGACAGAACAAGAGGCACGGGAACAAACAGACCAAGCATTACAATTTGCCTAAGCCTGAGAGGCAAGCAGAGACCAGACCTACCCTGCCCTAGGAACAAAAGACTCAGAGAAGCCCAGTATTTCCAGACTTGGCTGAATCGTTGAAGGAAGCTAGAGGGTAGACCATTCCCATTGCTGTGCCGTGGCTATAGAACATGGTCCAACCATCACAGGCCCATTGGCACTGACCATACACAGGCTGTCCTAGTGTAGTAAAATGGAGATGACTCTTCAGGGGAGAACAACAGCAAAGGGACACAGAGGTTCTGGGCCAGCTGATGCACTAGGCAGTTGTCTGGGAAACAAAGAACACCAAGGTTATAAGAGTAAAGAACAAATACACCTCAGGTCCTCTTCCCCAAGAAGGACAATTACGGGGCCAGAGAGAAGGCTCAGCCGTAAAGAGCATTTGCTGCTCCTGCATTCAGTTCTTGAATTCAGTACCTATATGGGGGCTCACAGAGCCACCTTCAACTCAGCTCTAATGAATCTCATGCCTAGAAGAGTCTAGTCTGGGTATTGGTAGTGTTCCAGTTGAGGTCTCAAGGTTGGGATTATTTATTTATTTATTTATTTATTTATTTATTTTGTTTTTTTGAGACAGGGTTTCTCTGTGTAGCCCTGGCGGTCCTGGAACTCACTCTCTAGACTAGGCTGGCCTCGAACTCAGAAACCTGCCTGCCTCTGCGTCCCAAGTGCTGGGATTAAAGGTGTGCACTACCACTGGTAAGGTTGGGATTTATTGTTAACCATGTCTTATCTGGATTTTACAAATTTCCTGCAATCTATACCATATTGTTCTTATCCGTGAAGGCAAGAGCTCTTCTTAGGAAATACAAATACAGATTGGCCATCTTTTCTAACACTCATTTTGTTCCAGGGTAATATAAGACCCAAAGTTAATCTATAAGCCCCACCTGCCCAAGGACCAGGTAACTTCCTGGAATGCTGGGAGTTATAGTTCTTGGAAACTAGCAAAGCCATGTGGGAAAATACTGTGGCTGTATGGCCTTGTCCTTAGAAGTACCTACAACATAAGACTCGTGACTTCTTGCTGGGAAACCAGGGGTAGCCCTGGCCAAAGTCCATCCTGGTCAGTGTTTAATTCAAGCTTGCTTCAAATTTGGCTCAAAATTGTGGAACTGGTTTGTTGTTGTTTTGTTTTGTTTTTGTTTTTTAATCTCAGGATTAACAGTATATGAAGAGAAAAACTCCTGAGTAAGTCAAAAAGGAGTCTTTTTTTTTTAACCACACGCAGGACTGTCCCAAGCAGATTAGCAGAAAACAGCCTCAACCCCCAATAGGTTGGAGTTTTTAAGGGCAAAAGACACAATTGTGATGTATACAGAAAGGTGGCTCTGGACATCTACAAGAAGCAGGCGTTGTTTAACAGAAGTGGACAGATAACAGTTGAATAGTCAACCTTTAACACTAAAGGTCGAAGCAGTTAACCTTTAGCGCAGAAATTTAGGACTGGTCCAGAGACCACTTTACCTTAGGAATTTATGGTTGGTCTTAGTGACCTAAGACCAGTATTACCCAAGACAGTTTAGCACTTAAGGTATTCTTAGGAATACTCACATGCGGTAGAATAACTAACTATACTTCTATTGCCTGCTACAATATCCCCACATCCACTGTGTTGAAACCTGTGCCCTACATGTTGGTTATTAACAGCAGTTTTGATAATAGAAGAAATCCATGTACCCGGGTGTGTATCCAGAGGTCCCGAGTCTGTGACCCTCCAGGACCATGGGGCAGCTGGAGCATCATCCCCTTCACAAATGCTAGAAGCCCCGCTCTACCGTTTATCCCACTTAAAAATAACCAAAAGAACAAACTAGATTTCATCCGTCACTTAGGCTGTATAGATTCTTCCTCCAGGACTCTGCAAAGGCGAAGTAAAATAACAAGACAGATGTAGTCGCTAACCCAGAGTGCCTGGTTTGCTAAACAAAGAGTTCCTGGTGCTGTAACTCAATTTACACTGTTGTAGTAGGGTCGGAGTGGGGCACGGAGAGGAGCCACAGACAGTAGATATGCAGTCCTGCTGCCAAAGAGTGGGCAGACGTTTCCTGGCTCCCCCAGGTAATGTGTGTATCCCCCACCCCTCTCCTCTGAGACCTCCCAAAGGCTCTACTCCATCCCAGGATATTAAGAGCAATTCTCTCTTCAAGGGAGACCCAGACACTTCTTGACTGCTCTGGTGTTAAAAGACAAGACAAGCGGCCCTTTCTTTCATGTCTCTCTTCTCATTCATTTCCTGAGCATCGACTATATATAATCAAGTGCCTACGTGTCCACTGTTAAGTTTCAGGCTATCCAAATATCCAGAAACAACATCAAGTTGGACTATGGGCTTTCTGGGGATAAGATGAAAGCCAGCATTCCTCAGGAACTTACAAAACCAGTTCTCATCTGCCAACAGATGTCATTTCCATTATCTCTGGCAGAAGGGACACATGGCTCTCTAAAGACATGTACCTGTGACTGCATATCAAAGCTCATGCTGGCTTCCAGGCTCCCTCAGTCCCTAGTCACAAGTACTTGTTATCCATTTCAAAGCTCCCACAGGAGTCTCCTGGCCCTTCCCTCCCCATCAGCTACTCACACACCTCATAACCCCTACTCTCTACTATTCTCTCTCTCCTTCCCTCCCTCTCTTTCTCCCTCTCTCCCTCTCTCTTGCTCTCTCCCTCTTCTCTCTATCTCCCTCTCCTGCCCCTCCTTACTCCCTCCCTTTCTCTCTTGCCCCCCCCCCTTACTGACTCACTCTCCGACCTCTCCTACTTCCTTAGCCCTGGCCATGTCTAGTCTGCTGGCCATATTTAGTCTACTCCTTTCTCTCTCTTCTCTGGATTCTTCCAAATGCCTCTGGCTGTTCTGGCTCTCAAATATACAGTTAAAACTTTAACCACATCATGGAGAGGTCACACTGGCTGTTTCTTTACTGAGCCCCTGACATGCATCCACCATGCTGAGTAGAGAGGACACGGCTGCATTGCTTAGGGAGTGAGGAGGTAATGGATGCTGCCAAGGGATGCCCAAGGTCGAAGAGAAAGAACAGCGGTCCTGCCACCCCTCCTGTCCTCACCTTAGAAAAGAGCCAAAGTTGTTCAGAGAGGAGCCTTCATTGCTAGGCTTGAGGAAGAGAGCCTTGCCAGAGATCAAGTGTCAGGTCCCTGCCCCCCCTCCAAAAAAAAAAAAAAAAAACAGGACAAATGGCTAACTGAGGTGCCTATTAACATACCAAAGTGTCAGCTTGGACTCCAGCTCACTGAGTACCTGTAGCTCCTCTCAGCTTCCTACCCCAAACCTCTCAAGATCCTAGAGGCTTCACTTCCCCCTCTCCCCCTCCCCTCTCCCCTCTCCCCTCTCTCCTCTCCCCTCTTCCCTTCTATTCTCCCCTCTTCCTTCTCTCCCCCTCCCCCTTCCCCTCCCCTCTCCCCTCCCC
>NC_034603.1:20578023-20600840 GCF_900095145.1 Mus pahari | reverse complement strand
CCCTCCCTCCTCCCCTCTCTCCCTCCTCTCCTGGCCGTTCAGTCTGCTATTTTCTCTCCTGCTCTGGACTCTCCCAGATGTCCCTGGCTGTGCTCTCTTTCCCTTACAGCTACAGTAAAACCTTCTCCTCACCCATACCCTGGAGTGGCCGAGTCCTCATTCTTATTCACCAGGGCTGCCAAACTTGTTCCAGGAGCTGGCCAACCTTCCTTGTCTTCACAGCCAGGGATCAGACCACCCTTGTGAGGAGAAAGGGTCTAGCAGTTCCACAGGGAATCTTGAACCAGACTCTCGCCTCCCCCTGAGGAGCAGAGGGATGACTATGGTTGGCTCTGCTCTTCCTTGAAGATGTTATGAATATGACTCCCTGACATGTAAGCTCCAGGGACTAGATCAACAAGTATGGGATTTTCTCTGGGAACAGAGAGACTAATGAGATCGGCAGAGCCCTGACGCCACACCTGGGGGTTTTATTTTGTGCTGGGCTTGAATTCTAAAATGGACAGAGGCCCAGAGGGGTGGGAGGTCTGCAGCGCATGCTGATGAGGTGGTTACCCGGTAAGCAGCCTCTTGGCTCTAAGTCAGGAGGCTGCATGAGAATCCACCAAGACAACCAACCGCACGGATGCTTCCCAGCCTGGCTAGCTGGGAACAGCTTCTCAGAGCCCAGCTCCCCAGAGCCCCCGCTGGGAACCCAGACTAGAAGGATCATCCACCTACATGGAGGAAGCAAGGGCCACCATTGCCAAGAATGGAGACAAGCACAGAAAGAGGGGCAGCTCACGCACTGTGCACACCCTTCTGCCATCCCCAGCCTTCTCCAGCGAGACAAAGGGAAGGAGCCCGCCTCCCCACATGCTCTCAGCCAGACCGCCACGTGATTCCCACAAGCAGTCAGGGAGATCATCAGGACAGAAAGAATCCCCACTTCTCAGAAGAGCAAATTGAGGCTCGGGCAGGACCTTAGGACAGGTCCGGCACCTGATGCTGGCCTTGCCTTCTGCTCCAGGGTAAGCCCCACTCTCCTTTTCCACAATGCACTGCAGAACCTAGAAGAAGCTTTCTTGGCTAGAAGACACAGCGGAGATTCCAGGGAGTAGGGCTTGGCGGTGGGGTGGGGGTTAGATAATGGCAGGTGCTTGCTCTCTTAGTGAAGGTAAATAGGATGAAGAAACAAGAGGGTCCTGGGAAGTTTAACATCCAGCTGCTGGTCTACCCTACTTGGTAAAGATTCAGGCCAAATGAGGGACCCTGCCTCATAGAAAACCAACTCTAACAAAAATGCACCGCCCTGCCCGAGCCTCAGCTTTTTCTGATCTACAACTAGCCAGCTAACAGGATCACAGTTCCCCAGCTCTCTACTCCACACTTCTTAGGACTTCCAGGAAGTGTTCTGTGTCTGTCAATGGCCTAGGAAACATGGAACCGGGGTTGGGGCTCAGAGAGAGCGCACAAGGGCCTGTTTCTACACAGGCTATAAAGGGTACTTATATCTCTGAAATCCCCCGACCATGAGGACCATGGCTTTCCAGAAGGAATCCAGAAGAGAGCTGGGCATTATAGAAAGGTATGTCTAGGAGAGATAGATGTCTCAAGAGCACAGTGGGTCCTGGGCCTCTAGGATCTGTATCCAGACATCCATGGGCTACATAGAGACAGATAAGGGCCCTAACGTTTGGCATTGCCACATTCTTTTTAATGACTTCTGAGTGCTCCCTTACAACTTTCTACAAGTCCACTGGCTCATCCGTATCCCGGAACTTCACATACAACCTCATTAGGAGGCATAAGTGTTGGGAAATATTGATACTGCTGGCTAATCGTGTTATTAATACCATAACCATTCATATGGCCTCGTAAACAACTCTTATAGGACATTTAGCATGGCTAAGTACAAATGAAGATAATACGGCTGCTAATTATATCTCTATAAACTTTCCTTTATGGCAGCAACAAGGGCTCTTATATCCTCTGATTACTCAGCTGCCAGAACCAGAAGGAGGAAGAGAAACTTGGTGAAGACATGCCCTCTGGGAATGATTCATTACGAATAATTGTGGTTTGCCACAGTACAAGAGCTATCTGGAGATTCCTAGAAAGAAAAGGAGTTGTAATTTGTGAGGGAGAGCACTGACCAGACCTCAGACAGTGCCAGCTGAGTGGGCTGGCACAGCAGAAGCCTGGGCGGGAGGCCCAGGCTCACCCTCTTGGGTCTGCGTGTCCAAGGGGCAGAAAGTGTCCGTGTCGGTTAGGGTCAGAGGATTGACCCTGGCAGTCCTCACAGGCAGGTTTAGTCACCATCCTCAGTTGGCCAAAGACACTGGCAAGTAAGACGAAGAGTGGAGAAAGGAGACCTATTTAATGTAGCCGTTTGGGGAAGGGGAGCAAAGAGATGGGGTGACTCCACCACCACCCCCTTCTGTTTCCCCCTCTGTCTTCAGGATACTGACCTGATGATTAGAGTGAAATAGTAGACAAGAGGTATACATGTGATTAAGCAGTTGTGGGCAAGGTGTGGTCCACCCACCACCACTATGTGGGCTCCTGTCTCTCCTTCGAGGCAAGCTGACAAGTTGTCAGAACTGGATGAAATCTCTCTGAGAGACGGGGTCTACCTCAGCTGGCCCCTGGTTTCAGTCTTTTTCTTCCTCCAGTATGAGACCACTGAGGAAATTCTGGTTTCTGGAGGACCTGTGTTTTAATAGTCTGACAGGCCAAGGGAAGTGCCCCTATCCTATCCACATAGGACAGGGGGAGGGCACGCACAAGCTGCCACTGTGTGTCAAGGAAACACACGATGCCAAGGGCCATGGAGCCCCAGGGAAGAAAGTCAAGCATGAGTTTCCTCTCAGGAGATGATCCAAATCCTGCTTAGAGACTCTGTTTTAAGAAGAAGCAAGGGGCTTGCCAGGCAGTGGTGGCGCACGCCTTTAATCCCAGCACTTGGGAAGCAGAAGCAGGTGGATTTCTGAGTTCAAGGCCAGCCTGGTCTACAGAGTGAGTTCCAAGACAGCCAGAGCTACACAGAGAAACCCTGTCTCAAACACACACACACACACACACACACACAAACAAACAAACAAACAAAAAAAAGAAGCAAGAGAAGGGGCTTGTCTGCAACTGTTGGGGAGCAGGAGGGTGTGGGGAGGCAGTTTACTCTGTCTCATACAGTTGTGCAAGCCTCACACTTCTTCCTCTGCATTGTTTGCAAAACTTAATTTTCAGATGAGAATCAAAAGCACCTACTGTGGGGCTGGAAAGACTGCTCAGCAGTTAAGAACACTTGACTGCTCTTAGAAAGGACCTGGGTTCAGCACCCAGCACCCAGGTTTGGGTCCAGCAACCATGTAGTGGCTCACTCAACTGCCCAGGAGATCTGACACCCTCTGGACTCCTCAGACATCATGCACATGTATACATACAGGCAAGCATTCATATGCATAAAAAATAATTAAATAAAAAAGGCACCTGACTATGGGTAAATGATTAAATATAAGTAAGTCAGTGAATTAAGTAAAGCTTTTGTCTTTGCTTTTATTTCTGTTGCCTTTTTTTTTTTTCTTCCTAGCTGAGCTCAGGCAATTTACAGTATTAAATGTCCCCTTACGCTTTGGAAAACTGGAATTGATTTTTCCCCCCCCTTAAACTGCTCATTGGGTTGCTTATAAATTTCTCCAGCTGTTCTTATCAAGTTGTAAATTGCAGTTATGAGCAGAATTACCGATCGATTACATCATTCTGAGGAAGGGCTGGGCCAGCACGGACAGGGGTAATTTGAGTTTTTGACCATCATTCATGGTAAATCATCATTAGCTCAATTCAATTATGAACGTGTAAGACCTCGGACAGGGGCTTTCAGGTACAGGCCTTGCGTAGCATGTGTGAGGCCCTGTGTTCCATGCCCGGGTGAGAGATGTTAGTCAGCCATTATTGCTCCTCACCAGACAGCTCCTGTTTCCCTGGTTTGTTTCTGTATCTCTCTTAAACTCTAGGAAGGACACAGGACTTGTGGCAATTGAAATGTAAGTAAAGAAGTATATGCCAGAGAACTGGGTAGTGGAGTGCTTGCCTCGTGTACACAGGCCTGGCTGCGTTCCCAGCACCTCATGAAGCAGCCATTTTCATGTTCAGCTTTCACCTCAGCACTCAGAAGACAGCAGCAGAAGCTTCAGAAGTTGAAGCCCATGAAAGAAAGACAGGTAGTTACTGGGGCTGAGGACTCCAAAATTATGAACACTCACTGTTCTTCCAAAGACCTGGGTTCAGTTCCCAGTGCCCATATCAGGTGACTTTCAACAACCAGTAACTCCAGCTACGAGGATCTAATGTACTGCGCGCGCGCGCACACGCACACACACACACACACACACACTGTTTCCAGGCAGTTGCTTTACAGTAAGGTATCAGCGCTTCCTTTGAAAAGCCAGGTGCCGGCTTCTTTATGGGCCAGATGGCCAGAGTCACAACTATTCCTCTGTGAGTCCCTGCAGCACCACAGCACCACAGTTACTACTGCATCATATGAGCATGGCTACATTCCAACACAACTCATGTATGGACACTCGACTTGGAAATCCATCCTGTTTTGATGTGTTACCACACATTATCCTTTCCATGTTCTTTTTTTTTTTTTAAAGATTTATTTATTTATTATATGTAAGTACACTGTAGCTGTCTTCAGACACTCTAGAAGAGGGCGTCAGATCTTGTTACGGATGGTTACGAGCCACCATGTGGTTGCTGGGATTTGAACTCAGGACCTTCAGAAGAGCAGTCAGGTGCTCTTACCCACTGAGCCATCTCACCAGCCCCCTTTCCATGTTCTTAACCATTTCAAAATACAGAGTACATTTCTAGTTAGAATTTGTACTAAAACCAGTGACAGCTCAGACTTAGCCCAAAGATCATAGTGTACACACACACACACACACACACACACACACATGGTGCTTTTCTGTGCTCTCCATCCTCTGCACAGCTGACCATAGACTTCTATGGAGATGATAGCCAGCCTCCATTAACCCAGGTCGCCAAGTGCCTATGTGTGAAGACCGCTGGACTTTCCCAACAAACGCTCCATGTTAGCTGCTTTTCTCACAGCTGTAGCACAATAGCCAAAGAAATAGCAGTTTACAGGAGGAAGTGTTTATCTTGGCTCAAGGATGGCAAGAGTGGGTTAAAGCTGTGACCGTAAGGAGGCTGCTCCATCATGCCTCAATGCATGGGAGCCAAGCTGGGCTATAAACCTCAAGGCCCACCCCACCAAGAACTACACTTTCTTCGGTTAGGTCCCACTGCCTCACCAAACAGCACCGCCAGCTGGAGATCAAGTGCTCAAACGTGTGACCCTGCAGAGGACATTTTACAGCCACATTGTAAAAGGCCCTACCGCTTGCTCTCCATTGGCCACACAGAGACATAAGATTTCATTTGGGTGCCACAGTCTGTACCTTCGTTCCTGTGATAAAACACTGACCAGAAGCAACTTCCAGATCACCAACGGTCACCTAGGGGACGTAAAGAAGAAACTCAAGCAGGCACCTGGAGGTAGCAACTGAAGTAGGCTGTTCTGAGTTATGCTGGTTCCTGGAAGAGAGACCCCTCAGTGTGTTAAGGCTCCCTAGCAGCAGGGTGGGACTGAACTCCAAACCCTTTGCAGAGCCCTCTTAATTGTGACACTAAAGGGACTTTTAGCAAGTCAATTTCCACATACCAAAACCTCTTATCTCATCTGGGAGTTGACTGAAGGAACCGTTTCCTAAGCAATTCTCAGCCACAGGAGACTTCTAGACTACCAGATATGTCTCTGGACTAAGTTACACAAAGGCTCTGTGGATCCTTCAGGAAAAGAAACTCCATAACCCTCAGATAACAATCACTATTTGCAAATGGTTTCTCCAAAGCCTCTGCTCCATCACTCCAGAACTCATGTTCAATTTCCCCACTGCAAAAGACCACAGAGGAGCAGTGATCCCTGGCTTGCTCAGTCTGTTTCCCTATACAACTTAGGACCAGTGGGCTGGGTCCTCCCATGTCAATCGCTAACCAAGAAAATGCTTCCACAGACTTACCTACAGGCCAATCTGATGGAGGCAATTTCTCAATTGAGGTTCCCTCCTCCCAAATGGCTCCAGTTTGTATCGAGCTGACAGGAAGTAACCAGCACAGAGGGTAATTTAACTGCAGGGCCTAGCTTCTAAAATGGTGGATGAAGTATTTTTCTATTGGGTATTGGAGGAATAAACCCAAAAAGCGATATTAAAGGTGTGTTAAGGAAAGAAATGATTTTAAACATCTTTCATAGCATCATCTTCAATAAATTATGCATAAATGATTCTAATCTGTTCATTAAAGCAAATATTAATATGCAAAAACATGGCAACATCTCTCAAGGCTACTTAGCATCACAAAGAGCTGATTTCCAGTCGTGACTCTGCATTGCTTTAGCATAGAAAAGCCTCAAAGGCCTTTAGACTGGCCTCTCCCCCAACTATCCCAGCAGTGATTGGGAGTCTGGGAAGTGCAGGTTCAGACCTGTCTCCTGCTGATCTCAAGCCAATCAAGTTGACTATCACACCCTCTGGCTGGACACTTGTTCTGCCTCAACATTTTTTTTTTCCTAGAAAAAAGAAAATCTGCATTTGTGACATAGCAGATAAAGACACAAATGATGGGTGAAACTGTTTCCAAAGACAAAAAAATAAAGAAAATCAGAAACAGCAAATGACCCAACGTGAGGAGCCCCCTAAGTAAAAGATGGGCTTGGTGCAGCGAGCTACACATGAGCAGGAAGTGCGGCTCCATGTAGGCACAGCCTGACAGAAGGTGAACATTGTCTCTGTGGGCCAAAGAAGCTGTCTGTCCCAAATGCAAGGGGTCATTCTGAGAAATTTTCTGAACTCTACATTTTTTTTTATTTTCACATTTTTCATGCTGTTAGAGAATTAGAAAAATAAATCAGAAAAGAATAGTACAATTTTAAAAAGCATAGGTTGGAGCTAGAAAGATGGCTCAAGGGTTAGAGCACTGGAGCTCTTCCACAGACCCAGATTTAATTCCCAGCACCCACATGGCCTCTCACAAACCATCTATGACTCCAAGTTCAGGAGATGTCCTTTTCTGGCCTTCGAAGGCTCTGCATACACGTGGTAAACCAACATACAGACAGGCAAAACACCCATACATATAAAATAAACAAAATATTTTCAAGTACAAATATATGTCTTAGTTAGGGTTTTACTGCTGTGAACAGACACTATGACTAAGACAACTCTTATAAGGATAACATTTAATTAGAACTAGCTTACAGGTTCAGAGGTTCAGTCCATTATCATCAAGGCAGGAGCATGGAGGTGCCCAGGCAGGCATGGTGCAGGAGGAGCTGAGAGTTCTACATCCTCATCCAAAGGAAGCCAGGAGAAGACTGTCTTTTGGGCATCTAGGTCTTAAAGCCCATGCCCACAGTGACACACCTACTCCAACAAGGCCACACCTACTCCAACAAGCCCACACCACCAAATAGGGCCACTCCCAAACATATTTGAACCATCACAATCTATGTGTGTGTTTTAAAACATATCCTTAATACAACTGAAATATTTAGTTAATATTTAGTTAGATGCTCCCCACCTGTATCATGAGCAGACCTTACCTAACTGTTCCCTTCCTCCCCTATAGCCTGAGTGCAACATTTTCAACATTCTAGTTGAAGAACTAAAAAGCTATTAAATAACATGTATTTAGATTCTGTCTTAAGAACTAAGGAGGCCAAAAGAAATGTAAAAGCTATCTCAGGGTCAAGATCATGGGTGATTTGTTCTTGCCAGTCTCTTTCTTCTGAGTTCTCGCCACTAAATATAAATAATGTTTGAAACTTTAAAAAAATAAAATGAATTGTGAAAAATTCAGATATTTCAAGTAGGTTTGCTCCCAGGACTAAATAAGTCACCTTGATCAGTTCCAATACACACATAAAATCACACCTCAGTGGTCCTGGTCTGCAGTTACTGACTGGAAACATAGTGTCCTGGTTCATTCTATGTTGCTATAACAAATAGCCCCAGGCTGGATACTTCACAGAGAAGAAGAAGTCTGTTTTCTCACAATTCTGGTGGCTAGAAAGTCTAAATGGCACGCACGCTGTCTCTGGCAAGTCAGGTGGCTGCATAACAACAGGGACAGATGACATCCCATGTTGGGCACTCGGTGAGCAGAATGAATCATGTGCAGAAAGACAGGGAACACAGGAGCCCAGGTGCTAAAACCCCCTGTGCCCAAGAGTGGCCGTGACAGCCAGAACTCCCATTATTTAGCATCAACCCATTCGAGAGGGGCACCTCTGACTTAATTATCTCAAAACATCCACTTCCTAACTCAGCCTTTTGAGGAGCTAGGCCTCTGGGTGAATTTGGAGTGAACTGCCATACTCAAACCATAGGAGACAGGCCACCTGGAAGAAGCAAGCAAGAACACTGGGAGCCCAGGACCTTAAGAGACCAAGGATACACCTTGGACTATTTATTGCTATTGTCACTTGAGAGAGCCCTGATCCTGATTCTGATGCTCTCTCTGCCAGGGCCACCTCACAGCCCGTATCCTTCAGCACACATCTCTGTGGTGAGCCTCAGCTATGCTATTAAAGACACTAGAGAGAACAGGGGTCCTGAGGACACAGAAACAAAGGCTTGGAGTTTTATATGGCACTTACCGTTAGACTCCAGATCTGACTGCCCCTCAGCCCAGCTGTGGCAAAGCTTTACAGCCGCTCAAGAGGAAATGGCAAGCACTGCCCTACCCCACCCTCCACCCCCACCCCACGCCACCCCCCACCCAACATCCTATCTATCCGTGAGTCTCCAACCACGCCACCCCCCACCCGACATCCTATCTATCCGTGAGTCTCCAACCACGCCACCCCCCACCCAACATCCTATCTATCCGTGAGTCTCCACCTTATAACACACTCTCTAGATGCCTAGGTTCCAGGAGAATGACAGATACCGTTCTAACTTCCCCAGGGACGTTTCCAGACTTTGGGTTGCTAGGGCTCTGGACATAGGAAGGATACCTGTAGCGACACATCCCTACATGTATAATGGGTAGACCTTAACTAAATGTGTCCCTCTTCCCCCACTTCTTGAGTAGCACATTTCTTCCCTGGAACTCCCTCCCTCTTCCTCTCCCTACCAGACTTGCTAGCCTGGGACCTTGACCCACTGAGGACGGTGACATGGTGTCCTTATCGCTGGCCCTCTGTCTTGCTGTTCCTCCTGATCCGTGCACCTCTCTTTCATTGGTGTTTGTTTCTAAGCTGAGCTCTTGTGTTCGGATGGCTTCCTGTGCTTCTGTGCCTGTGGATGAGCTGCCACAGGCTCCTGACACCTCAGCCTCACTGACACTCCCGGTGTGATTGACCACCCTCGGCAGTGACCCAAAGCAAACGTTTCCTTCCTTAAGTTGTTTTTGTCAGGAATCTTGCCCCAGCCATTTGAAAAGCACCTACTACGCTTCTCCCCAGACTCAGCGGCCGGTTCCAGTAGAGGCCACAAGCAAGAGAAATCCACTTCTCACTACAGTCAGACTTTGCTTCATTCACAGTGTAGAATCTGTTAATTCTTTGGTCCTAGCAGACATGAATTTCTATTGTGGGATGGCTCAGCAGGTAAGGGTGCTTGCCCCCAAGCCTCCCCACCTAAGCTTGACTCTAGGACCCACAGGGCAGGAGAGAGCCGACTCCAGCAAGTTGCCCCCTGGCTCCTACAACCCACCCTCACTACAGAAACCTAAGCCTTACAGATTTAATTTACTGAAATTTTCACATAAGATTTTCTCTTCTTCCCCACTCATACTTCATATGATCATAAAGATCCTGAAAGTTCTACCACAGAGAGCTTTATTTAGTTTTGTTTCATGTTTTATTTAGTTTTATTTAGTTTTATTTCATCGTGGGAAGTGACCCCAGCCAGCTGTCTTCCTCTTAACTGGGTACCAGTCCCCACTCTGTGAAAGATGTATGGAGCGCTCTCTAGCACCGCACAGTCATCCTCAGACTTTCGTTCGCTCTCATCATAGCTCTTGTGGGATTCCAGGCTGAGTTGTGCACAATAAAATGTCCTGCTTCAAGTCACCTTCTGGGAGCTCGGTCACCGGCCCACCACCCTCTCTGATTGAGCAGGGTGCATTCCCGAGTCTTCCAAAGCATCGCCGGACCATGGTGGTCCACTTTCCAAATTAGACTGATGGATGCATCAACCTTCCCTACCTGCCAGTAACACAACAGGAAGTTTTTTAAGAGGCTCTTGTGTTTACTGTCTGCCAATACCCATGGGGCCATTAGCCAGTTGGCAGGCCTCGTGTGTGCTTCGTGTCTGCCAGCTTGCACTGGGCTGCCCACCCCCTCGCTGAAAGCCAAGATCAATGCCCCTCTGGGGTTACGGGAGTGCAGGGGGATCGATGGGAGGAGCCAGGTGATTTAAAGAGGGAGTGAGAAACAGGGGGAGACAAAACCTCCCCTCTTGCCTCCCACTCAAAGCTTCACTGTGGGCCTCGCTGCCTGTCTGTTCTACCAATCTCCTGATAATGTAGATGGGCTTCCCCATTGAGCGTTGTGTTGTTTAATAAAGCAAAGACAATCGACTCTTCCCTGAGCTATAATAGCCTCTCCATGTGTTTACTTGAGAACAAATGCCGTTATAATTTCTTTGGGGGAAATCAATATCTTCCCATGCATACGCACTGCCCTATTGCGGGTTCGGATTGTGAAAGGAGAGAAAGGGAAATTTATTGCCTTGTAAATGCTGGCAGAAGGTAGTGGGTTTACTGAGAGCTGTAATTAAAGTTTTGCTGATAATAAAAAATAGAGGCAATAAAGAATCACCCAGATTTTCCCAGCATTCAGCCCCAGAATGGCTGAGCCACTCAGGGCCCCAGATTCTTGATAATCTTTGATCAATTAATCTATTAAGATGACGGTCTTAGCTCTCTTCCCCCCCCCCCAAAGGCTGCCAACTGCTGAGCCTTGATATGTCCTCCATGCACCCCCAGAGCCAGGCAGCCATACCACGGGTATCTTCAATATCAAAGACAGACAGCAGGAAGGGCCAACTCTTATTTTACTGACTAAAGATGGCTCTCTGGGAGGCTATAGAGTGTTCCATAAACCCTGGAAATGGAGATCCCATGGTGGAGGTAAGGAACTGGACTCCAAAAAAAAAAATCGATTGTGCCTCTTCCTGCATGGGACCACAAGCCTCCTAACCCTCCAGAACATCGCCAACTAGGGACGACTGAGTGTTCAAATGCGTGAGCGGGGGAGGGGGGGCAGGGGTGAGGGGAGGGTGTTGGGGGGAGTGGGATTAGGGGGTGATGGTGGACATTCTCATTCAAATCACAAAGCCTGAGAAAGGAAGAGCAGAGGGGAGAGAGGGGAAAGAGGGCCTTCCAGTGCCCACAGGAAGCTAAGAAATGCAAGCTGTGCCCTTGGATACAAGCTCCCTGCCACAACAAAATGGATCTCTCCCTGGCTACGTCCCATCTCCAGGGCTTGGCACCAGGAAGCTGAATGAGATTAAGTGTTGTAAAGAAAGCCAGAAACTCTCTCCACCACACCCACCACCCGTAAACGTAGATCCCTAGGCTGTGCATTCAATGAGCATTTATTGAGCACCTACATCGACTGCCAACATACAGCACCCAATACTTGTGGAAAGAGCAAGTCAAAGACTGTCCTCCTTGTTGCCAGGAAGCAATATTCATTCATTCTCTTTTGGTCCTTAGTACCATGTGAATTAGACACAGTGGTCTGGAGAAGCAGGCCTGGCTCAAACTACTGGCTGCCAGCCATTCTAGGTTCTTTCCCTGTTTTGTTTGTAATGGTGCTAAGAGATGGAACCTAGGGGTCCTGTGCATGGCAGGCAACTATTCTAGTTCTGAGCTACAAACATATAGCCTCAGCCCTTCCTTCCTGTCCCACAATCCAGCCTCTAAATTGTCCAGAAGACCAACAGCTTGCTCGGATCTGTCCCCTTGACAGACAACACACTTTACTACAGAAAGCCAATGAAAACTCCATTATCTAAGGGCCTTCCACTCAGGGGCCCCTCCTATCCAGGTACCCTTTGCCCCAGGGCTCATCCAGCCAATGCCAGGTGCACCCGTTCCTCTCCAAGGATTGGAACCTTGGGTACAGAGTTATCTAAGCCATAGATAAGACCAAGCACAGATAAAGTGTCCAGGCTAGCTTTTGTTGGGATATAAGGACCCTCTACATATGTAGCCCCTTCAGAGAAACAAAGTACCTGTAGGGATGTTCAAATTTCTGACATTGTGACACCACATTGCCATCCACAAAGTTCACACTAGAGTTACCAAAAAAAAAAAAAAAAAAATCTCATAATGGGTCCAAGATAAAGTGCTTGCTATATAAGCATAAGAACCTGAGTTCGGAGCTGGGCGTGGTGGTGCACACCTTTAATCCCAGCACTCGGGAGGCAGAGGCAGGCAGATTTCTGAGTTCGAGGCCAGCCTGGTCTACAAAGCGAGTTCCAGGACAGCCAGGGCTACACAAAGAAACCTGTCTCGAAAAACCAATAAATAAATAAATAAATAAATAAATAAATAAATAAATAAATAAATAAATAAATAAAAGAAGAACCTGAGTTCGGATCCCAGAATTCATGTAAAAGACCCGGCATGATAGCATGATTCTTTAACCCCAGCTCACAGAGGTCAGAGAGTCTCTGGAGCTCATTAGCCAACTAACTTAGCCAGGTTTGAAGAGAGATTCTACCTCAAACTATTAAGGTAGAAAGCATCGCACCAGGGGTCACTCTGCTACACACACACACACAAACACACACACACACACACACCTAAGTTAATGACTCTGTGTTGGCTGCATTCACAGCCATCCCTGGCACATGCAGTTCATGGGCTATGGGTTAGACACACCTGTGACAGAGTCCCAAGTCATCACCACACTATTCCAATAGGGGGTTCCACAAGTTCTGTCTTCAGACACCCCGGGACTCCTACTGGTCTTACCTCCCCTCTGCTCTAGGTGAACAAGGGTTCACTCTGACTCTTGCACAGGAGTCGCCAACAGGGAGGGTGGCTTGTGGGAGAGATTCCAAGCAAATGCTACAAACAGCTCTATGGCTTTTCCAGGAACCCCAGATGAGGGGTTTCAGGCTCAGGCTGCTGTGGGGACCCTGAGCTGCTGATTATTCAATAAAATTACCAGCAGGCCTTAAATCTATCCTCAGTTAACACAGTGTCTTTAATAATAAAAAGGATTTTGCACTGGGGATAAATACAGTGTCTCATTTTCTCACTCTCCTGGTCTCCTGTCACCATGAGCTTATTAATACAGTTGCTAATATACGGGTCCCAATCAGCCACTAAAATGCTGCTGTTATTCCTGCTAATTCAACAATAAAACGTGGCTGTGCTAGACATAAAAAAGTGAGCTGTCATGTGACTCTCAGAGGCTCTATGGGGGGGTGTGCCACAAGGCCACAGGGAGCTGAGTCACCATGGCTATAAGGCAAGTCACATCCTGACCATGGCCCCTGCAGTTCACAGCTGCTACACACCCAAGTATCATATAAGCTGATAACTATGACCCCCACAGTAGTCAATGTCTAGTGCAAGTAACAAGGGACTGCAAAGTTAGCAGTTGGAAGTCACCCATGTAAGTTATCTCACAGTTCTGTAGCTTCCTGGATTCTCTGCTTCAGAACACTATAGACCACAGACACTGGAAGCCACAGACACTGGAGACTATAGACACTGGAGGTCATAGACACTGGAACACAGACACTGGAGGTCACAGACACTGATGCATAGACACTGGAGACCACAGACACTGGAGACCATAGACACTGGAGGTCACAGACACTGGAACACAAACACTGGAGGTCACAGACAGACACTGGAGGTCACAGACACTGGAACACAGACACTGGAGGTCACAGACCCTGGAGGTCACAGACACTAGAACACAGACACTGGAACACAGACAGTGGAGGTCACAGACACTGGAACACAGACAGTGGAGGTCACAGACACTGGAACACAGACTCTGGAGGTCACAGACACTGAAGGCTGCAGACTAAAGCGGTTCTGGGCTGTATTCTCAGCTCAACAGGAAAAGAATCCACTTCTGAGCTCACTCACCCTATTTACAGATTCAGTTCTCTGAGCCCCACCTTGCTTGTTGCCAGTTAGTGGGGTTCCCGTTCAGCTCCAGGACTACCCTCAGGCCCCTCATCACCAGGGCAGCCTACCTCTTCAAAGCCACAGAGGACGCTGCCTCCAGTCTCTTACTTCACATCCTACCATAGTTCCTTGTCAGCACCTGACCTTAAATCTAATCCCAGTTTCCTCTTCCCACACCAGAAAAGAGCAGAGGATCTGCCAGTAAATTACCAGGTTTTAGCTCCTGGCCCAGGAGAGAGGCAGAACAGAGAGCAGCCAGTGGGAGTCACAGAATGTGCGAGAGAGTTATAGGGGTACATAGAGGCTGTCCCTCACTGAGGAGGCTCAGCATGGCTGGGACATGTCCCCATGGAGCCTCTCCCCTGAGTGACAACCTTTCACAGTCCACCAGGTGCGCTTTCTCAGACCTCTTGGCTTCTGCTCAAAAGATCTCCCACTCTTTCTAAACCCTTCTAGGCTGACAGAAAGGACACAAATCCCACCAACCGTGGGGACCTTTGGACAATGCTGTCACCAAATCCCTGACAAGAACCACCTGAAAGAAAAAGTTCTTGTTAGCTCAGTGTTTGAAGGGATTCAGTCTGCCACCATGGCAAGGCATGGTGGCATTTGTCTCCATGGTGTCAGAAGCATATGTGTGTGTGTGTGTGTGTGTGTGTGTGTGTGTGTGTGTGTGTGTGTTCCACCTCATTAGTCAAACACTGGCCCTCACTTCTTCTGCCTTCAAGATGGAGATAGCAATGTCTGTTTAACATGAGACCCTCCATCTGAGGAAGACTAGTGTGGGAGTGTAGGACTTAGTTACAGGCTTCAGCAAAAACAGAGATGGACTCCCCAGCAGTAATGCCAAGCCTTGCAGGGATGGGAGTGCATACCCAGCCCGGGGCTCACACAGAAGGGTCTCCATTTCACTCGGAGCCTACCAAGAGCCTGCTCCCCCTCCGAAGCTACCCTGAGCCATCTGGGAAGGGCACTTTGCTGACAGTGTGACTCGAGGAACTGCAGGCAGATAAAATTAGTGCTGCCCACCCATCCCAAGCTGTCGGTGGAGCTATTCCGAGCTCCCCCCGCCCCCACTCAGTTCCTCTTCACATCTTTTGCTCTGACTTTTCTGTGACGAATTTCAGAGCTGAGTCACTAGAAAGGTGGGTCCTGGTGGGTGTTCCCTTCTGGCCGCTTGCTTGCTCACTCCCTCGCTGGGTCCCAGAGACCCTGGAGAGAGTTGGGGAAGGGAACACCAAGAATCACAGGAGCAGCGGAGCGGGTGGGGACAGATCATTCGCGGAGTATCCTGTGAATGGCACAGCTAATTCTTAGCTACTCACACTTTACAGATGTCAGAGCGGAGCACAAAGCGGGAGAGGAAGAGGAGGACATGGACAATGAGGATGAGAAGAAGGAGAAAGTGTGTGTGTGTGTGTGTGTGTGTGTGCGCGCGTGTGCGTGTGTGCGTGTGCGTGTGCGTGTGTGTGTGTGTGTGTGTGTGTGTGTGTGTGTGTGTGTGTAGGGGTGGGGCTCACACCAGGACCCAGGAAGTGCTTGTCCAGGGCCCAAGCTTCCTAGCAGCTGCTTCTCCCGTGAAGCCACTATCCCTCGGGATACCAGGTAGCCTCTACCATCCCTGGCTCCTCCTTGGGACACTAAATGGGCACTAAGCTGGTCCAGCCTCCAGGGATGCAGCTCCTTGAGAGGCTAGAAAACCTCCTATCTAAGACCCAGACCCCTCCAGCCATAAGGTCAAGAAGCTTTGCCACTCTCAAGGATACCACGGAGCCTGAGCCAGGCTCCTTCATGTTCCTGAAGAAGACACCTCGGGCACTTGGTACCTCCCAGCCTCCCCTTCCCCCAATCCTCACACCCACACCCATACCTATACCCACACCCACAGCAGGAATATGTAGACTTCAAGTCCTGGAAAGAGCCCCATCCATGTTCAACAAAGAAAAAAGAACCCCTGGGCCCTTGTACCCCACATAGGAGAACCTGATCTCAAGGCCCATCTGCCCATGACCCCAGAGGGAGAGGAGGGTTCAGTAGGAGAGACCATTTGGGGAGCCTTGTCCCCACATCACCCTGGATATGGGTTCCTTGCTAACATTTCTTGGCTGTTGCAGTTAGTAAAATAATTAATTGCTTCCCTTCCCAGCAAGCAGCACCTCTCAGCCAAGCCCTCTGGGGGATATGACAGCCATTTTCCCCATTCCGTGTTCTCCCTCAACTGGTCCAAGTGTCTGAGGACAAGAAACATACTCTCTCCAGCTCCTGTCCCAAACTACCTCATCATGCCAGCTGGACTCTGGAAATAGTTGCCAGTCTTCTGAGACTCGGGTCTGGCCATGTCCAGACCACACAACATTTCTTCTCGAAGTACCAAGCCTGCATGAGACAGATCCGTGCCCCATGCAGGGGAAAGGTCCCCATCTGTTCGTCCAGCAGTGTTCAAACTAAGGCATCATCTTCCATTGGGACCCCTCCCTTAACTGAATCGGGTGCCCCTCTTCTCCATACCAAAGCATTCTTTACCTCCCCCTTGGCAGGATTTACCATTCCACCAAACTGGGGTGTGACCTGGCAGCTGTGTATGGCCAGTGAATCAAACACAGTTTGGGTCTGTAAGTTCTGGTTTATCGACTATTCGAGCTGCCTTCTTAAATCCACATGGCCCAGGGCATTCATACCCACAGACACAAACTCAGCCAACACCCTCCTGAGTCACCACAGGAGAGACCCGCTGATGGAGCGAGCCTTTGAAGTTCAAAGAGAAGACAGGCAGGGCCCTCCAGCCTTACTGGGGACCAGGGGTGAAAACAGACCCGCACAGGTACCATGTTTCCCCTCCCCCTCCCCCAAACACCCCAAGAAACTTATACAGTCTTCTCAGGGAAGAGAAGCCAGCAAAAACAGCAACTGCCTCCCTGACAGACAGCCCACCCCACCCCACCCCAGAGTTCTAATGGAATTAAAATAATCTCGCCACAGTGCCCCAACCCCAGATAGGCCCCATCCACGACGGCAGAGCCGCTAACTACTGCTTTGAAGATTCTTTACCCAAGAGCTATTTGTCCTCTGTAAATGGGATTTTAGGTACACGGCTGAAAAAGGAAGGCGATGGCCTCCAACGCCTCAGTGTGTATTATACATTAGATAGTTATTTAAAAATAAATAGCGATTAAAAGGAAAGCTATAAATGACGGGCAAGAACTCCAGACCCTCCGAGGCCTTCATGCAAATGTCTCACTACTCTCTCAGCTCCAGAAATCTGGGACAAACTGTAATCATTTCTCTGATTTTTAAAAAATGTACAGATCCAGCTGCTTGGGAGGGACCGGGCTGTCTCAGATGAAGCCAGGATCTGAGCTGGAATAAACATGATGCTGGGGGCATCCCAGAGCCAGCCTACTGAGAAGGCCAGTGCGCATGCTCCCCAGTTCTCTTTCCAGACAACACGGGAGATTAAACCTGGAGATGTGCACTCAGCCCCCGTTACACCTACTGCGGCCCGTAATGACTCATTTTCGTCGTTAGCATTGGCCATTGGCAGCAGCGGCGGCGGCAGCAAGGTCATTGTCACAGTAGTTGTCATCATCATCATCATCATCGTCATCGTCGCCATCGTCATCACATCATTGGACTTAGGGCTGGTTAGAGTGTTAGCTAGCCTTTTGTTCTAAGCCTTTAATCATCAACATAAAGATAACTCCATGGACCTTTTCTGTGCTACATTTTTCAACCTGCCCTTTTGCAGAGAAACTGAAGTTATCACTTTAAAAGACAGAGGTGGGGGGTGGGTGGAGAGAGAGAGAGAGAGAGAGAGAGAGAGAGAGAGAGAGAGAGAGAGAGAGAGAGAACAAACCTAAAATCCACACACTTTTTTAAAAAGATTTATTTATTATATTTATACTTATATATGTAGCTGTTTTCAGACACACCAGAAGAAGGCATCGGATCTCATTATAGATGGTTGTGAGCCACCATGTGGTTATTGGGATTTGAACTCAGAACCTCTGGGAGAGTAGTCAGTGCTCTTAACCCCTGAGCCATCTCTCACACTTTATTCAAATTTTTATTAGGTTTTTGCCTACTGTGTTCCTACAGGGGGTGGGTATGAGGAAGTCAGAGGACAACTTGTAGAAATTCTGTTCTCAAACACAGGACAAAGAGCTAACTAAGGTGCTTATTTATCAAAGTGGACTCAGGCTGCAAGGTTTCCCAGAATCCCTCAGTCCCCACAGGCGATAGGATCCTTCTGGCTGGCATACCCAACTCCCTACCCTAAACTTCTCAGCCCAGGGGCTGAGTCGAGTTTTCCCTTCCCCCAGCTTCTCTGATTCCCATCTAACTCAGCCATGTTGGTTACTTGGTCCGGTTACCTTTTGTCACCTTTTGGCCTCTTGGCTTCTTGTCTACTGCTCCAGGTTTCTCTCGATCCCTCTCTCCTCTCCCCATCCCCTCCTTCTTTCCCTCACATGTTCAGTCTGGACCCTTCCTGAGCCTCCACCTCTGCCTCTGCTCTTCCTCATGTCTACAGTAAACCTGTACCGTACCTGGGAACAGTCATGGCCTTCTATTTACTATTTTTGCTTTTTTGTTTGTTTGTTCTTTGTTTTGTTTTGTTTTGTTTTTTTCAAGGCAGGGTTTCCCTGTATAGCCCTGGCTGTCTTGGAACTCACTCTGTTGACCAAGCTGGCCTTGAACTAAGAAATCCACCTGCCTCTGCCTCCCAAGTGCTGGGATTAAAGGCATGCGCCACACCTTCCATTATGTGGATAGAGAGATCAATCTCAAGCTGTCAGGCTTGTCAGCAAGTGCTTTTGACCCACCCATTGCCATGTCAACAGACCTAATTTTTAAAATGTGCTCCTTTTAGCAACCTCCCTGGGGCTACCCGAGGCTCTCTGCACTTGGCGTGTCTCCAAGTGTATCACATAGCCATGAACCCACGTTCACTCACCTCCCCACTTGCAGGCTCCCTGGTGGCAGGGACTTCACGCTCAACATTTATTTAGCCTGTAATATAAAGTGACTTCTCACCTGTGTTCACTGAATGCTTGGCCCATGCTGAGAGCCTCAGGCACTACCTGGCTAGAACTCAGGAAAGGCAGCTAGCTCTCCTGTGACCACCATCCTACAGGTGAGGAGGGGGCCAGCTGGGAGGACTCTGCAGTCCCTTCCTTTGCTGTGTAAGTATTGAGGTGGCCACCCTTCACCCTCACTGACTGGCTCAAGGACACGCTATTGAGATACAGCCGTATAGGTGAGGCAGGGTGAGCCACAGACTCTAGAACAGACTATCGTTATAGGAGTTTCAGGCTCGAGGTTCAGGGGGGACACTGAGGCAGGTTGTCCTTCTGGGTAGAGATTTACTAGCACGGTTATTAATGCCATAGACAGACATGACCAGGGCTGGGGAAAGCTCAGACCCATGAGGCAGAGTGGAAGTTTCCTTCTTAGGGCTCACAGAAGGAAGGAGATGTTTCATGTCGTCAGGCTGTCTTTGATCCCCTGGCCTGAGTCAGGGGAAGGGGAGGGACTTCTTGCACTACCAGGAGGGGATGTGCAAGTAAGAGAACGTGTCGGGGAGAGAGAGGAAAGGGAATACCTCATTTAGTTGTACCCATTACAGAGGTTGCCACGTAATGCGCCCACAAGCCATCAACTGCCACCAAGGCTTCTATTTTTGACATCCAGAGGACAGGAAGCCTGCCTGTACACACACCTTGTTCCATCAGCAGGGAGCAGAATAAAGTGCACAGAGCTGGAACCTCCCCTCATGGCTCTCATTTTATTACATTTTAAACTTTAATAAAACAATTACACCTTGCAAGTGCCAGCCCGGGCTCCCCATCCATGCTATCCCCCCATCGCAAGTTTCCCAAGAAGCTTTGGGCTTGCAGGACCATACATTTCCAAGGCTTTCTTAGGGTGTTGGCATCTGACACTCAGACCCCTGAGTGGAAGATGGAGAAGAAGGGGAACCAAGAGAGGATCAATGCTTCCTCAGATGGGACCCAGACTAGGCTAGGCATGATCCGGGTAATTAACATGAGATTTCTGATCCTCTAAGACAGGACACTGACATTGTGAGCTCTGTCTGGGAAGACTCTGGCTGCTTGGAGAACCAGATCTAACAGTTGGGTTAAGAGCTGGGACCCCCAAGTTTCCTGGCCAAGTTCCTAGGCTACTGAGGACATTTTAGCCGATTCACCATTTAGCCACCTAGAAGAGAAAGTCTCAGTGAGGATCTGCCTACATGGAGGTAGCCTGTGAAAGAGTGTCTTAATCAAATGTATTGATGTGATAAGACCTCAGCCCACTGTGGGCAGCATCATTCTCTAGGCAGGGGGTCCTGAACCGTACAAGAGTGGGAAAATGGAGCTGAGCTTGTATACACTATATTTCTTTCTGCCGCTGACTGAGGATGTGATGGGACTAGCAGTTTGAAGTTCCTGCCTTGATTTCCCCACTATGACTGATTATAACCTGGAATTATGATCCAAAATACACCCTTTTCTCCTCTGGGTTGCTTTTTTGTGAGGATATTTTATCACAGCAACAGAAACAAAACAAGGATACCAAGCCACTTTCAATTGGTAACATCCCCAGATTCCCCTCTTCCTGTCTCATGGGCCAGGTTCCTTAGTAGTTTTTCCCTCCCTTCTCCCTGCCAGACTCAACTAAAACACCCTCATTCCCAAAAGTTCCCCTGTGAATCCTGCTGAGACCCAAGAAACGATTTCTTCACCCCTAAAGCCCTCTGGATGTTACAGAAATTCCCTCTTCACAACCTTCATCACTCCTGCTAGGAGCACAGTCCAGCTTGGACAAGCAACATTGTCTTTGCTAACCAGCAAGCTTGTAGCCACTAGAAACAGCACCTTCATCATTTTGTAACCCTCTAGCCAGTCCCACCCTGCCAGGCAATACAGGGCAGCACTATCCTTTAACAGGGAGGGCAAAATAGGTGGTTTGTGGGGAGCCAGATTCTAGAAAAGGACCCGAGATCCATCTGCTAGGACTAGGCAGGTGGCAGACCAAGCTCTAGAGCAGTCTACCTCCTCTCCTAGGGCCCTGTACTCATCTCTCTTCAGACCTAAATGTAAGGCAGGAAACAAAAAGAGTCCAAAGCCCAGGCAGGATTCAATTTTCTAGGCTTTACCTGTCCTGATCCTGCCATGCTGGCTCTTGTCTGGGGAGACGAGAGCACAGTTGCACCTAGACCAAGATCAAGGTAAGTGGGGTCTCCTTGTTCATGGAGTGCAGGAGAGCCTTCCAATTCCCTTGTCACACACACAGCAAGTGTCAAGATTCCTAGGGCCTGATCCCCAAACCCACCTCTCATCCCCCTCCAGGGCACACCCTTCTCAACTTGGATTTCTATGGACATGCCTTAGAATACTCATAACGGAGCAAGCTAATGGTTGGTGATATGGTCCATTCAGTAGAGTGCTGATCTAGCATGCAAGAGGCCATGGTTTCAATTCCCAGGTCCGCATAAACCAGGCATGAGAATATACTTCTATAATCTCAGCAAGCGAGAGGTAGAGGCTGGAGAGTCAGAGGTTCAAAGCCAACCTGGGAAGCATGAGATTCTGTCAAAAAGAAAAAGACAAGATTGGAGAGGAAGGAAGAGGGAAGGAAAGGGTTAACAGGATGAAAGACTAAAGCAAGTGTAGTTGTCTGAGGGCACAGCAGCAAGCACAAGGAGCTACCAGGTTTGCTGACTCATGATCTGTCCTGCATGCCCATTCGCCCAACCTTGTGCTCTTTATGAAACTCAGGCTTTTTCAAGGACTTCTTGCCACAAATGTCTTTTTCCAGGCCAAGAGTCTTGTTGAAAGAATGACAAGAAAGGTTGAGATCTGCCAGTCTCGGCCCTCACCCTTGGTTGCTCCAGGCTGTCAGTCTTCCATTGAACTGTCCACTTCCATGGGAAAGTCGTCTACAGGCTCCTAACAGACTGACTAACAGATGGGCTCCACCCACCTCCCAGAAGTCCTCTGTGCTTGCACTGGTGACATCCCAGTGAGATTTTAGGTGACCCATGGGTGGCTAGCTCCCTGCACAGACCTTCCTCCATCCCTTGCAGGCCAAGCCAATTTCCTTCACTTCCATTCTAAGTATGAATTTCAATTGATTCTCTATGGCTTTCAAGGGTAAATATGGTTTGTTTTTTTTTGGTTTTTCAAATTAAGAAAGGTCTTTTCTCTGTTCTTTCTCTGCACCAAAGGGCAAGAATGTTTTACACTGGGGAGAAGCGTGAGGGGAATGGTTCAATTAGATTTAGTGAGGTAAATCCACCAAACCCCCCTCGTTTATAATTGGAACTAATGAACTTTAATAAAAATGGGGGGGGGAAACCCAGCAGACCCCCTTCAGTGTCGGATCAGATGCCGGGAGACTCATTTGAGAGCTGTCTTTCAAGTTTTGCTCCTGTAGGGCATTATGAGGTCTGGGGCGCCCAGGAGAAGTAGAGGGGTTAATAGCTCTGGCTCTCTCTAATCCTTATCTGGACAAGATGACAGGATCAGGGGCCTTTCTGCCTACCACACCCACACCCAGGGCTACACACACACACACACACACACACACACACACACACA
>NC_034603.1:20548612-20577867 GCF_900095145.1 Mus pahari | reverse complement strand
AACACACACACAAACACACACACAAACACACACACACAAACACACACACACAAACACACACACACACAAACACACACAGACACAAACATACACACAAACACACACACACACACACACACAAACACACACACACACGCATCCTGAAGACTTAGGGAGGCCAGACTACGGTGCCTCTTCTTGCTAGTACCCTCTCTGACCTCCAGGATTCTTCCATCAACTGACAAGCAGTCCCTAATGACCCCTCCAGCCTCACCCTAGCCCAGGACCTCAGGAGTAAAGTTTATGAAGTCTTTCCTTGAACCCTGATCTCCGCTCACTCAACACAAGCAAATATACCCTTCTAGAGTCTTCCACCGCAAAACAGCAGCTCCTCCTGATGTCTCTGGTTTTCTTGTCTGTGTTTTTATTATTATTATAAATGTAATAGATGCTCATTATAGAAAATTCAAAAAGTACAGATAAGCAATAAGAAGAAAATGAAAATACCTCATAACATCACTGTTCCAAAATCATATTAGCACCTTGGTTTATAGCCCTCCACACATTGCTCTACGCATATAAAGACAAAGTTTTGTTTTCATGCATTTTTCTTCATTGTGCAAAGAAATGGGATCGGAATGTAGACTTTTCATCTCCTATCCTCTTAAAGGAGACTCAATCCCATGACTCCTCTCCCTAGTGAAAGCAACTTCTGCGTGTCACTGGACTTGGAGTGCATCCTTCAAGTGTCCCTTCATGGGTTACCCTCCTAACCTTGCAGAAGCATCCAGACCCAGCCCTGGACTCTCCTAAGGCTCTTCTCTAGTCCAAGTTCCAATTCCAGAACAGGTGAAAGAGGTTAATTGGCTCTGGTCACCATATGTTCACACTGTGAACACATCTGAGCCAAGTTCAAGATCAGTCCCCTCTCTGAGGTCTGCAGCCATCAGTCACAAGGACTGGCTGAGGACAGTGCATCCAACAGCCACACAGCCATGGACAAAAGGTACAGACACACAATGTGCAAGACCCAGAGCAGTGTTTAACAAACAATATACAGAGCCGGCGTGATAGAATCCCAGCACTTGGAAAACTGAAGCCGGAGGATTGCTTTGAGCTTAAGGCAAGCTTGTGCTACATAATGAACTCCAAGCCAGACCGAACTTCAGAGACCTCAAAACAAACAAACAAACAAACAATAATTGAAGCAAAAAATCTCAACTTTCTCAAACATTGTACATATTCCTAAGTCCATACACAGTAATAAGGAAGTAATTTTTTTAGACGTGTCAAAGGCTTATTAGGAGTTAAAGAAAGAAAAGCAAAAATTCTAAAAGTTTTGTCTGAACCAAAGTCGTTGGAGAATATGAGGACACACAGGATTTGGGGGCCACACAATTCAATAAGTGTGGGGCAAGGGCTAGGGATGTGCCAGTTTAAGGAGATCCAGATGGGGTTAATGAGGTTAACAGTAGTTGAACACTACTGTTGTTGGCTTCTAGCTGATGGTGTTTAGGAGCAAGACACACTAGTGTGATGTGCTCAGAAGGGGGAAATTTATGTCACTACAATGAGGGGAGATCTTGACCCACAGGCCCCCCCTACCATCCCCCACAGGAAGAGGTCTCTAGATAGCGGACACTGCCCCCCTGACTTACATCCAGGGAACATCATGCCTTGGGCCTTGGACACTGATTTTTTGCACACTGAGCCATGTAACCAAAGAAATGTCATCCAAAAAGATGAAAGGCTGTCAGGATAGCAGCCAAGCCCGTGAGTTTCTGCAGCCCTCGGGAAGTCGGTTAACTAACTCGAGGAAGCAGACATCTGTCCACGCAGTCCTCTCTGTCCCACGACGCCACACCCTGTGGCCCCATGTCACCTGTGCAGCTCTCTCTTTCTTCAGCAACATGTCAATCATTCTTTCTTCCTCCCACTGTTTATCTTGTCTCACCATGCCAACTTCGTAAGAGGGACACTGAACCGAGCCCAGGGAGGCTAAGTGGTCCATGCCAAGGCAAAAGGGGTACACGAGTGTCACGGGCGCATCTGTGAGACACCCAAATAAAGCTCGGGGTGTCTAATGTGCAACAGAGACTTCATCAAACAAGACAGAACAATGGTCGGTGATGTGGGCCCTGAGCCCCAGAGCTAGATGAAGGTTCTTGCTGGGCTAACCTAGCTCGACCTCTCTGGTCCTCTTTGTTTTGTTTATTTTGTTGTCGTTGTTTTTTCAAGACAGGGTTTCTCTGTGTAGCCCTGGCTGTCCTGGAGCTCACTCTGTAGACCAGGCTGGCCTCAAACTCAGAAATCCGCCTGCCTCTGCCTCCCAAGTGCTGGGATTAAAGGCATGCACCACCACCGCCCGGCTCTCTCTGGTCTTCTATTATTCAGAAGGTCAGTGTTGGTCTCATGACTGTAACAACATATCCAACTAAACCAAATCGAGAAAGGAAGGGAGTATTCTTGCTCATGGCTCATGGGAATTGTCTAGGATGGTAAGAATGTGATTCAACTGCTTATATTTTGTATCCACATTCAGGAAGTTCAGTGTTGGACTCAGCTCTTTTTTTTTTTTCCCTTTGATTCAGTCCAGGACCCCAGCCACAGCCGTGGTAGATGTCCCCCCTTTCAGTTAAACCTCTCTGGAAAAGCCCCGGGGTACGCCCAGAGATATAGCTCCTTAGTGATTTTAAATCCCAATGACAAGATTAACAATGACAAGAAGGTAGGCAGGTCTGCCGGGACACCTGCCCTCAAGGTTTGCACTCCTGTGGATCCTTGCCATGGATGTTTTGGAGTTTGAACTGTTTGACATCTATTACACAGCTGTAGCTAACACAGCGTGGCTAGAAGCTGACTACAGAGACCTTATGAGGACTACACAGAGTGCTACGGGTAGAGCTCCTATACAGAGCATGCCACGCTAGTTTCTCTAGGTACAACCAATTATAATTGTAATAAAGAACAGCTGTTTCCCACAAGTGGAAACGCCAATCTGATGGTGTCACTTGGAGTAATACAGAGCTTCAGGGAGAAAGACCCTAGAACCTACACGACAGGCTCCTAATGTCACCATAACAAATGACAGCAAATGTAGTTGCTTAAAACAATACAAATATATTCCCTTCAGCACTTAGAATGTCACACGTCCAAAGTGGATTACGCTTGGCTAGAATGACGGATGTTGTAAGTGCAGCCGCATCCTCCCCGAAGGGGACATTGCATCTTCCAGCTCCTTAGGCTGCCCACACTCCTTAACTCACCCTAGCTTCACTCCAAAGCCTCCTGATGCCACCTCACCTCTGCCTCTGAGACTCCTGTCTCTCTTTAAAAAGATCCGTACGACTTCACGAGGTCCACCCAAACAGAGCAGCATACTGCTTCAAGAGATTTAAGTTAATCAACTCGGCCAGGTCCTTTGGCATAGGTCAGGATCTAGGCAGAGCTACTACTTGGTCTACAAGGGTGGTGTCCCCAACCTTATTCTCTGGGTTTTCCCCCAAGCGAAGCACCCTCACCTCCACCAGGGTTCCAGAAAATCCACTGCCCTTACCCACAGTTCCCTTCCCAGTCCCCTGCCACCTAATTCCATAAAAAATCCATGTGAGAGGGAAAATCTTGACACTGTTTTCCCATAGGACTGAATTTAATAAGTGACGACTTGGATTCTCACACATTCCCTAACACTTCAGGAAAACAAAGAGCACTGCCTGCTTCCCCCTGCTAACATCGATATCGGCACGAAAACCACTTCCTATTTCAGTCAGTGCAAAGTTGCTCACATGAAGAAAGCTGAATTATCCAGTGCAGGGTTTAACTGCCATTTAATATTTGATCCATTAACATCCTTTGATCCGTTTCCTAACAGCAGGGTGTCCCTGGCTGCCACAGCAGAGTGAACCCAGCTTGCTGCTGAGGCGTGTGTATGTGTGCACACGTATGCATAAGCAGACAGAGGCTTGCACACCAAGTGCATCTCTGTGTACATCTGAGACCCCCCTGGGAAGCACACAAAGGGCAAATGCGAGGACCCATTGACTCTAGTCCTTTGAAGCCACCCCCCTGAGAGCCTCACCACACCCAACCATCTCCCTGTCACTGTCAGCCCTCCATGGAATTCAAAGCACAGAGCCTGCTTGGCACTGGACACATCACCTGCTAGGGTGAAAGAAATCGATGGCTCAAATCTGGGGTCTCAGAGGAACCTCCAGTTCCAGATCACCCGTAGGTTTGGACTCAGCACACTGCCTTGCCTCCTACCCAAAGCAGCACAGGGACTGTGGAGGAGTTTTGGATCTTAGAAAGAATGTTCTTTGTCCTAAAAAGGGAGTTAATTAATCCCCCTCAGGCAGGCTGTCTTCTGCTCTGCCAGTTTATCACTTGATAGAACTGGATGCCTGGATCCTGAGTTTCTGAAATGGGAATTCTGCAAAAGGGGAACACTATGTGTGACTGAGCAGGGAGAAACATGGCCCCTCTTACACACACACACACACACACACACACACACATACCACAGGTTAGACACACATATATACAGACACACTTGGAGACATATATATGTATATGTATATATATGTGTATATATATATATATATATATATATATATATATATATATGGGGATACATAGAAACACACACACATAGGCACAGAAGCACAGAGATAGATATGCAAATAGACACACATAGGCACAAACACACCCAGAGGCAAATATGCAGATATATACATACACATAGACATAGACAGAAAGAGACATACAGATATATATAGAAATACACCAGCTCTGAAGCACAGATATACATATATACCATACACATATATAGACACAAGCACACATACTGAGTCACAAAATGAGATGAGATACAAAAAACACATAGACACAAATGTAGAAACACAGATGTATACAGATACACATATATACACAGATGTACAAAGGTACATATATATACACACAGGCACATATATATGCTGCACACGTACATAAACAGAAACTTGCATATATACACCCAGAGATACATCTATACAAACAGTTAATCAAATATACAGAGATGCATAGATACACACAGCACACACAAGCCCATACTCAGACATATACATGTAGATATATAGACACATACCTATATACATACACACATTCATTACATACATATATTAAGAGACACACAAAGATACAGAGATACAAGGATATGCACACACAGACAAAAATACAAACATGTGCACATACACAGATATACATAGGTAGATACATGCACAGAGATACATAGGTAGACAGACAGACAGACCCAGGCATCTGGAAAGCTAAGAGCCCTCACAAGGGTTCCAGGCACCCATAGGACCTCAGCTCCAGGCTTCTCATTAAAAGAGAACAGCAGGTTGGGGGAGATCAGAGGCGTCAGATAGAGCAGGACGTGGTCATGCCACCACACCCTCCTGTCCCTTCTAACAATACCACAGCCGCCAGGACCTGATTAACACAGCCACTGCGCCTTAACAAACTAGACTGGTACGATGGCTGGCACATCTCTGCGTCTTCCCACTGGGATGTGAATTTCTGTGTATCTGTTTATTTGTCCCCAACTGATAGAGGCAAGGAGGCTTTTGTTTGTTGGATATTACTAAAACACAGTCATCAGCCACCTTCCGCATCTGTGATTGATTCAAATAAATCAACTATATTTTTATAGAAAAAAAAAAATGGACACCTCATTAAGCCTCTTTGGTCCCACGTTCTCAGTAGTAGAGGTGAATGAGAGGCAGTTCCTTGGTACCCATTATTTTAATTTACAGAGAGCAACTCTGGTGCCGTTTTCAAGGGTTATTGAATTTTCATAGACTATCATCGGCTTCCACACTCCCCTGTGTAATAGAAACCTGAACTCGCGAGGTTTTATGGCCTCCTCTGAGGGCCTCTTTCCTCCAGATTCCTCGAGAAACCAAACCAACCAAGAGAGAAGAGGAAGAACGAAGTTGGCAGAAGGAAGGGAAGAGAGAAGAGGAGGAGGGGAGAGTAAGAGACAGCTCTTGCTCCCCTGGCTTACGCTATGCCAGGAGCAGCCCTGCACAGAGGCTTAGAGAGCCAGGCTTGGACTCTGTGGCTGTGCTGAGCCCAGCCAAGCTGAGGGGACATGGGGAGGCATGTCAACTTTTGTGCCGATAGTCCAGCTGCTTTTCCCCACAGGCCCGCCTCCCCTTTGGGACAATAAACCCCGAACTTCTATTTAATGTACCCCGAGAATACCCTTAGTGTGGATACTCTCATTGCAAATACTCTCAGTGTGGAAACAGTCTGAGCAACAGTTCCTTCAACAGAAGGCCCTCTCGACCCTGCCTCCCACTCAAGTCCCAGGCTCCCAGGACATCTGACCTGAGCCACATCACTCTTCCTGGTGGTTGAAGGGATACTGGTGGTCACAGAGAATGTATCTCTCTCCCTGTACAGGGAAGAAAAAGCCCAGAGGTAAGCTCCTTCCGGAAACTAGACCACAAAATGCTGGTGGCTTCTGCAACTGGGTCACTAACGAATGGAAAGGAGTTGAGAAAGCCCCAACCCCCTGGCACTGCTGATGCATTCCTAAACTCACAGTAGCCGTGGTTGCTTGCCCAAGAGCCAGCTAGTCAATATTCCAGCATGTATGGGCGAGAGGAGGTGAGGAGCTATTGGCCACTGACGGCTACCAGGGAAGGAAGGGTCATCTTTCTTCAAGGATATGAGCCCCTGTAAGTTCTCCATGCCCCAGGGGATGGCATTACTTCACCTATAATAATCTTCATTGCTTCATGTATAGGAGGTAAAACTGTACTCCATGAGCTACTTTAAAAAAAAAACTAAAAGAAAACAAGAAATTGGGAAGGTCATAGAGGGTGCAGAAGGGGGAGGGGAGGAGTTGAGGGAGGACATGATTGAAATATGTTATACATATATATGAACTTCTTAGAGAATAAACTAAAAATACTATTTTCCAGAAGGAGGAGGAGGAAAACAGAGGAGGAGAGGGAGGAGGAAAAAAGAGGAGGGAGAGAAGGAGGGAAGTGGAGAAGGAGTAGAAGAGGAGGAGGAGGAAGAGGAGGAAGAAGAGGAAGAGGAAGAGGAAGGTGGTTAGATGACCTTGAGCCCTCAAAAGTGGCATGGCAGTGCTCTTAAAGCTGGGCATCCTCTGCAGTGGCCAAGGAGGCCAAGCTCTGCTACTCTGAAACCCAGTGGGAAAACCTGCTTACGCCTCAGCATTTCTCCAGAACCAGCCTATCCTAGGATGGCATGGCACACAGCCCATTCCCCTATTACCAAGCCACCATTCTGGTTCCAAAGCTGCATCTCTTCATTGGACTAGCAGGAGGGTCGTCAGTGTTCTGCTCTTGGGCCTGCTTCCAGCTGTGAACTTGAATGCCTACCCTGTGGTGGGCTGCTCCCTCACCCTGCACAGTCACTGGGGCCCTGGACAAGGGGTTACTGTCTGTGTTCATGGGGACATGCTGCAGAAGGCTGTCAAGGCAGGAGTGTGCATGACTCCAAAGCTAAGCCTAAGTTTTGACCTTTGTTATTTCAGTTATCACAGTGTAGGCCATCTGCAGAGCAGATGACCTTTGTCACGGCAAGCTGGATTGTAAGCTAAAGTAAGCCCGTTCCTTTCCTGTTCCATTTGGTCAGGAGCATATCACTCACCTCTCGTTTCTATGATAAGACACCAAACCCGACGTAAGGATGAGTTTATTTGGGCTTATGGGTCCAGACGAGGAGGCCATAATGGCAGAGGAGGCAAGGCAGCTGGCCACCCCATCAGGAAGCCAAGAGAGCTCATCTTCAACCACAAGACAGAAAGCAAAAAGAATAAACTGGAAGTGGGGAGAGACTATAAACTATCAAAGCCCCACCCCCACCCCCACCCCCACCCCCGCCCCCACCCCCGCCCCCACCCCAGTGACATGTCCTCCAGCAGGAAGACAGGACATGGGAAGAGGAAGTGCAGAGCCTGGTTCTAGTACCTGAGATCTGGCCTGGAAAGTATAATAGGTTCCCCTTCTTGTACCCCATGAATCATACAGACTAGGTCACCCCTTAGTAGGGCCGCATTTTCCTCCCTCCCAGTCATTGTCATTATCATTGTGGCAGTCTAGAATGCCTTTCCCCAATATATATAATATACCCTGTCCTACCTTAAGGATGTATAATCTCAACCCCAATTCACATCTTAGTCCCCAATGTCCCTGGCTTGTGTCCCTGAGGACACAAAAGCTCGCAGGTGACATTCCTGATGTACCATTTGAACTACACGGCCCACCTGACTCTGACCACCTTATCTTCCCCTGAACACGAACACAAGGGAGCAACTTCCCTGATGAGCATGCAAGGTCACCCTTGGGGTCATGCACAGCCACTTCACAATGTGTAGGGTGAGCACACAAGTGGGAAGATGTCACAGGACTCCCGCCCGTCGGTACCACAGACCTCGAAGACACAGCTGCAACCGATCCCCTGCTTCCCTGCCCAGCAGCAGGGGAATGGCCTTTGAGAAGGGAGAAGCAGCTCCTTTGAAGAGAAAAGCCCCATGGATCTACATCTCGGATCCAAGCACAAGAAAAATAAAAATCAGGAGCTCGGGGCCTGGGAGCCTGGGGGACATATCAAGTCAGGGTACCCCCCACCCTGCCTTACATGCCTTTCTACATAACCCCAAGCCTCACTCCTGCTTTCTGGCCTTACCTGTGGCCTCATCTTCTCCTCCCTTTGTCCCGCCTGCCTCCTTCAGGACCCATCCGAGTGCCTGTGGTCCAGGATGATGTCCCTCTCCTCTGTCTTCTCACTGAGACCTCCAAAACCACAGTGCTGCCCTCGAGTACACCCTTAACCTAGGATCCCCCACACCCCCAAAGGTGTCCCATGTGGCAGAGTAACACTTGTTGGGGGGGGCCTCAGTAACAAACACCCAGTCTAACCCTGTCTTTCTGGCTACTGGTCCCATAGGTTGACAGCTTCTGCTCAGCCAGGGGACCGATGCTCTCAGCGGTGCCTATAGAAATCAGAACCCCTGTGCTCTAACCCATGAAGCCTATGGTTTAGCAAAGAAAGGGCTTAGCAACAAGGTCGAGCTCAGCCTGGGAGTTGGGGCAGGGCCTGGTTGCTTCTCCCTCTGCCCAGTCTGGGGAGAACAGCAGTGTTGCTACCCCACAATCCCATGCACACACATGCATACACACACATATCCCTGAATCTTCAAAGATGTCTTTCAACTTTGTAAAATAATGAAGTTCTCTCCCACAAAAATAGCCCTTCGGCTTCGATCTGCCATTATATTTTTCCTGGGACCCTGGGTTGGGCTCGAGTGTAATCTGTAAGATAATATAAGCGCTAATAATGTTTTCCAGAAATGTGTTCCTCAGCCTAACAAATGCAAACTGCTATTAGGAGTGTGTTTGTTAGCATTGATGAGGCCTAGATCACCCAGCTTTGGCAGCAAGATGAAAACAGGCTGATTTTTTTCCCCTTCTAAGCTGTTCAGCTTCTGAAAAAAAATTAGCATAATGTGTTGAATGTTCCACACAAGTCTAAATTAGTCTTAAAAACTCCTTTGTGATTCTTCTCCCATTAAAGACTTTAAATATCGTTATCCTTCTTTAATAGAACAATTCATCAATGTAGTCCTCTAAAAGGTAAGCAATAGAGATGGATTAGACAAGGGAGTGTGATATAAAGAACACTCCTGCAGAATTAATATGCTAACACTGTACCAGGCACTTAGTAGGTGCTTAATAAATGGATATTCTATTCATTGACTGAAATTCCTTTGTGTTTACAAAGTAAGTCCTTTTGGTACTGTTTGAAGATTTTTAAAAGTCGGGAATGCTTAATCATCGTTTTCCCTTTTTATTTGAGGACTTGGAAGCTCCTAGGGAAAGCTTTTTCTTTCCACACTTGGGCCTCAGACTTTGACATAGCGCCACCTACTGCCAGAGCTTGGCCATCTTCTCTCAAACATCCCCAAAGCCCTTCAAGAATATTAAGGCATTTGTTTGCCAACTACAAAAGCAGCTACTATGTGGGACAGACCCTACTGTGTGGGATAGACTCTACTGTGTGGGACAGGCCCTACTGTGTGGAACAGACCCTACTGTGTGGAACACCTACTGTGTGAAACAAACCCTACTATGTGGAACAGACCCTACTATGTGAAATACCTACTGTGTAGAACAGACCCTAGTACATAGGACCTACTTTGTGAGACAGACGCTACTGTATAGAACAGACCCTATTCTGTGGGACAGACTCTAGGCATAGAAGTATGTTCAGTGGAAAGGAAACATGACCAGAGACTCAAAAATAAGTGGGCTGATACCCACCCCAGATACAGGCACCCTGCATCCATTTTCTTCCTTCAGCAGACAAAGCCCTCTCCCTCTGACACACACACACACACACACACACACACACACACAGCCCTCAGGCCTCACTTGGCCTTGACTTCCTGGTCATAAGAGCAGCTACAAATTGGAAAGCAAACAAAGGCTTGGGCAGGTTCTCAACTCAAGATTGCTCTCCGTACTGCAAAGAGGTTGTATCCCCATGTCAACCGGAGATGCAATTAGGCTATCGATCCAACTGCAAAATGGGCATTGATAAATCAATACAGTGTAGATGCCATAGATAAACCGTGCATGTCGTCAGGAGGCACGCATGTGTGAACTGGTACCGGGGGATCTCCTGCCTCAATATGGCTGAGAATGCAGAGCACTGTTAGGGTGTGGTGCAGCAGCCTGATTTGCCCCAAGTTATTGCTACTCTCTCATTAATTCCATAAGTAGCTTTCATATGCCTGGCTGTACACCTGGCCTGGGGACATTGGGACAACTGAGCCTCCCCACTATTCCCAGGGGCTCATGGCCTATAGAAAACCTAGCAGAACCATCTTACGACATGGGACATCCTAGTTCAGAAGCCTTTGTCCTGGGCTCAGCTTTACAGCTGAGAACTCAGAAGCTTGGAGAGGCTTGGGGTGTGGGGACAGGGAGGTGGCTCTGGTAAAATATGAGGGCCTGAGCCCTGATCTGGGACATCCATGTAAAAAGCCAGGCACCACGTAAACTCAGCCCTAGAGAGGGAGAGAAGAGAGGACCCTGGAGCTTGCTGGCCAGCAAATTGTTCCCAACTGGTGAGTGAACTCTAGAGTTGGTGAGAGACCCTGTCTAAAACCTAATGTGAAGGACCCATGGGGTAGCTCAGTGGGTGAATGTGCCTATCCTCAAGCTGAAGACCCAAGTTCAATCCCTTGGACCAACATGGTGAATGAGAAAATCCACTCCTGAAATTTTGTTCTCCAACCTCCATGCAAATACTTTGGTGTGTGCATATGCACACTAGATAGATAGATAGATAGATAGATAGATAGATAGATAGATAGATAGATAGATAGATTTTTGTTAACGCCATCAATTTACCACTGGCCTACACATATGCACACGCACGCGTGTACACACACACACAGAGAGAGAGAGAGAGAGAGAGAGAGAGAGAGAGAGAGAGAGAGAGAGAGAGAGAGAGAGAGAGGCTGGGTGAATAAAAGATAACAAATTTTGAATGAGATTTGAACCTAGACTGCAAGTTTTAAAACCTATACCCCTCCGTGACAGGGTCTATACGCCCAATATCTCAGATCTGATCTTGGAACCAAATTACCCTATGACCACAGACATCATCCCACCCCAGGGCAGCCAAGAACCACCAACCACAGGAGAATGGGAGCGCATGAGGGCAGCACTATATGACCTTAACAGCCCAGGTCTGAGGCAGCCTTTAACAGGCTGGGAGACTGGGTACCCTGCCCAGCACCTACCCATCCATGGCCCCCATCCTCCTTAGGATTAGTAACCTGAGGTCATGTAGGCACTATGCACTGGGAGGACTGGCCCAGATCCCAGACCCACCACAGGATGTAAAACCAGATTAACTTCAGACCAATTAGAGTGATTTTGTTCCTTCTGTTGATGGATGATTTAGGAAGAAACACATGACAAAGTTCTGGCCAAGGAGACATTGCTCAGAACCACAGGACTGCTGGAAGAGCAGCCAGGAATGGTCTCTTAGCACTTAAATAGAGATGCACAGACCATTTTCATCCGCCAGACTGGCAAGACACCAAGAGGCTGAGAACACATTGTGTTGGTGTGGGGAAGTGGGTCCTTTAAATATTGCTGACGGGAGCATGAACTGTGCAGATCCTAGGAAGGGCAATTTGAAGATCGCTGTCAAGGTTACTAATGTACATCCCTCTTGCCTGAGTCGTTCCACCTCTGGGAATTTATCCTACAAGAATGCTAACATATTCGCAGAATTGGTTATAATAGCAGATTGAAAAACAACCTAAATATCTATCAAAAGATGACAGGTTAAACAAATAAGGTTATACCCACGGAATGCAATATGACACAGCTATAAAACCATAGTGAAGGTGCATTTTATACATCAAAATGTTTTGATAGACGATAAAAGCAAAATGTCAGAAAATGCATACAATATGCTGTTGTTTGGGAAAATAGGGATAGGACGTACAAAACTATACATTCATATTTTCTTGTACATCACTATGTAAAGAAGTTACTGGAGACTATCAAGCCCAATTTGTGAACAGATAAAGGCAGGAATAAAAGGGACACATTCTATTATGTGCCTTTTAGATTTGCAAACCTATGTAGATAACACTTACTCAAACAATTAACTATCCTAAAAAGAGAGTGGAGGGGCTGCTCCAGATGGCTTAATCAGAAAGCGCTTACCTTGTGAGCACAGGAGTTGGATTCCCCAGGGCCTGCACAGTCAAGCATGATGGTACAAGCACTCATAACCCCAGAAGGGGAGAAACAGAGACAGGTAGATGCTTATGGCTCAAAGGCTGGCTAGACCTATTCGGGGAGTTCAAGGCTAATAAGAGACCCAAGAAAAGATGGACAGCTTTCTGGGAACAGCCCCTGAAGTTTTCTTCTGTTCTCCATATACTATACAACAGAAAGAGAGAGAGAGAGAGACAGAGACAGAGACAGAGACAGAGACAGAGACAGAGACAGACAGAGAGAGACAGAGAGAGAGACAGAGAGACAGAGAGAGACAGAGAGACAGAAAGGCAGAAAGGCAGAAAGACAGAGAGAGACAGAAAGACAGAAAGAGAGAGAGACAGAGAGAGAGGGAGAGACAGAGAAACAGAGACAGACAGAGGCAGAGACAGACAGACAGAGAGAGACAGAGACAGAGACAGAGACAGAGAGACAGAGAGGGAGAGAGCGGGGGAGGGAGAGAGGAGTGCCAGGCACTGTGGTACACACCTGTAATCCCAGCACTCAAGAAGCAGAGACAGAAAAATTGCCACAAATTCCAAGACATCCTAGTCTACCTACTAAATTCCAGGGCATCCTGGAGATAAACAGCAAGGGCTTTCATCCTTTCTACCTTAGGACATTCATTCATATGCAAGAAGAGTGGCTAGCAAGAACAGCTGACATCTGCAAGAAAACATACCTTGCTGGACCTAGCAGGGCCACTGCCCAAACAGTGGTATGGTAGCTATAAACTAGCCAGACAAAATGCTAGCATGCACAGAGAAGGGCCTCGCAGAACCCCACCCCTAACTGAGATGCTATTGGTAATTGATAGCTATGGAAAGAAGGGCGGTCAGAGGTGTGGTTCCTCACAGGCTGCCGGTTCCGTGGTCCTACATCCTTAGACATATAGACAGCACTAGGTGAATTCAAAGGGATTAAGAGAGAGAGCCCGTGAATTGGGGGAAGGGGGAGGAATTCAGGCATAGTAAGGAGGAAATTATTTGACCAAAACACACTACATGCATTTATGAGATCCTCAAATGGTAAAATAAAAACCAATCAGTTCAGAAGTGGAGGAGGAGGGAGAAAAAAAGAACATGGGCTGGGTAAAGTCCCTGCAGATATTTCGTGACCATGAAGGAGATCACCAACCACAGAGTGAGAAACAAAGGCGGCCTTGGTGGCATGGCTGAGACTCAGTCAAAACTAGACCCTGTCCGGTCAGGTAATTCTATGGTTCAAACCATTTGGGTTGGGTTTATACAACAGCATGTTACCGAGGAAGCAGGAGCCGGGTGAAGAAGATTCTGGAAGCTGGAAAGCAAAGATAGGCCTGAACTCAGCAAGTGAAATCCAATCAGGTACAGCTGAAACCTAACCCTGGTTTTTACTGAGTGAATTCACTCACAGTCTGGATTCCCAGGAATTGAAGACGCATGTAAGAAGCTAAAGCCATGGTGTCACAGAAGCAGAAGGACTGGAAATACACTGTGGTGGCCTGGAGGGTCAGGAGACATAGATGGACATAATTCCGTGTGCACAAATGTGGGGCTGCCATACCTTGTGGGTGGGCTTCATGGAGCCTGGGCCTCTGACACAAAGCTGAGCTTAGAGCCAGCCTACCCATAGGAGGGCCAATGTCTGGAGAAAACCTTACCAAGGGTACTTTTACTCCCTGCAAACAAGAAACAAAACTAACCCAAGGGGCTAGAGAGACTTGCTCAACAGTTAAGAGCACTGGCTGCTTTCCCAGAGGACCTGGGTTTTAATTTCAATCATATCCATGACGGATGGCTCAGAACCATGTAACTCCAGTTCCGGGGGAATCCAGAGCCCTCTTCTGGCGTCCATGGGTACTGCATGCACACAAAGCATAGACATACATGCAGGCAGGCAAAGATGACCAAGAACAAGTGACCACCCAACTTTCACTGTTTCCCAAGGACACAAAGCAGGATTGCAGATTGGCAGAGGAAGCTAAAGCCCACTCCCGCTGGAACCTCGGTGTGCACGAGACTTTCTTATAATGTTTTTCCCCGTGAAGATTCTTTCTGAAGGGCAGACATGATGACTCAGTGGGTAAAGCCACGTGCAGCCAAGACTGACTACTGTATTTGATCTCTGGGACCCACATGGTGGAAAGAGAGAACTGACTCTCAGAACTGTCCTCTGGCCTCTACACACACGTGGACATGTGTATGTGCACACACACACACACCCAAATAAATGGACTATTTAAAAAGGCTCGTTTGTGTTTACTGACTGGGGCATATGTATTTTTCTTTTTAGCTTTTTGTCTGTAACTCTCCCTCCTCCTCCTCCTCCTCCTCCTCCTCCTCCTCTTCATCCTCCTCCTCCTCTTCATACTCCTCCTCCTCTTCATCCTCCTCCTCTTCTTCTCCTCTCTCTCCTCCTCTTCCTCCTCCCCTCCTCTCCCTCCTCCCCTTCTTCTTCTTCCTCCTTCACCATGGTTTCTGCCACTCTTTGCCTCCCCTCTTGCTCTTCCTCTCTCTTTCTCCCTCTCCCTCTGCTTCTTTTCCTCTCTTCCTCCCCCCTCCTCCTTTCTTCCTTCCCCAGCATCACACAAAACTGGCCCTGGTGGCACAAGCCCATAATCCCAGCAGCAGTGCTAGTCTTGCCTGGGAAATCCCTCAGTTAAAACTCCCTCTCAGATGACTCTAGGCTGTGTCAAGGTGACGGTTCAAATAACTGAGACACCAGCCTATGCCACTCGTGAGAGCCTGTGGAACCTTTATCACTGGGGACCAAGTGAGAAAAAAATTAGGTCATGTGGAGCGGGCCCTTGAAGGTATTAAGACCCTGTCCCTTCCTATGTGTGAAACGCAGAGCCCAGGGAGTGCCCCCAAAGACTGTGGTGGGAAAGCTCTCCCATGAAAATCTCCTAGAGAACAATGGTCCAGGTCAGGAGACACAGGGAGCCTCCATAATGACTGCACCCAAAACAAAGCAAGCAAGCAGATTGCCTGGCGTTTTCGAGATGCTCAGAGGCTGTCAGCTCCATCATGGAGCTTGGGGAATAATCTGTACTTGGTACACAGAAAGCAAACCAAATGAAAAAGAAACAGGGCAATTATTAACTTCTGAGAACACTAAAAATTGTAAGGGAGAGGTAGACTCCTAGTACTTAGTGTAACATGTGACTCTCTGTGAATAATATGTGTATAATAATGTAAACACTGAATATTGATTTGTTCTAAATAAAGATTTAAGGTGCTCTGAGGAGGTGGGGAAGCTTCTGGGGAGGCAGAGAGACTGTCTCCCCTTCCACCAAGGGAAACTTGATGGATCACCTAAAAACTCTTAGAAGTCAAGAGACGGCTGTTAATTTAAGTCGAATAGAAATGTGGTGAAAATGTAAACAGTACAAGAATAAAAACGCTTAAATATTGGAGCAGGTGTTTCTTGGAAACTGGAAGCAGGCACCTGTCATCTTTCATTGTAAGCCCAATAGGCACATTTAGGTACTCAGGCACCTAGAACCCGGAGTGTTAAAAAGCAAGGACTAGAAAGCAGCAGATCTGAGGAGGTGAGATCCGTTTGTATTTCCTGTCAGTTGTGACGCCACTGGAGACTCGCCACCCAACCTCAGGAACTTAAAACCTAGCAAAGACTCAAAATCTGGCCACGTTCCCTGCTGCATTTGACATGAGGCATGAAAACACTGCTGGACATGCCTCTGTGTGGTGTAAGCTGCAGAGCTAGAAGCGGGTTGTTTAGGTAAGCGTGTGCCCACCCCCGCTCCCCCGCACACATAGTCTGCACATACCCCTTTTAGGTAGCCAGTCTGATTGTCAGCAGGCTTGAAGGTCATTAGGATGAACCCTAACCCTCATAATCAGCAGACTGTAAAACCAGGAAGTCGAGCTACAGAACTTTGATTACTAGTCCAAAGAGTGGAGGAGTTTGAGCCTTATCTCACCCCTACATAGAAACATGACACTCTCAGCTGCCTAAAAGATGGTAAGAATGCCAGAAGCTATAGACACACTGCCCCCATTTAAGAGTTAATCCAAATGGGCCTGCCAATCACCTAGACAGGGTGTGATTCCCCAGGAAGCTGTCTGTTCCAGAAACTTCCAAAATGTAGGATAAAGTCTACCTAAAACTGCAGGCTGCCACAGTGGTCTCTCTGGTCAGTCTCTGCTCTTCAATATTCCTTTGGCCATGCCTGCACTCTTCCCTGGAGGGTACCCCACTTGGTAATAAACCCTGCCTGTCCCCTGTGCTATATCCTGTGAGTTCTTTTGACAGAGATCACAGGGACCTGGGACCTGAGGCTCGACCACAGCAAGATCCTCGTAACAGGGGCTGAAGCGATGGCTTTATCCTACGTTTTGGAAGTTTCTGGATCAGACAGCTTCCTGGGGAATCACACCCTGTCTAGGTGATTGGCGGGCCCATTTGGATTAACTCTTAAATGGGGGCAGTGTGTCTATAGCTTCTGGAATCGCTTCAGCCCCTGTTACTAGGATCTTGCTGGTTAAGAGCATCATTGGCTGTTCTTCCAGAGGACCTGGGTTCAATTCCCAGCACCCACATCACAGTTCACAACTGATTGTAGGTCCAGTTCCAGAGGATCCAACAGGCATACATGCATGTAAAACAACAATACACACAAAATAAAAATAAATAAGCATCTTTTAAATCCTTAAAAAACAGAAGTTCCCAGTAACTCTCCAACCAACAGTCAGAGAAAAAGCCTCTGTGGTCCCTGCTGAATCTTTCTTCTCCCTTCTCTCCTCCCGACTCCTGCCGTTCTCCTCTTCTTTTTGACACAGGACCTCAGGTAGCCAGGCTGACCTCAAACTTGCTGTGTACCCTAGAATGGCCTTGTCCTCCATCCTCCTGCCTCCACCTTCTAAGTGCTGCAATTGCAGGTGTGACCAGGACCTTGTACGCTAGTCAAGCACTCTACCAAATGAGTGACATCTCAGCCTCCTGACTCTCCATAGTAACCGCCTCTCCCATGTTTGCTCAACCGCTGACTGAAAGAATAGGATCTCTTTTCTATCGTTTTCAGCTTTACAGTTACTAGTTACATTGTATAAATGAGTAAACGCTGCTACAGTTCAAAACAAGAAGGTGTTGGCAGGAAAGTTATCTCCAAGGTGTGTTATTTAGTAAGATATGCGAGTTTCAAATAATTGTATACTGTATCGGTTACTTTGCTCTTGCTGTGATAAAACACTATGACCAAGACACCTTCTAGAAGGAAGGGTTTCTTGGGGGCATACAGTTTGAGGAAGCATGGAAGCAGGAACAACTGAGAGCTCACATCTCAAAAACTGCAAGGAGGAGGCAGAGAGGATGCACTAGAAATTGTGTGAGTTTTGTTTTGTTTGTTTTGTTTGTTTGTTTGTTTGTTTTTAGAGACCTGAAACCCCATCCCTGCTCCAATAAGATCACACCTCCTAATCCTTCCCAAACAGTTCTACCAACTGGGGATAAAGTATTCAAATACATGAGCCTATGGGAGATATTTTTATTCAAACCACATGTACTAGATTCAAACACCTCACCACACACACACACACACACACACACACACACACACAGTATGTAGGTATAAAGATTTTTACTGGTTATCTTTCCATTGCTGGGATAAAACACAAAAGTAACTTATAAAAGAAGGAGTTTATTTTTGTTCATGGTTCCAATGGGATAAGAATCCATCATGGCTACAAAATGTAGATGAAAGACCAGGAAAAATCCAGACCCCCTAGCAAACAGAGTAGAGCCAAGAATATAGGTTAGCTAGTTCAGTGACCCTGTTCCAGGAACTGGCTGACTATAAAAGTTAGATTAAGGGGCTGGTGAGATGGCTCAGCGGGTAAAGCACCAACTGCTCTTCCAAAGGTCCCGAGTTCAAATCCCAGCAACCATATGGTGGCTCACAACCATCCGTAACAAGATCTGATGCCCTCTTCTGGAGTGTCTGAAGTCAGCTAAAGTGTACTTACATATAATAAATAAATAAATCTAAAAAAAAAAAAAAAAAAAAAGTTAGATTAAAATCTTGAGAACAATCTTGAGAAGCAGGGAGTTTCCCCTTGTGATTTTTAGTTCCCCCTTGTGATTTTTCACTGGTATTTTTTGGTATTTTCCAATAAGGCTCTCCCTACCCCCTTGGGTTGTGGTTTCTTTCTTTAAATACCCCCTCTTCCTACTCAGGGTTGAACTCCTCTACCCCTGCATGGGATACAGGTCGGCCCCAGCGCGCTGGTTCCTGTCAATAAACCCCGTGTGATTGCAGCAAGGACAGTCTCTTATGAGTTCTTAGGAGGAGTCGCATCATCCCAAGACCTGAGTGAGGGTCTTCCCTCTTTGGGGGATCTTTCATAGCAACAAGCATTGGGCACAGAGATTGGAGCAGGAAGCTGAGACCTCACCTTCTTAGCCACAAGTGTGAAGCAGAGAATGAATGAGAAATGGTGAAAGGCTTTAAACACTCAAAGACCTCCTTCAGCAGCATTCTTCCCCCAGCAAGGCCACATAGCTCAAAGACCTCCCTAAGCAAAGCCATCAAATGGGAACCAAGGTTCAAATGCCTGGGGAACAATATGGAGCTGGAAATTATGAAACAGCTTCATTTGAGGCCTTAGGAATTGCAGATCAGGAGACACAGATTTGGCAAAATGAAGATGTATTCCATGAAGAGAACAAAGGTCTCAGGTTTAGGAAAAAGCAAAATTCTATGCTGGTTCTATTCATGGGCTAGGGCAGAAGTCTATGTATCTATGGCTGATGAGTTAAATTGAGATGGCAGCTGCAGGCAGCTCAGAGGCAAAGTCTTCACTGCCTGCCTGCCAGACTCTTAAAATGTTCTAGCTCTGACCAAAGTTATTCTGCGAGTTCATTAAACCCTTGAGAAAACGACTGAAATAGGCTTTTATTATATGGCTTCTGGGGGATCAAACTTAGGCCTTTGTGCTTGCATGACAAGCGCTTTACTGATTGGGCCATCTCCCCAGGGCTTTTCTCAATTACCTTTAGCTCAAAATATATCTTACACCAAAGTGGCACGTGGGTGGACATCACCTTCTGCTGCTCCACAGTACAGCACAGGAATCAAGAATGTAGAAACAGGGACAGCCTGACCAGGCTCTAAGCCTGGCTATGTAACCTTATACCAGGCATGTCCATCTTGGGACCCTGCCCATAACACCCTCTAAGTTGGGAGTTCTAGCCTCATTCCCCCATAAGGTCTTCATTTTCTCACTTGCTGGTAAGACAGAGAGAGTTAAAGCTTTAAAAAAAATAAAACTAAATAATAATAATAATAATAATAATAATAATAATAATAATAATAATAAAAGCTTTGGCCACTGTCCTGGCCTCATCTCTATATCCTATTAAGTCCTGAGCCTTGGGTAACCCAACTGCCAAGTCCAGACACTGTTGTGAGTCTAAATCCTGCCCCCACCCTGACATTTCCTGAGCTGACCCCTAGAGCCTTGCCCCCACAGAGCCTCCCACTGTCATGTGAAGGCTCTGTAGCCTTACATTCCCCAGGCCCGCATGCTGCCTCCCTTCCTAAGGGACTAAGGGACCAATGGCAGAAGACAAGTCAATCATTTCAAAGGCTGTGCCTTTCAGAACAGTGTCCCCTCTGATTCCAGGCGGGCCCCAGTTCCCTCAAACCCTCTGCTAGCATGCCTATGTTGCTCAAAGCCTGCATCTTGGCTCTAGGCCAAGTGGCAGTGCCGCCGCCCCCCTCTGTGGGCAGATCCCCTGAGGCTGCCACCCACCTTGCTGGGAACCAGGCTTCCCGTGGTGCCACCACATTTCAGAGGCCGCAGGTGGCCACTCACCTTTCTCCCTGTCTTTAAACCACTCCACACAAAGCTGCTTTTATCTGGTTCAAAAACATGCCTTAAAAGCTTTAAAAGTCTTTGCAGTGGTTTCTCCTGTTCTGGTCTCTTTCAGATGATAATAGTTTTAATTATAACAATCATTATAGCATAATACCTTTAATTTAGGCAATCAGCTCCATTCAGAGTATTCAAATAGAGGAGGCTGAGGGTGTGGAACTGAGGCTTACTCGGTATTGGTCCCAGAAAAGAAGCTCCTGAGTAAGGCAGGTACCAGCTGCTTCCTGGAGGCAGAAGATTTACTCTGTATAGAAGTGCCTGGGCCACCCCCACCCCACCCCCTCACACCCCAAGAACAGACCTCCAGGGAACCCCCAGGAATTCCAAAACAATAATCTCCCGGACCTCTTCGGAATATCCATATAGGCCTCCCTGATACCCAGAGATTTTTACATCCTCAGTCCTCTCTTTTCAGGCTCTATGCAAACCTTGCACAAGATGCTTGAATAGCATCTGCAGCTAGCCCAAGCATGCACTCTCCTTACCCATAAGACGCAACTGGGGCTGATGAGAAGATTCAGCAGATAAAGGTGCCTGCCACCATACCTAAAGACCTAAGTTCAATTCCCAGGACTTACAAGGCAGAGGAGCACATCAACTCCCATAAGCAGTCCTGCGGCCTCCCCTCACATACTGTGGTAAGCACCCTCCCACATACAATAAATAAGAGTCTGTGGTTAAAGAAAGAACTGTCATGCCAGGCAGGCACCAGCTGCCACTGATCATCTTTCATGGCAGTTGAATAAGAATGGCCCTCACAGGTTCATATATTTGAATGATTAGTCATCAGGGAGTGGCACTACTTGAGAGGGATTAAGAGGTGTGGCCTTTCTGGAGGAAGTGTGTCACTGGGAGTGGACTTTGGGGATTTTTAGAAGCCCAAGCCAGACCCAATATCTCTCTCTTCCTGCTGCCTGCAGATCTGGATGTAGAAGTCTCAGCTTCTTCTCCAGCACCATACCTGCCTGCATGCTACCATGCTTCCCACCATGATGATAACGGACTAAATCTCTGAAACTGTAAACAAGCACCAATTAAATGCTTTCTTTATAAAAGTTGTCTTGGTCATGGTGTCTCTTCATAGCAATAGAACAATGACCAAGACACCATGTTAGCAGGTTGACCAGTTGTCCCAATAAATCTGCTATTTCAGTTTTAGCTCAGGTGTTTTTGGAAGACCCGGTCAAACCAAGATATTTGGTCAGGTGATTTTCAGGACACAGACATTCAGCTATGAACCAAACCTTCCCCTAAACTTATCAAGGTAGAGAACAAGAGAGGATTAACAGCCTATCAGATGCTAAATAAGGTTATCTTAGTGTTTTGAGGATGCTAAAACAAGTTACCATAAACAGGGTAACTTGGTGATGGGGTAATGGCACAGCTGGTAACATGCTTTTCTCCTGAGTCCAATTCTCCAGAACTCACATTTAACAAAAAGAAGTCACAAGTGGTAACATGCATTGGTAATCCCAGTGCTGGAGAGGCAGAGACAGGAGGAACTCTGGAGTCACAAGTCAGCCAGCTTAGCCTACTTGGTGACCTTCAAGCCAGCACTGGACAGTGATTAAGAAATGATGACAGCTGATGTTGTCCTTTAGCCTCCACAAGCACACACTCTAATACTGCATACATGCATACCTGCACACATATACATGAAAAGAGAAAAAGATCAGAAATTGTTCCCTCACATATTAGGAAGCTGTGAGTTCAAAAGCAGGGTTAGCCGGGTTTTCCTGAAGCCTACAGCTAAGCCCCTCTCTTAGCTGCAGGTGGGGACCAACCATCCGGCTGCTCTGGGCTTTGGTCGCATCACTCCAGTCTCTGGCTCCAACTTTCAGAACATTATCCCTGTTTCTCCCTGGGTCTCCTCCCTCATCCAAGACATGAGTTATTTGCTTTAGTACTCACTGCAAATCCAGAGAGGTTTTCATCTCAAGATCCTTATCTAATTACATCCACAATAGACCTTGTTTTCAATCAGCTCACAGCCTAAAGTTCTCATTATACATGGATTTGGAAGGACACCGCTTAACCTATTATAGGAATGAACTCATAAATGCCAGCTTGGGCGTTATAAAAGTCTAATGAGACTCCAAAGATAGAGAGGATAGGAAAGCCTTGTGCATTCATTCATTCATCCCTTCATTTGTTGCATAAAGGTCTGCCTACTTTATACCAGGCCCTATTTGCCTGAGCCCCTCTACTTGAAAAGTGGGGAAAAAATGACTATGCATAAAGTTAGCTCTACAAGGGACTAATCAACAGCTTCCCAAAAACAGGACATAGGGAGTGGTGGTCACTCCTGCTGAGTCAGGTCAGGATCTAGGAAACAGACTGTAAAGACACTTGATGATTATTGACTGTAGCTAGTTAGGCTTGAAGCCTTCGAAGACTTCCTCCCTAGGGAAGTGTGCACAATGTTACCTTTCACCCTATGACCTTTTCAACTTTTGTGGTACTTGAGTCACTAAACGTATTTACATGTGTGAAGGAGGCAGGGAGAGCACATCACAACTGCCCACAGAAAGCAGAAAGAGAACTAGACATAGGGCAAAGCCAGAAACCCTCAAAACCCATCCCCAGTGACACAGTTCCTCCAGCAAGGCTCCACCCCTTAAAAAACGCCATTACCTCCCCAGACAGCAACACCAAGTGGGAACAAAGTATTCAGATATATAAGCCTATGAGAAACATTTCTCATTCAAATAATCTTACATCTTACGCATGTACTTAGAGCAGCCTGGAAGCTAGATAAAATGAGCTGAGAAACGTGTAGTCCTTCTCAGTGGGCAAAGGCAGTGGATCTCTGTACATTCGAGGCTAGCTTGGTGTGTTCCAGACCAGCCAGAGTTATATAGATTTGATAACCTGTCTCGAAAATAATTAAGCTTTGTGTATGTGTATGGAAGGGAGCATGGCCCTCAAATAGAAGACAGAGGAGAACCTATGGAAGTTGGTTCTCTCCCTCTACCATGTGATCAAACTCAGGTCATCCTTGAGGAGAGCCCTTTTACCCACCAAGCCATCTTGCCAGCCCCAGATGCACTTTCTTACAAGTGGAGTTTCAGCCTCTCACCTCAACTAGAACACTCCCACCCCCAGGTGTTCCAATTCTCCATGAAAAACATGTGTGTTTCCAGTTCTCTGAACTCCATGCTCAATGGCTCAGACCCTGTTCTTCTTGGGCTTGATAAAATAATGTCCCAACCACGGACCTTTAAACAGACTTAACGCTGAGTAAGATGGACTCTTGAGGAGTCCCTCTTTCCTGGAAGTGCCCACAACAAAGGAGTAGATAGCAGGAAGAAGAGAAAGATGAGTCCCATGCTTATATCTCCTGCTTTTGGCAGAATGAATATTCCCTAGCCTTCTACTCCCAAATACATAGCAACCACAGACATATGTATGCACCGTAACCACAAAGGAACCTTTCCATCCTTGCCACCAACAGCTGATCCTTATAAGGGACAGACAAGACTCAAAAACCTTGGGTCATTATGAGACAGCATATTTCTTTCCCCAGGGCTGTAATCTTTCCAATAGCCACAGCTGGGCTACAGCTCCCCCCCCCAAGATAAATGTGCACAGTAGGGTTAATGCATTCACCAATCACATGGTCTCAGGAGGGAGGTGCTTCACACATGGAACCTCTGGCTCTGTCTGGCCTCTTCTGCCAATGCCAAGCCCAGACTATTGCAGAAGATAATGTGGCTTGACTTTCCCATCCCTCCTCAATCTGAAAACTGACTCCACCCAAGCCAACAGAGGCCTGCATGCACAGTACCCAGACAAAGCTTGACTTGGGTGCTCTACCCTAATTCCAAACACCGAGTCATCAACCTGGGCACAGGAGAGTGGACTCATTCCCTTGAAGACATCACTTATGGAAAAAATGAATTGTTTTTCCTTCTCTATGTTCCCAACCCTGGCACAGCCCCCTGTGTCTTTAGACATGATTCTCCAGCCACCAGAGGCTGTATGAAACTGGGATGTACACCCCAAGAACATTGACACCTCCATAAACACTCTGCACTCTTACCACACCTTCTCATACACTAGCTTCACTTACAAACACACACACACACACACACACACACACACACAGGCACACACACATGCACATGCACAACATACTCCCAGCATTCAAGGCATGGCTTGGAGTCTGGGAAGGTCAGGACATCCAGAGTTATCCAGAGTAATCCAGAGTAATCCAGTTTAATGCTTATGCTTCACTCGTTCACTTTTCGTTTTGACTTTGGTCTTTTCTGGAAAGGTTCTGTAGCCCAGGCAGATCTGGCACTTGCTATAAAGCCCAGAAAGGCCTTACAAATTGAGCCTCCCAATTGCTGGGACTATAAGTGTGCACCATTTATCTCTTAAGTAGCAATAAAATGGGGAAGGGCTGGAGAAATAACTCAGCAGTTAAGAGCACTGACTACTCTTCCAAAGGTCCTGAGTTCAAATCCATCTGTAATGAGATCTGACTCCCTCTTCTGGGATGTCTGAAGACAGCTACAGTGTGCTTACATATAATAAATAAATAAATCTTAGAAGAAGAATGAGAAGGAAGAGGAGGAGGAAGAGGAGGAGGAGGAGGAGGAGGAGGAGGAGAAATAAAGCTTCCTGTGGTGATGTACACGTGTAATCCCAGCTGTATAGTGAGACTTTTTTGTTTGTTTCTTTTTAAAAAGAAGAGAAAGGGGGACAGGAGAGATGGCCCAGCAGTTTCAAGCACTTGCCCAGCACCCATAAGGCAGCTTACAACAGTCTGTGGATCCAGTTCCAGATCTGGAGAGCTCTTCTAGCCTCTGCAGACACCAGGCGCACACATAGGGCATAGCCATCCTCTAGTGGTTTGAATAGGAATGGCCCCCCAACCCCGACCCAGACTCATGTGTTTGAATGCTTGGTCCATAGGGAGTGGCACTATTAGGAGGTGTGGCCTTGTTGGAGGAAGTGTGTCACTGTGGAGGTGGACTTTGAAGTCTCAGAAGCTCAAGTCAGTTCTTCCTCTGCTATCTGTAGAACTCTCAGCCCCTCCTCCAGCACCACATCTGCCTGAACGCTGCCATGCTTCCCACCATGGCAATAATGGACTGGACCTCTGAAACTGTAAGCCAGCCCCAGTGTTTGCCTTTCTAAGAGTTGCCTTGGTGTCTTTTCACAGCAACAGAAACCTAACTAAGGCACACCTATTCAGACAAAACACGTATACACAGAAAATGAAGGTGAATTTTTAAAAATAATTATTAAAAGAAGCCAGTGTTTGGCAGCAGGGGCTTTGCAGTTAGACTTGGGGTTCAAATCACAGATTCCTCTCTCAGTAACTCTCTGCCCATGGGCCAGTTTGCTGCCCAACCTTGCTTCTCTGTCTCTGTGGTAAACACCTTAGGTAAAAGCTACCCGGAGAAGAAAGGGTTAGTTTAGCTTGCGTGTTATTCTCCATCACCAAGGGAAGCAACTGAAGTGGAACACAGAAGAATGCTGTTTATTGGCTCCCTCGGCCAACTTTCTTATAGAACCCAGGGCCAACTGCCCAGGGGTGGTACCACCCGCAGTGGACTGAGCCCTCCCACATTAATTATTAGTCAGGAAAAAAAACGGCCCACAGACATACCCGCAGGCCAATCTCATGGAGGTAATTCCTCACTTGAGGCTCCCTCATCCCAGATGTCCCAAGTTTGTGTCAAGTTGACAAAAAGCAGCCAGTGCACCTGCCAGTGCGCAAGCTGGCCCTCTCTATGTCTCAGTTTCCTCATGAAAACAGCCGTGCACGGAGCTGTGACAGAGGCAAGGGGGTGGCGCAGTTCCCTTTAGATGACTTGACTCGTGCCAGGAGCGATGGCACATACCTGAAATCCCAGTGCTTGGAAAGCTGAGGCAGGAGGATCACCAGAACAAATTCCAGACCAGCCTGGGCTACAGAGCAAAGACCTGACTGAGAAAAAAAAGACTTTTAAAAAGCAGGAAAGAAGGAAGAAGGAAGAAGTGACAAGGGGACAAAGGAGGGTGGAAAAGAGGGAGGGGAGGTTGGTTCCAAGTCATTCTTCTGACCATCATTTTATATTTCCCATCATGCTTTTCACTTGGTCTCCCCAGCACTCTATACAGTTGGTAAGTGCCCATCTGCATGAGGGTTATTTGCTGACTGCTAAGGCATAGGCCCCATGAGCGAGCACAACCCAATGCCTGGCGTGGTGCCTGGCACACATGGGCACTCAATAATTAACACTTGTTGATTAAAAAGTAATAATCACTTGCTCTTTATGGCTTTGAGGGTCATTGTCCTGGTGACAGGGCTGTACAGGAGGCAGGCAGTGGGGACAGATTCAGCAGTGACTAGTTGAGAGCCTGCCAAGGACACAGGTGGGTACAGCAGCCTGAGCCTTATGCAGCAAGGGATGAATTAAAGCTGGAAGTGCCTCACCCTGTGCCACCATGGACAGGTTTCTCAAACTTTCTTCGCTTGTATTTCTTCATCTATAAAACTCCAGCGGGATACCTTCAGTCTAGTTACAGCAACACCCCCAACGGGAAGCACAGAGAAAGGCTGGACCCTTCTCTGGCGGCCCACAGCAGCTCCTGGCTGTACCTGGCATCTGCGGTGCCATCTGTAGTGTATGTAAATCCACACGATTAATATTCCCTAGAATCTTACTGCAACCATTTTTCTTCGGGAATGTGTTTGGATGCAGCGCTGGCAGCGTGTTCTAGAGACACATTTACATTCTCTTATCTCCAGGAGCTCAACTGCCGTAACTAATGCTAGATTAATATGTTGCCCATTGAACATCTACTTGAAGCAACATCATTTGCACGGTCTCGGGGTGAGGGGGAAACAAGGCCAGAGCTAAGAAGGGCCATTGGAGATAAGCAGGGCTAACGTCTATGTCTCTCGAGAGAGACTAATATCTGTATCTCCCTCAAGAGACGCACTATATTGTTCTATCTGAGTAATCAAGACTGAGCCAAAGTATCAGTTTCCTAGGCCCCCAATAAACATGGGTCTTGGTCAGGTCAAGTCCATGCAGAATACTTGGAGGGGAGTTCCTGATTCCCACTGTCAGCAGGGCCCTGACCTCCCCAGGCTCTAAGACACCTAGCTCCAAAGCTGTGTGTGCCAAGTTTTGGACAAGATAAGTCTCCACATAACAACCTCAAAGCAATGGAAATCAAGAGCCATTAAAGGCAGACCCGGGCACAGAGAAATGGCTCAGCCAGTGAAGTGCTTGCCTCGCAAATGAGAGGACCTGAGTTTAATCCCTAGACCCCATGTTTAAAGCCAAGTGCAATGGGGCGTACTTACAATCCCAGGGATGGGGAGATGGGAAGTGGAGACAAGCAGATCCAGTGTTCCAGGCCAGTAAGAGAACCTGTCTAAAACAAAAGCTAGGTCGTGCCCCTGAGGTTGTCTTCTGACCTCCACGAGTATATGTAAAGGCACAGGCACACACACACACACACACACACACACACACACACACACACACACACAGAGGACAGCCCATGGGAAGAACTAACAAAGCAGTCACATAATCACATTATCATACAATATAATAATATAATTATACGATATAATCATGCAATTATGCCCCAAGTGAGAACTCGTTCTCACAATCAACTATCAGTACAGAAAGAAGTAGTATCCACACATTCTCCCTAAAGTCCAGCCCTTCTGACACAGCCCAAGGTCCCTGGCATTTTGGCTCAGGCAGCTGACTGGGGTCTGGCTGACCTAATGTCTTTGGTTTGAGGAAGACCCTTCTCCCACCAGATACTGTTCAGCTGTGGGGATGACACTGTAGCTGATGCAGGCCTTCACTCACAAGGGTAGACTCTCTCAGTCTCTGCTCTCCACCAGTCCCCACCCCTTCTAGACATCACTTGCCACACACCCTCGCTCGCCCTCCATAGACGAACTGAGCCTGCCCACGCATGGCCTTTGACTCAGGTGACCCAGTGCCAGGTTTAGGGACTGACATCAGGGAGGAGCCTACTTAGGAGAAAGAAGCCAGGCGTGCACCACTATCTGTGCAGGCGTCCAGGGTCCGCGAGCCCATCTACCCACAGTGGTCTGGGCGCTCTTTGGGCTCCGAGAATAGCGATGCCACCGTGGGCACAGGGTGATATGCCTAGAAACAGAATACTCAGTGACATGTCTCCATCTCCCTGGAAGCAAGATAGACAGAGGACCTACAGGGTCAGTCAAGCCTCAGAAAGTGGCAACTCCATCTCCACACTGGACACTGCCCTGGTGTTCCCTACATGTCACTTAAAAATTAACCTCAAGTCCCTTAGAACTTGAAAAACCCTAATCACTAATATCCTCCCCCAACCTGTACTATTAACAGCCTCATTTAACAAGACATGGTGGCACATGCCTTTAATCCTAGCACTTGGGAGGCAAAGGCAGAGAGAGCTATGTGAATTCAAGGCCAGCCTTGTCTACACTGAGTGCCAGTCAAGCCAGGGCTATACAATGAGCCTCTATGTCTATGTCTGTCTGTCTGTCTGTCTCTCTGTTCTCTGTATGTCTGTCTCTGTCTGTTTAATCTCTGTCAGAGAGAGAGAGAGA
>NC_034603.1:20535889-20548520 GCF_900095145.1 Mus pahari | reverse complement strand
GAGAGAGAGAGAGAGAGAGAGAGAGAGAGAGAGAGAGAGAGAGAGAGAGAGAGAGACTCATTTACCAGGGAGGAACTGAGGGTTCTGGACATAGCAAGTCTGAATTCTTCACTGTGGATGTGCCCACCCAGCAATGCATATTGCCCAACATCACATGGATAGTTGGGTGCAGCCAGACAACAACAGGACTGGTCTCACTCCTCCTGTGCCTGCATGGTGATCCCACAAAAGTTCACAGGGGGCAGTCAGCAGCACTGCTGGCCAGATCCTGCTGCAGCACCTCAGCCAGGAACAGAGAGGTTAATAAAAACAGGGCGAGGGGCTCCCAAGGGACAGTTCTTGGCCGCCTCTGAAGTTTACAAAGGCATGGCTTCTGATGCCTCAAAGGCGCCTGTCGAGGCCAGGGTGAATTATTACACTGCAGGTTAGCAGGACACTTTGTCTGCAGCGCCTTGGGAGTTGGCGTAATTGTATTTTATCTGTTTGCCAGGAGTTTTCAGTAAACTCTCTTAATGTACTTTAAACCTCAACAGCCCCAAATAGCAATGCGTGCCTTTCTAGTTTATGTACCGGGCACTGAATAAACACGGGGTGATATATGGGGCTGGCAAGGACACTATTTATATATTTACACCCTCTCCCAAAACACACATTCATCTTAATGACATGACTTACCACAAGCCCAAAAAAGGAGCCCTCTGAAGGTCATGGTCACCGATGCTTCTCCAAGATGGTCCCTCAGCTCTCAGAGGCCCCAGAGTGGCTCCTCTCCCCAGCCAGCAGAAGAAATCCTATGCCCTGTTGTCCTGCTCTTCCTCTATGGGCCAGAACCTGGCAAGAAATTCATCTCAGACCTTGCTCCCCCAGTCACAGGGACCAGATAACATGTGGACCAAGTAATACCACCCATGGACCTCAGCAACAGGCCACCCCTACATGAAATTGGATTAAATTCTCCCTGTACCCAGGACAAAAGGTGTGTCTTAGTCAGGGTTTCTATTACTGCATCAAAAACAGCATGAACAAAAAGAAAGTTGGGGAGGAAGGGGTTTATTCAGCTTACACTTTCACTGAAGGGAGTCAGGACAGGAACTCAAGCAGGGCAGGAACTTGGAGGCAGGAGCTGATGCAGAGGCCATGGAGGGTTGCTGCTTACTGGCTTGCCCCCCATGGCTTGCTCAGCCTGATTTCATACAGAACCAAGGACCACCAGCCCAGGGATGGCACCACTCACAATGAGTGGACCCTCCCCCACTGATCACTAATTGAAAAAATGCCTTACAGCTGGATCTCATGGAGACAATTTCTCACCTGAGGTGCCTTCCTCTCTAGCTTGTGTCAAGTTAACACACAAATCTAGTCAGGACAAGGGGAAAGACCAAAGAGGATGAAGAGCACAGAGGATGAAAGGAAAAGTGGAGCTATGGAGGAAGAGGAGGAAGGGAGGAGGAGGGAGAGAAGGGGGAGAAGGAGGGAGAGGAGGAAGAGGAGAAGAAGGAAGAAGAGGAGGAGGAGAAGGAAGAGGAAGAAGAGGAGGAGGAAAAGGAGGAGGATGAAGAGGAGGAGGAAGAGGGAGAGGAGGAGGAAGAGGAGGGAGGAAAAGGAGGAGGATGAAGAGGAGGAGGAGGAGGAGGAGGAGGAACCTGAGAAGTGAACGGCTTAGATATGGAGAACAGATAGGACAAAGCAGAGCTTATGTGGCCACCAGGCTGCCACTCCAACCCTTCAAACCACGGGTCTGGGTCCCATCCAGTAGACACATGGAGAAGAAACACTGCCCATTCAGGAAAGAACCAGATCTCAGGTCCCATCCAGCCGCCTGTCCTTGGAAGGACTTGACAAGGGTCGCCTCATATGGCCCCCTCAGCTCTCCATCTACAGTAGTTGGACCACATGACTTTTCAAGCATCCTTTACTCTCAACCCACCATTGCATCCGTCTCCTGTCACGGATCTCCCTGTCCCGCTCTTACCCTCCCACAGCACAGTCTCTGAACAGGAGCCACAGAGATCCCATTGAAATATAGATGGCCTGGTAGCTCCGTTAGGAGAGGGATTGAGTGGCATGCATGAGACCCTAGGTTAATCCCAGCGCTGCATTAAACAGTACACAGTGGTCTGTGATAATCATCCTACACTCTGGAAGTCAGGGTTCAGGGTGATTCTGGACTAAATAACACATTGAAGTCCAGCCATGGATACATAAGATTGACTCCCCCAAAAATACATAAATACATATATGTATCTATGTACATAATATACATAACATATATTACTCAGAATCTGCTGGGTCCCTACCCAGAATGCTCCTCCCCAGGTTTCTCCATTGCCCCCTCCTCTGCCATCTCTGTAAGGTCATCACGGGCCACCCCGTGAGGCATCACCTCCCTCCCTCTGGGCTTCCTCTTCTCTACTCTTGTGCTTGTGATTGTGCACTGCTCCCATACTGAAACTTATTACGGTGTGTGTGTGTGTGTGTGTGTGTGTGTGAGAGAGAGAGAGAGAGAGAGAGAGAGAGAGAGAGAGAGAGAGAGAGAGAGCGTGTTACAGTGGTCCTGAAGAGGTCAGAGGACAACTTACAGGAGTTGGTTCTCTCCCTCACTCTATGGGTGATGGGGAACCATCGGGCTTGGCTGTGAGTGTCTCTACCCACTGAGCCACATCACCACATCTCTGCCTACATTCTACTTCTCCTGGATTGTATCTGTCCTGTGGCCTGACCCGTACTTGTGTAGGACAGCACTGACCTGAAGGGAAATGTCACCTGGGGAGCAGTTCTGACTGCCAGTGGGGGGGCCTTCCCCTCCCTCAACCCTATTGTCCTGCCCTGTCTCAACAGCCTGCTCTTTTTACTGAGTCACGCCACAGGCAAGAGGGCCGCACCCTTCTCTCAAGCCAGGAGACTCCCAGTAGCTCTTGTCCTCTTTGGCTAGCACCTTGGACACTGGCTAGGGGAGCCAGCCCTGCCTGCTCCGAGGGAGAACCAGAGGCCACACAGAGGCTGAAGAAGTCTCCTCGTTAGGAGATGGAGAGATGATGGTGCAGAGCCCAGAGCAAGCATCTCAGAACTTCTGTGTCCTCAGCCCTCAGAGGCGGGATCTAAACTCGAGGACACAGGGTGGTAGTGTTTGAGAACACGGCTGAGGTGTGGGCCATGGCATCTGGAGATGTGGTTCTTTGGTCCTTTATTTCATTTTTTTTTTTTAAGAGTCCCATGTTTCTGCTACTAATGACTCTCAGATCTGTCACCCTTAAAAATATCCTCCAAAGTCACCCGTTGTCACTGCATTTTTAGCACATTCTGACTATTTCCAAACAGAATATATTGGGGTGGGGTGGGGCGCCGCTAGGGTGCCAGGGATCGAGTGTAACCAGGACCCGAAGGCTTCAAACACGAACAGCACCAGGAAGGGTCATCGCTGGGCTGGCTGCTACCTCTGGCCTCCCACCCTGGGCTCTGCTACTTGGCCTCCAGAGCCACCGGAAATTGATGGCTTCCTCTTTCCTCTGAGAGACTTGGGAGGAGACTCGAAGAACATAGGGAGGACATAAGACTCAGCCTCTTCTGTATTAGTCAGGCACCGGCAGAGCCTCTCAGGAGACAGCTATATCAGGCTCCTGTCAGCAGGCTCTTGTTGGCATCTGCAATAGTGTCAGGGTTTGGTGGTTGTTTATGGGATGGATCCCCAGGTGGGGCAGTTTCTGGGTGGTCATTCCCTCAGTCTCTGCTCCGAACTTTGCAGAAGTGGATGCTCACAGTCATTCATCAGACGGAGCATAAGGTCCCCAATGAAGGAGCTAGAGAAAGGACCCAAGGAGATAAAGGGGTTTGCAGCCCCCTAGGAGGAACAACAATATGAACTAATCAGTAACCTCAGAGCTCCCTGGGACTAAACCACCAATCAAAGAAAACACATAGTGGGACTCATGGCTCCAGCTACATATGTAGCAGAGGATGGCCTAGTCGGTCATCCATGGGAAGAGAGGCCCTTGGTCCTGTGAAGGTTCTATGCCCCAGTATAGGGGAATGCCTGGGCCAGGAAGTGGGAGTGGGTGGGTTGGGGAGCAGGGGGAGGGGGAGAGGATAGGGAGTTTTCAGAGGAAAAACTAAGAAAGGGGACTAACATTTGAAGTGTAAATAAAGAAAATATCTAATAAAAGAAAAGACTTAGCCTCGCCTGCAGCCTGCCCCTCCCCAGGTCAGCCGGGGAGGACAACGGAAGCTGTGATGGTAAGTATTGATTGTGATTATGTATGGATTAGGAACTTGCCAGGCATAGCCTCATCTAGGAGACGAACTTGGGAAGGGGAGGTGTAAGTTTCTGGACTGGACCAACTGAGTTAAGACCTCCTCAGTGTAGGTGGTGTTGCCTCACAGGCTGAGGCACCTCAGTGAATACAAAGGAGAAGGGAGCTGAGCGCCAGCATGAGGGATCTCTGCTTCCAGACAGCAGATGCAGTGTGACCGGCTGCACTTGGCCTGGCCGAGCCTGGGCAGTAGGACACCCCCTCCCATGTCCTTGGGTCTCAAGGTTAGAACAGAAAACTCCCCGTGTGGGCCACATACCCCATTCCCGTGCAGACTGGTTTATGGATTTTCCAGGGTCTCCTTCTCATGGCTGAGGCTGGTCAGGTAAATAAATCTGGCTAAGGTAGACCTTCCACGCCAGAAGGTCAGGGAGGACTTAGCCCCTCAGCTGCCATGAACCGAGTGTGTTTCAGCAAAGGCCACTTAAACCGTGAAGGCTCTGGGAGAACACGTGGGTGACGAATACTCTCACTCTAAAGGCTAGACGGGAACTGGAAATCAAAATGAAAAAAGGACATGCGCTAGACAGAGAGGCTTCTATTCAGACTCCTGCCCGGAGTCGCTGTGGCCAGCTCAGAACAGGCCAGCAACCGGAAGAACGGCACAGTTGGCCTTCAATGTCCAGTCTGGGTACAGAGAATTGAGTGACTCACATGCATGTCTGTGTACACTGTGCATGCCCGATGCCCACAGAAGCCAGAAACGAGAAGAGGCTCTCAGATTCCTGGACCTGGAGCCACCATGTAGGTACTGGGAATCGAACCTGGATTCTCCATGTTCTTAACTGCTGAGCCATCTCTCTGGCCTGTACATTTTCTCCTTTTCTTTGAATGGAGTCTTACTGGGTTGACCAGACTGATCTTAAACTCCTAGGCTTACATGATCCTCCTGCCTCAGCCTCTGTATTCATTACCTTTTTTTTTTTTTTTTTAATTGCTGTAACCAAACACCTGACAAGAAGGGATTTAAGGAATAAAAGGTGTGTTTGGCTCACCGTGGGGGGAGCACAGCTCATGGTGGAAAAGAAGGCACAGCGGCAGGAACAGCTCTTAGCTGGGGCAGTGGAATGAGGCTGCTTGTTCAGTGTGGGACCCCAGCCCAGGGGATGGCTCCACCTACATTCTGGATGAGTCTTCCCTCTTCATTTTATCCTCTCTGGAAATCCTCTCACAGGCATGCCCAGTGCCTGAGTGTCCAAGTGAACCATTGCGGTTTCCCCATAGCTGAGATCACAGGCACACACCACCTTGCCTGGCTTGATCTGTTTTTGTGGGTGGTAGCTGAGGGTGTGTCCCCAGCACTAATCCCCACCGTCTGCATGATAAGTCATCCTTGACATTTTTTCATGGATGAGTTCTGAAATAAAATTAGCATGGACATCTGCCTATGGAACCCCAAATTTTAAAAAAAAAAAAAATGAATTCTAATTAATACAAACTAAAATGTTGTCTTGCTATTCAGTATCTATAAACTAAACTTTAGCAAGAATTATGTCGCAACGAAATATAGATGGGATAGCAACAAATGTTGTGAGAATCACAAAATTACAACCAGAGAGCTTTTACAAATGAAACTGTGGAACAAGAGAGATGACCCAGCTTTTCAGAGCATATTGCCGCTCTTGCAGAGGACCTGAGTTCAGTTCCCAACACTCACATCAGGCAGCTCACAACCTCCTGTGACTCCAGCCACAAGGGAATCAGATGCCCTCTTCTGGCCTCCAAAGGCACTGCACCTGTGCACACATTAAACATAAAGTATCTATCCAGGCGTGGTAGCACATGCCTTTAGTCCCAGGACTTAGAAGGCAGAGGCAGGTAGAGCCTGGTCTACAGAGCAAGTTCTAGGACAAACAGAGCTACACAGAGAAATTCTGTCTTGAAAAACCAAAAACAGAAACAAACAAAAAATAAATCTTTTTTTTTTTTTTTTAATGAAACAGTACTGTCAGCAGAGCTCAAAACCACAGCCACAAACCGAAGCAAGAAAGATGGATAGAAATGCCCTTGATGGTACCTTCTTATTTTTTGAGTGACAGAGGAAGCTGACAGGGAGTGGTGGAGACATCATAACCTAAACAACATGATAAGTGTAGCCCAATAGCTGACACAAGAGGGACAGTTTTCCGTGGCTGCCTTAGCAAAGAGGCAGCCTGTGTGGTTCAAAGCAGAGGAGGTAAGGTACTAGAACTGTGGCTCCGCTGAGGTTCTTCCTCGGGCATCCCTGCCTTCCGCCATCTAGTGGCCAGCCCTTGCTGTTCCTTGGTCTGAAGCTGCCCTCTCTCCCACTTCACACAAGAACATTGGTCACACTGGATTAGGGTCGCCTCTCATGACTTCACCTGAATCTGATTACTTTTTCAAAGGCTCTGGTTTCCAACCGAGGTGACATTCACAGACGCCTACAACCGAAGGCTTCAACATATCTTTTGGAAGGATACAATTCAACCCATAAGAGAGCCCAAGGGCAAAGCAAGAAGATGCATTTCCTTATTAAGAAATAAACAGGAGGGCTGGGAAAGTGCCTGCTCTGCAAGGATGAGGATCCACATTTGATCCCCAGAATCCTCATAAAAAAGCCAGGCAGCAAGGCATACGTGTGTAATCCCTGTGCTGGGGAGGCAGAGACAAACAGAAGCCTGGGGCTTGCTGGCCATTATCTCTAAGACACACGTGCATAGTGTGTCTGCATGCACAACACACATACAAACATACAAACACACATGCACATGAGAAAAGAGGTGCATTTATCTGGAAGCCTGCAGTAGTATTGGATGCAGCGGTTCAGCCTTTCTCCAGCTATGCAGTGACATCCACAGATAAATGAAATCAATATCTTGCCCAAGTATTAACAAATCTCTTCTATAGTATTTACCGCGGCTCTTGCTTCGCTTCTGTTCTTACTTATTTATATATTTATCCTTTCTTTGATCAATTAGACAAATGGCTTTATGGGTTTCTTCAAAGCCCTAGTTACAGCTTTTACCCATCAATTCTTGTTTTTCCTGTCCTCTTTAAACAACTTCATTATTCTTTAGTTTTCTGATATTCCTGGCTTCTTTCTTGTATCCCAAAGACCTTTAGAATCTTGAATTAATTACTAAGAGTATGTACGTCTTCCCTGGATTTCTTTGTATGTATTTGTATGTTTGGCATATATGTGTATATGCATGTTCACATGTGTGCTGGTACACATGCATGTATGTGAACACGCATGTATGTGAACACACATGTATGTGAACATGCATATGGAGGACAGAGGTTGGCATCACGTATCTTCCTTGTCCTGGATTTCCTTCTTGGCTTCTGTGTCTTTTACAGTAATTTTTAAAAATACCCATGTAGTAAGTTACCCAAAATTACATCTTCCATTTCTGTCTAACCTTCTTGTGTGATGGTGGCTATGAGCCCACCAGCAGACATCTAGGAATCTGTGACCCACCCCACCCTCACCCCCCAGATAACCAAGGTTGCAGCTAGCCTTGCTTCTGTGTCACCTGTGGCATTACCTGGGCCCTGCTCCTCAGAGAGCACGCCCGCTGGCTACTTGTTCTGTCCCCACCAGTTCTCATAACTACTTATACATTTACCCCAGTGAGGCAGCCCTGCCTGAATATACCACAATATACTCCTGAATATACTGAATATACTCCCAGAGAGAACACAAGGTGAGTCCCTGCATAAGAGAGGGGACCTTGGCGCTGTCTCCTAACTGGTTCTTGGTCCTGCATCTTCTTACTGCTCAGACCACTCTGCCTCGAGCTCCTTCTTATTCGTGCCTCTGGGGATAGCTTAACATCTGGGGTAGTGAGGAGGCACAAAGCTCCAAGCACCTTGCAATGACCTGTAAGACGGTTCTCCATTCCATTCCACAGATGCATAGACTGAGGTACAGAAAGCTCACCGTCCTCACTCCTCAGACTAGGGAACAGGGTTTTAAATCCAGGCCACCTGAGTCCAACACCTGACCTGTCAATCGTCAAGGCTTTTGACCCTGGTACCTCTGCCCCTGCACTTTCTCCCAACCAACCTGAGTCTGTGGCTCCTCAGCTATAGTCCCCAACTGGATTGGGTCACTCTCCACTTTTGCCTCTAAATAAGGAGATTTCTGAAGGCAAAAAAAAAATGCATTTAGGTTGTAAAGAACATAGAACTTAATATGAGTTCAATAAATAGTAGCTGGATTGGTGGGTAAATGGTTGGGAGGGATGAGTCAGTAGCTAAATGAGTAGGTGGACAGGTGGATAGGGGAACAGGGTTATGAGTAGCTGAAAATGTGTGCGGACAGGAAAATAAATGGACTGATAGAAAGATGGGTGGATGGGTAGATGGACAGACACATGAGTAGATGAATGAATAGATGGTTGGTGGACAAGTAGAAGGACAGAGAGATGAGTGGGCAGATGAAAGGAAGAAAGGAGAGGGGGAGGGAAGGAGGGAAAGAAGGAAGGAAGGAAGGAAGAAAAATGGATGGATAGATTAATAGGATTGGTGAACAGGCAGATAGATGCTAAATGCCAAGACATGGACAGTGATGACACATAGCGTCAGGGTCCAGTCACTCTAGAAGACAGAGAACAAGTCAAGGATAAGATCTAGTGCCTGGAAGACAATGGAGCATACGACAGCTCAGGTCAGAGGTCGGTTCATAGGCACATGCTCAGTGAAAGCCCCTCACTCCACAGGAGTCCAGATCTGGGATGGCCCTGAGCTGGGACACTTCTTACTTCTGCTCTAACCCTGAGAAGTGGAAGTGACCACCATGCCTCGGTCCCTTCTGCCTGTTCAGCAAGATATGACTGCATTTGCTAAAGAACCAATGGGCCCCAGTGAACTTTGCAACACAGTCTGCAGGTGAGGGGAGAGAACATTCCAGTTGCCACCAGACCAGCACTCAGTGGGTACCTGGGAGCCCAGGTTTGGTTTATCTGCAGCAGATGGGAGCAGAAGTTGTAGAGTTAGCAAGGCTAGTTTGGGGCCTTATGATAATTTCCACAAAAAGGAGTTGCGAGTGCTTGCAAACAGAGAGGTACAACAATGTACACAGAGTAGGGATTGCTATAGTTACCTGTATCTCAGGATGCTGTAGGTGAGAGAGTGATGCAAGGCAAGGGTCAGGCATTGCAAGTCTCTGGCGGGTCACAGAGATACTGCTCTTATCCTGGAGGGTCCGGTGTCCCTAACAAGAATCAGAAGTTGAACCCCAGCCGGGCGTGGTGGCACACGCCTTTAATCCCAGCACTCGGGAGGCAGAGGCAGGCGGATTTCTGAGTTCGAGGCCAGCCTGGTCTACAAAGTGAGTTCCAGGACAGCCAGGGCTATACAGAGAAACCCTGTCTCGAAAAGCAAAAAAAAAAAAAAAGAAGAAGAAGAAGTTGAACCCCCCATGGAGCTGCTGCCTCTCTAGAACAAGTCTGTAGAAACACAGAAGAAAATCCTGGGCCCTCAGGTGGGGGGGGAGGTGCGGGAATGGAGGTGTAAAACTGACAGAAAGTTACAAACTGTCAGAGAAGATTTCTGCCTAGTTACACTTTAGCTATTTGGATCTCCAACATTAATTTGAATATTAATCATTTGAAAAAAAAAATCCACACAACTTTTTTTCCTTTAAACACCTGTCGCCAAGATCCTGACAAACGGCCTGCTCTGCAGCACTGCTGGCACCCTAAGTCCTGAATGGCAGCCCCCTTTTCTGAGCATCTCACAGGTCCCTCCCCCATGGGGCGTGGTGGGGCAGGGCTTGGGAAGTGCTCTTCTCTCTGGCAGTGTTCTTTCAGCTCTGTTGCCCCCATTCTACCCATGACTTCCCCCAAGAGGCAATGCTACTCTTCAGCCACCTCCCCAAGACATCCTCCACCAGCCCCAGCCCGACCAAGTGCTAGGTATGTCTGTGAACCATCATCTCCCAGACAAGGTAGCCAAGTATCCAAAAGATGCCGAGCCCTCGGCTTCCCTGCACCCCTGCCAGGCTACATGTGCTTATCTCTACATATGATTACATACCACATATGCTACTTGTACTTGTATCTGCTTACATCTCTCTGCGGGGCCGTGGGTGTAGGGGAAGAGGGGGGGAGGGAGAGAGCCAGCATCCGGCCAGAGTTCCGGTGCTCTGGGCAGGTAGACTCGGGAGGACTGCCGGATGCTTTCCATGCGACCCCAGGGGGGCATCTGGCTGTGTGAAGCCACTGACCCCACACGGCAGGGGGTGGACAAGGGGCAGCCCCCAGTACCAGGTTCTCAGTCTCCAACATCCCACACTGGATACGGTGGAGGAGCTGAGAACAGAATAGGGGTCCCAGGGAGGCACTAGGCCCCGGAGATAAGGGAAGAGGGCAGGGGGAGAGGGGCCACTGGGTGGTTCCCACGCAGGCAAGTGCCTTTAGTCCGGGCCTTGATGAACAGAGACAGTCTATGGTTTTAGAGTTTTATTGTAGAAAGGCAGGGGGAAAGAGAAAAGGTAGAAAGAGAGAGAGACTGGCCATGGCCACATAGAGAGAAAGCGGGGAAAGGAAAGAGAGAAATAGGGTAAGAAAGGTGAAAGCTTAGAGAGTAAGAGAGTGGGGAGGGGCCAAGCAGCCCCTCTTATAGTGGGCTTGTTATCTTGCTGTTGCTAGGTAACTGTGGGGAGGAGTCTAGCCTGAAGACCAGAAGCTTGGGACATTGTGTATGTGACTGCTAGCCACACGCTTCTCCTGTGGGGGATGTGGGGGCGGTAACTTTGACAGGAGCCAGGGGTCCAGGAGACATGNNGGAACGCCTTCTGTCCCATGTAGGTGAAAATTATCACCACTGGGTCCTACCGGGGTTCAAGACCTCAGCTCAACTAGAGAGCAGGCTGTCTGTGCGTAGCCCATTGCCCCACATCTCTCCTCCCAGAGGAGGGAGACAGTGAGGAAGTGCAGGCCTCCCAGTGATGGGAGTACCAGGCAAGATGTCCACCCAGTGGCCTCTGACGGAATTGTAGTTATGGGCAGCGTGTACAATCCTATCGCTGCATCTCAGTCCTAGCTGGCCAGGCCTCAGGAGGACCGTTCTGCCATCTGGAACAGCTGAGAAAGTTCTGGAAATTAACAATGTTCACGCTTAATGGACACAGTGCTAAGGATCCTGCGAGGCATGGTGGTTGACATTTACTAAGCTCTCCCTGCCGGCCAGGCCCTCTGCTGCCTGCTTGAAGGCCTCATGTCCTGTAACCAGTACCACAGTTCCCGGACACATGACTGTGTCTCCCTCCACCATGCAGCTGAGAGAACGGAAGCCTGGGACAGTCACACCTTGGCCAGTTGTGGCATCAGGAATGAGTCTAGGTCTGAGCTAAGGGCTTGAGCCAGGCTGCCCTCGCCATATCTCCCATTCCCATGATGCTTGGCACCTGGGCTTGGTCCTGCAACTCTGGCCAGTGGTTCATCCTTCCTGGCTGTTTTTCCTAACACCTCCCCATCTCTTGCTCTGAATAGAGTACCATACCTTCCCATGACTTCACCAGCAACCCCTGACACTCAGATACTGACCTTAAGGCCACCCCAGAATCCCTTCCAGCTACACTCATTTCATTCATAAACAGCCTGCTCAAAATCCACATGTAGACGGGGGCTTCCTTCACTGGAGTAGGAGTGAGGGACCGAGCCATTCTTCCTAAGGGGGCTGAGTGAATACATACTGTGGCCACTGACACCCCTCCCTCACTCTCTGGTCTGCGGGTCCGATGAAACCTCCTCTTCCCTTGCCAATGGAGCATCTCAGACAGATGTCTATGTCAGAGCCACTTTTATACCAGGGGTCAGAAGTTACTGTCACAAACAGCCAGAACCACTCCTGGGAATAGCATACCCATGGGGGCGAGGGAGAGACTGGGCCCCCCGGCATGCTGCCTGGCACATGAGCCGAGGCAGGGCTAATGTTTTCTTGAGTATTTGCTGAGGTGAAAGGCAAGCACAGACTAACCCTCCCATCTCCACAGCCCTCTCTGACTTGTGGAGTGCAATCTATCACTCCATTTCCTTCTCCAAAAAGCACAGTTACGGGAGGCAGACCCTGAAATAGCATGCCTGATTCATAACTGAACAAACTGAGCCTTCTTCATACCTTGTTCTGATGGAGATACTGGTGATGGTGGTGGTGATGGTATACATGCATGCTTATACACACAAGAGTGGGCATGCGTACACATGCGTGTGGAGGTCAGAAATCACCTTCAGATGTTGCTCCTCAGGATACAACCTTTTCTTGTTTGGTTTTCTTGTTTAGTAGAAGTAGTAGTCGTAGTAGTAATGTGTGTGTGTGTGTGTGTGTGTGTGTGTGTGTGTGTGTGTGTGTGTGTG
>NC_034603.1:20533107-20535850 GCF_900095145.1 Mus pahari | reverse complement strand
TGTGTGTGTGTGTGTGTGTGTGTGTGTGTGTGTGAGAGAGAGAGAGAGAGAGAGAGACAGACAGACAGACAGACAGACAGACAGACAGACAGACAGACATGAGTTGCACACATGCCACAACATGATTGTAAATGTCAGAAGACAACACTCAGGGATTGATTGTTTTTCTTCTTCCTCTTTGCAAGGTCTCTCTTGATCTTTGTACTATGCCACATACACCAGGCTAGGTGGCCTGGTGGCTACGAAGCAAATCTCCTGTCTCTGCCTCCCCTTTCACCACAGGAGTACTGGAATTCCAGGTGTGTGGTACCAGCTCTGTCTTCCTTTACCCAGGGTTCCAGAAATGAAACTCAGATTATCACTCTCCTATGGCAAACACATTATAGGTTCGTGCATCTTGACAGCCCTCATTTTTTTTTTCTTTTTTGAGGCAGTGTCTCTCACTGGCCTGGAACATGCCAGTTCATCTAGGCTGGATGCCCTGGGAGTCCCTGGGATTCCCTTGTCTCCAGCACCCCCTGCCCCAGAACAAGGGTGTGTCACTGTGCCTGGCTTTCATGTGAGCTCTAAAGGTTGAACCCGTGTTCCCTGCTTACATAGAAAGCACTTCGCTGACTGAGCTCTCTCGTGTGTTTTGAGACAAGATCCAGCCAGCTATCTAGCACGAGTTAACTTGGGACCTCCAGTGCCTGGCCGCAAATTCTCTTCTGTAGCACAGTTCATAAAGTCATCCAAAGACACATTCTCGAGCGAGGTGCACCTTGTCTGCATCTGGGCGCCACCCCACCCGTGGCTTACTGAGCAGTCGCACACATCTCTAGATCAGATCTGACTGGGAGAGAACCAACTGCCGTTTGTGACCAGCCCACTCTCAGCAGCAAGTGAGCCCCTCCATGACAAATTACAGTACCCGTGACCCCCCAACCCCAAGGCAGACTTGGTCCCTTGCAGTTACGTCCTGAGTGCAATGGTGGCCCGTGCTGGGCCCCTTCTGCATGGTCAAGTGCCTCACTCTGTGCCCCTTGGGATGAGAAGCTAATTTATTTGGATATGTGACAGCTAACGGGCTTATCTAACTACAGTCAAATTTCCTGAATTATTCATGTGATATTTGAAATCATGATTGTAAGAACAAATTAGCTACCCCAAAAACTAGAAGTGACGTCTCCTCGTTAATAATGCATTGGGCAGGGCAGCTGGGTACAGAGGACTCCACCCGGAGCTCACTGATGGGAAAGCCTGGCTCCCACAGGGCCTCTTCCCACTCAGGTATCACACACAGTCCCCAGCAGGGGTGCCTGAAGCCTGGGTGACACACAAATACGATCTCTCTGAGCTTGGTCTGCTTAGGCCTTCCAGAGGATCTCTTTCCTTCCCTACCTTACCTGGCCATCTGGCCAAGAGCGCGCTCCCTCTGTCCTCTAAGATGATGTCCCAAGAGCCTAGAGGACCTGGCTCTATGCTGTCTGTCACCTGTCAGTCTTTCTGAGTTAAAGGTGTCTAGCTGAGAGGCTCAGCAGCATAATTCTCTCCACTGCTGTCTTAGTCCCCTCTTGTTCTGGAATATGTGTAGGTGCACAGGGAGAACTGGGAGGTAAGGAGATGACTCCGTATTTAAAAGTGAACCAATGAGGACCAGAGTTCAAATCTCTAAGCACCCATGGACAAAACTCTGGCATGATGAAGTGATCCTGTAATCTCAGCACTGTGGGAGATAGAGACAGGAGGATCATCGGGGCTTAACTAGATGCCAGCCTGGCTTTAGGTTTAGTGAGAGACCCTGTCTCAAAGCAGTAAAGCATTGAGTGGTAGTCCAGGCTATCCCATGTCCTTCTCTGGATTCCATAGGCCTGTATATATGCAAATATATGCAAGTATATACAACACACACACACACACACACACACTTTCTGTATGTGGGTCAGAGGCCACACAAGACCCTAAAGTCACAGGCATCTGTAAGTGGCCCTAGTAAAGCAAAGTGACCTTCTGCCCCCTTCCGTGTTAGGTCTGGTTTTCGTGGGCTCAGGAGTGCTACATCCCTTTGCAATTCTGTGAAATTATCCCAGCAGGCTCTTCACCTCGGTTTCCTCCTTTGGCCAATGAGACAAGAGACAACAAATGTCAGAGGACCATCGTAGACAGAACTGAGGGACCATCGTAGACAGAACTGAAAGCTCAACCAGAGAGGCTCTTGGGTAAATACCAATGTACCATGGTGAATCAGTGTGCCAGTTCATTCATTTACCTAATTATACTGTAATTGTCCCACAGCAAGCAGACAATGATAATATCAGTAATACCCTCTTTAGCCGCAGTCTCTAGTGCCAAGTTATGGCTCATGTCCTGGGCCTTCCAGGGATCGTAGATGAGGGAAGTAGAGGAGGAGCCGCCTTCCTTCGGCCTCCAGAGGCCAGTTTAGAAAACTGAGGTTCAACAGTCAGGACTGGATCCAGCCCTGCAAATGATCAGGCAGTGTTGGGTCCGGCTGTCATGCACAGAATCTGCGAGAACCGCCTGAACGTTGCAGTCACCGGGACAGCTGGAGCTCCTGCAGCCTGCTTGGGTTGAGAGCAGAAGGCAGAACAAGGGAGCAGGTGAAGCCAACAGTCACCACCTGGGGCCGCCTTCACACTCCAGGGCAGACGGATGGCCTCCAGCTGTACCACAGATAGATGTACCACAGACAGATGGCCTCCAGCTGTACCACAGACAGATGTACCTCAGACAGATGGCCTCCAGC
>NC_034603.1:20524074-20532558 GCF_900095145.1 Mus pahari | reverse complement strand
GATGGCCTCCAGCTGTACCACAGGGTGGGAATGCTTTGTGCTGCTTTAGTGACATGGCCTTATCACTGCCACCTGATCCACAATGTCCAGGACCACACCTAAAGGTCTCACCAGCCATAAGGTCATGGGCCACACCACCCGCAGCCACAGAGAACGTGAGACGTACCATCTGGCCACACCCCAGTGAGAAGTCCCCATCCTCCTGGAGGCCACAGACAGAGTGGCAAGAGTGATGGCATGCTCAGGTCAGCTTGCTTCTCAGTAGCTGAGCTGTGAGGATTCCTCACTCCCAAAGCTGGGAAATAATCTCTGTGTTCACTCTGTCTTTAAAAATAAAAGGTGGTCAAGGAGACAGAGGGAATGGCTGAGTAAGTAAAGTGCTGTCATGCGATCATGGGGAGCTGAACCCACACAGACAGTCAGGCAAGACAGCGTCTGTCTGTGATCCTAAGCTGGGGAGAGTTTGCTGGTCAGTCAGTCTGTGTAAATCAGTGAGCTTCAAGTCCAGTGGGAGACCTTGTCTCAATAATTAACAAAAGAAAGAGGAGAGGGGAGGGAGAGGGAGCGGAAAAGAGGAAAAGAGAAGGGGAAAGGAAAGGAAAGGAAAGGAAAGGAAAGGAAAGGAAAGGAAAGGAAAGGAAAGGAAAGGAAAGGAAAAGAAAGGAAAGGACAAGGCAGGAGGAATGACTCATCTGTTAAGAGCACTGGCTGTTCCTCCAGAGGCCCTGAGTTTGGTTCCCAGCACCCACATGGTGGCTCACAGCTGTCTGTAAGTCCTTCTTGCCTCCACAGGCACTAGGTTTGCACATATTACACATTCAGGCAAAATACTCATACACATAAAATAAAATCATAAAAAATAAGAAAGGAAAAGAGGGAGGGAAAGGCAAAAATGATTAAGGAAAACACCTACACAAATGCACACACATGTATGGGCACATACATAGCTTTGGGCACATATGTATGGGCACACATATATGTATGGCACACACACATGCATGAGCACACACATATGCATGAGCACACACACATGCATGAGCACACACATATGCATGAGTACACACATGCGTGAGCACATACACGTGCATAAGCGCACACACATGCATGAGCACACACACATACACACACACACACACACACACACACACACACACATTGAATATCAAGAGCATGTTTGAAATCATGTCAAACAGTAGCAGCAAGTAAAGGCATTTACCACCAAAGTGACCCAAGCAGAACATGTACACTTACCAGCATTTTCAACCTCAGCCAGGCATGTGACTTTGAATGATGGTTTGAGCTCAGAGCAACGACAGACAGAACCCTCGAGTGTTTAGGAGGCCTACAGGAAATGAACTCTTCCCGAATCCATCCTGGCTGGGCTTGTGTCACACAGTGCTCCAAGGCTGGTCGAGGAAAGGATGGCAAAGGAACACAGACAGAGACACTGTCCCTTGCAAGTTCTGGCCCAAACTAATTGTAACTATGGGTGGGTGGCTTCCCAGCAGCCCTTGCAACTTACTCCTCAACTTCCTCAGATCTCTGCTCCCTCATCACCTCCGCCAAAGAGCCTTCTGCCTGTGTTCAGTGACTAAGCCACACTGTAAGCTGTCCAGCGTCTCTGGGTGCCTCTCGGCATCTCCCACCACTGTAGATTTGTGTCTGCTCAGGTTGCATGAAATCATTTCACAGATGGCTCACGGCACAGGCTTAGTAAACACTCCTTGACTGAGTGAGGGAGAACCGAGCAGATGATTTTCAGTCCTTTTGGCTGTGGATGTGGAAGAGGCTTCAGAACTGACTGTAGGTGTGGAATAGGGATAACTGTAATGGGGCTTCATCCCATCGTTGGAGCCGTCCATGCCAAGCACAGTAATAGAGCAGACACCAACATCTGGAAAGGTCCCACTCCGGGAGACCTTCGCTCTGATGATGGAGACAGAAGGAAACTCAAGAAGTCTGGGTGTCCAGGGAAGCTGGGTACAGCGAGTCCAGCTATGAGAGCCAACAGCTGAACAGGCTGCAGCCTGAGCCCGTAAAAGACATTAGCGAGGCTACCATCTTTAAAAGTAATCACCCGGAGACCGTGAGGGGTCAAGAGTAAGAAAACAGAAAGAGGCCTGGCCTTCACCCTTGCTGAGCCAGTGTCAGTCCGTGAGGTATAAAGTAGGTCGCCGGCTCCCTGGCAGGGAGGAGCTGTGTATTTTTATAACTGGATTTGAACATTGTCAGGTGATAAGCTCATGCCACTTCTGTCCCCTAGGGTGTGGCCTCGATTTATGAGCCTTATTTTTAACTGAAGGAAAGAAGGGCTGGACTGAATGCCACTGGCGTGCAAAGATCCCCTGAGACTCAGAAGGTGGCACTAGAAAATCAGACAGATCATCAAGGTGGGTGGTCTGCACAGCAGGTAACTGGACATGCTCAAAGCCAGGAATCATTGTCTCTATGAACACATATCCAGCTGTTGCTGTCTCCCCTCCTCCTCCTCCACAGCCTATCTTTCCCAGACAACTTGGCCTTCTCCTGCAATGATTCCAAGAAGCAGGTAACCCCCTGTGGTATGAGAGGCTGTGAATGGGGAGGTCTCACCCCAGGGCACCTGGAGTATCTATCGATTAGGGTAGAACCCATCTCATTTCCTGGGTTCACTAATTAAAGTTCCTGACTCTACAAAGACACCAGGGCCTTCAAAAAGGGGTTCACAGAGCCCAAAAGACAGCTGTGCATGGTGCTGCTAGCAGGACTGAATGGTACTGCGTGGTTTAAAAAGGCAAGCAATAGGGTCTGGAGAGATGGCTCAAAAGTTAAGAGCTCTTGAGTTCAATTCCCAGCAACCACATGGTGGCTCACAACCATCTGTAGTAGGATCCGATGCCCTCTTCTGGTTATGTCTGAAGACAGCTACAGTGTACTCACGTACACAAAATAAATCTTTTTTTTTTTTTTTTAAGTGAAGCTACAGTGGCACTTTGTTTTGCCTGCCTGCCTTTGTTTATATTTATGTCTGTATTCATTTATTCGTTCATCTCTTTGTTCGTTTATGTACGGACAAAGTCTCATGTATCCCAGACTGATCTCAAACTCCCTCAAGGATGATCTTTTCTCCTGATTCTGCTGCTTCCACCTCCTAGAGGCGGTGTACTAGAATTGCAGGCATGTACTACCATAATCAATTTATGTGATGCCAGAGATTATATCCAGGGCTTGTGCATGTTATACAAGGACTCTACCAACTGACCCCCAGCCCCAGCCCCTCTTTGGTTTGTATGTTTGTGTGTTCGTTTATCTTGTTTTGTTTTCATCATAATAGGATCCTTAGTCTGGAAAATTGTCTGTCACATGGCCCTAGAAACCTGCCTTACTGCAGACAGTAACAGCCTAAGATGGATCTAACAATTCCCTTGCAAACAACTCTATAGGTATGACCTACTTGGGTCTGGGAAAGAGTCCCTAACCTCAGATGTGTACAGAAGAGGATGCCAAGGGTTTGGGTAAGGGGCTACCTGAAGCTAACATGCAAACAATCATTAGTTAAATTTAAAAATCACCCAGTATTCTTGGTGGGACGCATACAAGATGAAGAGGTGACATTCCTACATCTTTGTGTTCTTCCCTCTACAGCATCTTTGTGTTCTTCTCTCTACAGCATCTTTGTGTTCTTCTCTCTACAGCATCTTTGTGTTCTTCTTTCTACAGCATCCAAACAGCAGCAGCCAGGCTGATCCCTCCTTGGGTCTGGGCCCAGCAACTAATGCTGGCCAGAAAGTATGGCCACCAGTCCTTCATTGGCAGCCATGTTCTTTCAGGCATACCTTGGACTCCCTGCCCCTGGTACCATGTGACTCAACCAGAGCCCAACAGGTAAATAGGATCCTGGTCCTGCTCTGTGTGATGGGCACGATACTACCACAGAAAGTCAGAAGCCAGGAGCAGACAGAAACTGCCCCTTAGGTCAGAGCTACCGAGACAGGCTGTCTAGTGGGAAGGACCACCTAGAAGATGGGGGTGTCAGGGTCCTTTTGACTAGGTGCAGAACACACACACAGAGCCCAGAGTACTCCCTCTTCCTCCAGAGAGGCTATAACACACACTCAACAGACTGGCCGCACAGCCACCAGCAGTGTGCTTAGCAGTTGGGGGTGAGTCAGGTGCCCATAGTCTTGGCCAGCACAGAAGCTCCAGGGACGATCTCTTCCTAAACTCCAACCTCACTAAAACCTCCAGAGGGGTCATCAAGCCCAGGCTCATTGCCTGAGATGTCATTACAGCCGCTCCTTGGTTCCATGATTCTGAGAAATTGCCTTAGTTAAGTGTGTGTGTGTGTGTGTGTGTGTGTGTGTGTGTGCAGGTGCAGTACCTACTGAGGCCAGAAGAGGGCGCCAGATCCTCTGCAAGAGCAGCACTCAACCAATGAGCCATCTCTACAGACCCGTGGGTTCTGTTATGTGCTGAGAACATCTCCATTCTGTGCAAAATGCCTGATCTGCCCCCTCCCCCAGTCCTCTCCCACTTTAATTCAAGAAACAGTCTGTGTGCCTTCACCCAGGCAAGTGGCTTCTCTGCCTGAGACTGAACCAACAGACAAGGCACTGTGGCAAACTAAAAGGTCACTCTTAGTTCTAAACAAGCTGAATTAGGGACCATGGATTAAGTATGAGCACAGGGGGCCAGGTGAGATAGCTCAGCAGGTAAAAGCACTTGCCATCAAACCCAAGTTCAACCTTAAAAAGGACAACATTTAATTGGGGCTGGCTTACTTGTTCATAGGTTAGGCCATTATTATCACAGCAGGAAGCATGGCAGTGTCCAGGCAGGGATGGTGCTAGGGGAGACTGGTAAAGTCCACCCCACAGTGACACTTCCTCCAACAAGGCCACACCTCCTCCAACAAGGCTATACTCCCTAATAGTGCCACCCCCTGGGCCAAGCACATTCAAACCACCACACTATGGGTTGTTTTGTTTTGCCTTATTTTATCTTGTTTTGTTTTGTTGTTGTTGTTGTTTTATAAAATTCCAGTCTTGGTGAATTGCACTGACAATCCCAGCACTCGGGATCTGGAGGCATTAGATGTCTAGGGCCTGCTGCCCAGCCAGCACAGCCTCCTTGGTAAGTTCCAGGCCAATAAACAAGTAACCCAGAAAAAAAAAGAAAAAAGTAACCCAGACAAGGTAGATGACACTTGTGAATGACAGCAGAGGATTCTTTCTGGCCTACACACACACACACACACACACACACACACACACACACACAGCATTAAAAAACAGAACTAAATCTGAAGAAAACTGACTTGTTCGTGGTCTGCCTTGAGATCACTCGGGACCTGGAGAGCAGTTATGGTTTACGCTGTCCAAGGGCTCCTGGGCCTGTTACCAGTAGGTGCAGCCACTCCTCACCATCCACTGGGGATGGGATCCAGGACACCTCACAGATACCAAAGTCCATGAACACTCAAGTCCCTTCTCCAGAACAGTGCAGTGTTTGTATATAGCCTCGGCTCATCCTCCCGGCACTTGATTGAAATCACTCTGGATGACTTACAATGTGTAACACAATGTAAATGCAATGCACAGAGCTGTCACACTGTGCTATGTGGGGAATACTGACAAGACAGGAGTTGCCACAAGTTCAGTCCGGGTGCAGTTCTCCCCCAGGAACTTACAAGCTGTGGTTGATTAAGTCTATGAATGTAGAACCTACAGATTAATAAGGGAGAGGGCTGGGGATGTAGCTCAATGGGTAGAGTCCTTGTCTAGGCATGCAAGAAGGTTCTGATACAGTGGCCCACACCTATAACCCCAGCCCTTGGGAGGTAGAGGAAGGATGATTAGAAGTTCAAGTCTATCCTCAGCTACCTTGTGAGTTTGAGGCCAGTCCGAGCTATGTACACACACACACACACACACACACACATCAGACTGTATCGACTTTGTCTTAGTCAGGAACAGCAGGAGATGAGCCAAGAAGCTAGAAACAGTATATGGGATTGACATGTTCCTGAACACAGCAGCATATGCAAGGCTAAACAGGCTAGAAGGGGAGTGTGGTGGGGTTTGAATGACAATGGCCCCCACAGGCTCATAGGGAGTGGCACTGTTGGGAGGTGTGGCCTTATTGGAGTAGGTGTGCCCCCCCCCCCCCGTTAGAGGAAGTGTGTCACTGAGGGTGGGCTTTGAGGTTTCAGAAGCTCAAGCCAAGATCAGCGATTCACTCTCTTCCTGCTGCATTCTAATCTGGATGTAGAACTCTCAGCTCCTCCAGCACCATGTCTGTCTCCACGCTGCCATGCTTCCTACCATGATGATAATGGACAGAACCTTTGAACTGTAAGCCTGACCCAATTAATATTTGTCTTTATAAGAGTTATTGTCGTCGTGGTATTTCTTCACAGCACTAGAAATCCTAACTAAGGGAGGAGGAGGATGGTCAGGACCACAGGTTTTCAGAACAAACCTGATTCGCCTTCCCAGATTTTCACCCTCTTTAAAATGTAGGTAGCCATGTCCCTGCCTCCTGGGGACACTGAGAAACCAGATGAGATTATTCACCCTGAGGATGTAGCCCAATGTCTGGCACTGACGGTGGTGGAGCGGTCACAGGAATGATCCTCCAAGGTACCACAGTCCAGCAGGCAGGTGGTTACAGAACATGAAAACATGGGGCAGATCTGGGCTTCGGGATGTTTATGAGATGCTGTGACAAAAGGTTTGGTTTGAGGGAAGCAGTATCGGGGTAGGTGACCGGGAGAACGAGATATTTCATCGTGTGGAGTAGCTCCTGAACGAGGGGCAGGGTGACGATGCTGGAGGGGGCAAGAAGTAGAATGAGAGACATGAGGGAGAGTGGGCAGGAGTGCAGCCTGGCACGTAGGAAATGGGCAGAGATGACAACAGACTCATTAAGGACCCAGGACACACCCATAACCCCAGCTAGCACATAGGAGGGGAGGGAGGAAAAGCCGTAGCTCAAGGTCATCCTTGGCCGCATTACAAATTCAAGGCCAGCTGGGGTCACGTGAGACCCTTTCTCAAAATAAATAAATCTCTGCCTTTTGGCTCCTATACTCTGGCAGGACAAACAATAAGCAAGATTAAAGAGCAAAACATAGTGTGTAAAAATGAAAAAGAAAAAGAAGGGCTAACAAGATAATCGAGCAGTGAAAGGCACATGCCACCAACCCTAATGTCCTGAGTCCAGTTCCCATATTATAGAAGGTAAAAACCGACTCTGGCACGCCCCCCACCTAACCTACACACACACATGCACTCACACGCACGCTCACAGGCAGAGACAGACAGACAGACAGACAGATAGACAGACAGACAGACAGACAGACAGACAGACAGACAGACAGACAAAATAGATAATTAAATAAAGAGAATTTTTTAAAAGATTTATTTTATGTATATGTGGACACTGTAGCTGTCTTCAGACACACCAGAAGAGGGCATTGGATCCCATTGCAGATGGTCATGAGCCACATGTGGTTGCTGGGAATTGAACTCAGGACCTCTGGAAGAGCAGTCAGTGAGTGCTCTTAACCACTGAGTCATCTCTCCAGCCCCAATAAATAAAATTTTTAAAGGAAAAGAGAACACTGAAAGGGGAATGAGTGGCCACATCTGGGTAAAGCTGCGGTGGAGAATGGACAGGAAATAAGACTAGGCTGAGCCTGGGCTTCTGTGGGAAGAGGCTGTGGTTAAGGTAGGGAGCTCTGTGTTTCACTGGCTGAACCCCACAGCTCCCCAGGAGTCCCCCAGACTCATACTTACATTCCCCATTTGAGCTGTGAAGTTCTTCCAGCTGGCTAGAACTGGTCTGGGCATAACAGGCAGATCTGCACACCAGTGGGGCCTGGTCACAGCAGGGAGCTTCGTTGATAAATAGTATTGCTTTGCCACCACAGCTCTGAGGCATTTCTAGCAGTCTGGACCAACTCAGCAGCATCATTTATTGATTACAGTGAGATGGATGATTGGCATCTGGTCTCGAGGAGGTCTTCAAAAGGCAGCCCCATCAGGCTGAGATACAAGAATTCACCTCTGACCAACACAGTCTAAGAAGCCTGTACCAAGACTTCCAGTCAGAGCTTGTACCTGAGAATCCCACACTCATGCCACTGACCCAGGCGAGTGGCCTTTCCCAGGGGTTCAGAGCAGCCTTTCCAGAGCATGTTGCAGTGACAGTTCCTCTGTGGAACGCTGCTGCTGCTGCTGCTGTGTCACAGCCTGTCTCACACAAATCGATAGACTTGTAAGCATCGGCACTATGGGTCCTGTGTGTCCTCAGCCATCAAGCCCTGTCTAACAGCTGTCTGGGCACACACTCAGCCTCTTCCTCCTGCCTCCGGATCACAGTCAGAGCTTCTCTGACACCTTAAAATAGACCTTGGACCAGGTCACAGGACAACCACTGTGTTTGTGTGTGTGTGTGTGTGTGTGTGTGTGTGTGTGTGTGTGTGTGTGTGTGTGTGTGTGT
>NC_034603.1:20503455-20523839 GCF_900095145.1 Mus pahari | reverse complement strand
GTGTGTATCTGTGTATGTCTGTGTGAGTGTGTATGTCTATGTGTGTATGTGTGTGTGAATGTATGCTTGGGAATCAACCATTGTGTGTGTATCTGTGTATGTCTGTGTGAGTGTGTATGTCTATGTGTGTATGTGTGTATGAATGTATGCTTGGGAATCAACCAGTGTGTGTGTGTGTGTATGTGTGTGTGTGTGTGAATCTATGCTTGGGAATCAGCCATTGTGTGTGTGTCTGTGTATGTCTGTGTGAGTGTGTATGTCTATATGTGTATGTGTGTGTATATGAATGTATGCTCAGGAATCAACCAGTGTGTGCGCGTGTGCATACGTGTGTGTGTGTGTGTGTGTGTGTGTGTGTGTGTGTGTGTGTGTGTGCCTCACAAATACTAGGCAAGCATTCTACCACTGAGCTATATCCCCAGGTCCCATTGCAGCCATTCTCAATTTTGTTTCTCACTCTGGACTCCGGAACCAGGCACTGCTGGTGAGACAAGGCCCACAAACTCCCAAGTGTTTTCCAACCTCCAGGGAGAATAAGAAGTTATCTGGATGAAAACCTGTGGCCATGGAAACTGAAATTTAAAAATCAGAATTTTCTAACCAAACTGAAGCTTACGCGATTAAGCAAACGAATGACTAATGAAATGACTGTAAAGCACTTTGCGGAAAGTCTGTGTAAATGAAGGCAGAGGATAATGAGCTGGGGCGAGGCTCTCCCCACTCTCACGAGTGACTGGGAGAGTGCTGTTCTAAGTCTTCCTGCAGGGACACTGGGCATCAGTATTCAAAGACATGTCAGTGTGCAAAGCTGAGCTCTTTGGGGGGAATTGGAGGTCTTAACCACCATTTCCAAAGGTCTGAGATTTGCCTGTGAACCTGGATACCCGGTATGCCTCATTGGACAGGCAGTCAGCCTGGCTTCACACAGGACCACGGGGAGAAGCTCTGCCGAGCATCAGGCAAGACAACCTTGAAGACCCTCTTTCCCAGAAAAACAACCTGCTGCCAGTGGACTCAAAGCTTCGGATGCTTGAGAATGTCTGCACAGGCCCCAGGCGGGTGGAAACAAGGACTCTGCTACCCCTATGTCCACCATACAGATGGCTGAGACTCCTAAGACTGCAAAGCCGTCATTGCTGTGAACTGCTGGGTGGAAGTAGGAAGAGGGGTGTACTGGCTAGCTTTGTGTCAACTTGACACAGCTGGAGTTATCACAGAGAAAGGAGCCTCAGTTGGGGAAATGCCTCCATGAGATCCAGCTGTAAGGCATTTTCTCAATTAGTGATCAAGGGGGTAGGGCCCCTTGTGGGTGGTGCCANCTGCTAGTCTTGGTTCTATAAGAGAGCAGGCTGAGCAAGCCAGGGGAAGCAAGCCAGTAAAGAACATCCCTCCATGGCCTCTGCATTAGTTCCTGCTCCCTGACCTGCTTGAGTTCCAGTCCTGACTTCTTCAGTGATGAACAGCAATGTGGAAATGTAAGCTGAATAAACCCTTTCTTTCCCAACTGCTTCTTGGTCATGATGTTTGTGCAGGAATAGAAACCCTGAATAAGACAAGGGGTAAAGGTTATCCTCCGCCGGCTTTAACCAAAGAAAGTTTCTTGTGAGAGGCAGGGCATTCAATGGGGACAACAGGACCAGTGCCAGCTAAGCACCTCAGAGGGACACTGGAGGAAGGTGAGCTGAGAGCAGAAGGTGTCATGAGAACAGGTGAGCATTTCCCTATCATCGATGCTTATGTCAAAGCACGAAGTTCCCAAGGCTGCAGCCAATACGCTTTCGGCACATGCCTTCCTCTCTCTCTCCGGTTCCACCCTGGAAATGCAAATCCACCATGTAGCACAGTCTACAGCTCCTCACTGGCCAGGACCACAGATCATCCATCAGCTCAGAAAGAAACTTCTAGAAGTACCTCCATCTTCCTTCCTTCTCCACCGGTGCTTGAGGGTACCTTGGAGCAAACCATCATCTCCTACACTAATGCTCCCCCAAGCCTGCCTCCCCTGTCTTCTGTCATTGAATTATCCCACGCCACTCAGCCACAGATGGGGTCTCTCAGCCGCATTCCCTCCCTGAGACTCGGGGACCATGGCAGGAGAAGGATCGTAAGAGCCAGAGGTCAAAGAGGACCAGAGTGACACAGTGTCTTCTGGACATGGCAGGACCATGTGCTTATGACACAGGGATTCATGGTGCCTGTGGCTGCCTGCACAAAAGCTGTGGAAGATCAAGCCAGATAGTGGTCTAGTAGGAATGGCGGGGGGGGGGGGCTCACAAGCTCCCACCCCTAGCTGAGGAGCTATGAATAGTGTGTGGCTTCTTGGGGAAGGAGACTCAGTTTTCTTTAAGGGTGTGGCTCCTGGTAGGTGGACCATGCTCTAGCAGATGGTTCCATACCCAGGAGGCTATGGACACCACAAACTGTAGTAGGTGGGAGATATATATATATATATATATATATATATATATATATATGCAAGTGGACGGTGCCACCAGATAGAAGAACTGGTAAGGTTGAGCAGTCTCAGACTCCAGGAATCTCAGAATTAAGGTGGTGCATGCCTTTGATCCAAGTATTTGGGAGGTAGAGGCAGACAGACCAGCCTGGTCTACACAGTGAGTTCCAGGACAGCCAGGGCTATACAGAGAAACCTTGTTTTGAAAAACCAAAAAAAGAAAAAGAAAGAAACAAAAAGAAAGAATAGTAGAAGTGGAGCCAGCTTCCCGCCTAGCTCTACCTGTTCTGGAACACATAACCATGACATCCCCACTGAGAGAACCATAGCAATCACATGTAGCATAAAAACCTGGAGTTCGGGTTGGTGAAATGGCTCAGCGGGTAAAAGCACTGACTGCTCTTCCAAAGGTCCTGAGTTCAAATCCCAGCAACCACCTGGTGACTCACAACCATATGTAATGAGATCTGACGCCCTCTTCTGGTGTGTCTGAAGATAGCTACAGTGTATTTATGTAAAATAATAAATAAATCTTACAAAAAAAAAAAAACCCTAAAGTTCTCTATACTAATGAGGTATCTAGAGAGGCCCCCAGTACTCAAGCAATGAGCTTCCCTTCCTGGGTATCTCTTCCCACAAAAGGTTATTTAATCTCTGACTCACCCTGAGTGAGGTGTACGCATACACATCTTTCATCAAATAAACCAGTTTGGATAGGCGAGGACCCACTCTCCGTCAAGGATCGCCTGGGGGTGGAGAGGCCTTGGTCATAAAGAGCCTCGCCTAAATCTCTGAGAAGGCCCTTCTCTTGGTTCTCTTGGCACTCCCTCGGAACCAAACCAAACCGGTTCCACCCCTGTCCCACCTCAACCTTCCTCTTCCCCTTCCCCTTCCTCTTCCCTGAGTGGAAGCTCAGACCGAGGACCCCCATTCCCAACTCCCAGCAGTACCCCAGTGGCTTCTGGGTATACACAGGAGACTGGGGACCACAGAACAACTATCCCAGATCCCACTGGGGAAAACACTGAGGACCTCTATTGTGGACTGTGCTCTGCCTCCCCTGAGTGGCTGGCACACAGCCTGGTGCACGCGTGCCTGTGCACACACGCACACACAGACACACACACAGACACACACACACACATACATGTAAGATAAAGAAGTTGAGGGTTAAGTTAAGGGACAAGTTGGAACAAATCTGATGGAAATACACCATGTGAAATTCTCAGAAGATGAAAATATTTTAAAGATTTTTTTTCCCACTGTCGCCATAACTTATCAATGAAGACAATGTAACATGTGGAGTCCCTTGGGAAATGGCTCAGCATGTGAGAGGCTTGCAACAAGCCCCTTAACCCGCTAAGCTACCTCATCAGCCTCACTTAGGGGAGGATTAGACCTCAGCCTGGTACCATAAAGAGAAGCCCTGGGTACCCGATGCCAGTCCAGAGCAAAGCGCTGTGGAGTCTCGCCATGCCATCTTGACCACACTGGAGCAAGCATTAATAACTAAGGCTGACAGAGATTAACCTGGCCAAGCCTTCCAAGTTGCTCTTAGACACTCCAGCCTTGACTGGAGTTTGGACAAGATGTGCTTGGAATTTCATGATGGATGATGCTTGGGTCAGCCCAAGATCCCTTCCCTAAGCACCCCGCAGCCCAGTTCCGACCTCTGCAGCCCACCGGGATCCCAAGCTTGTGAGCCCTGCACAGCGCCTTCCTCTAGGCCTTAGTAGAATAGATAGGAGTTCTTCAATTTGATGCGGTTTTGTCTAGTTAATAACTCAATAGCATACAGGCCTAGGGTGTAGCTCAGTTGGTAGAGTTCTTGCCTAACACACACAAAGCCCTGGGCTCCCATCCCACCGCCACATAAAGCAGATGTGGTCGCACAAGCCTGTAATCTCAGAACGGAGGAGGCAGAATGAGGAGGATGAGAAGTTTGATGTCATCCTTAGCTGCCTCCAGGCCAGCCTGGGCTACACGAACCTTACCTCAAAAAATAAATAATATAGATTATAATAATGATATTATTAGTTTTAGCAACATTTACTATTTGCTAAATACCAGCTAGTAAGGAAGAAATGACTCATAAGGCAAAGAATTATCTTCTCTAGGGAAAGATTTGTTGAACAATGAATACAACTTTTAATTTTTTTCACATTTATTGTGTGTGTTTGTGTGTGCACGCATGCTTTTGTCAGTGCCCAAGTGTGGAACTCAAAGAACAGCTTGTGAGAATCAGTTCTCCCTTCCNCCCCCCCCCCCCCATGTGAGACCCTGGTATCGAACTCAGGTCATCGGGCTTAGTGACAGTTCTGAGCCATCTCGCTGGCCAGAGCACTTCTTTTTAATGTGTTTAAACTGACCTGACATGGTACTGTCAGGCCCATGAAAAAGAGTGTTTGCCCTGGGCTCCTCCATGAGGGAGGTGCTGGAATGTTGGCCCCCGTGCCCGGGCCCGTTCCCATCTAGCTTCAAGCTTCCGCCCTTGGACAGCAGTCCTCCCGGGAGCCTTTTCTTGCTGCCAGGATCTGGGCACAGGGCCCAGATCACTCCCAGCCTGCCCCAGCCCAGTGCCCTTGAGAGGCCCCTCCTCTTCACACGCCTGGCTGGAGGTAACCCTGGTAGATCCAACTAACCATGGAAAGTACTTAAGGGATGTAAATGCCCATGATTGGTGCCCATCAATTACCAGGGATGAGCCCTGAGTGTTGTGTTGTGATGGGTCAATTGTGCTGGTTGTCCATAATGACCAATTATCTCTTCAGACCTGCAGCCAGACACTCTTGTCCTCTAGAGACCAGAAGCCGCTGACCCAGGTCACAGGGCTCTTTGGAAGGCTGTGAGGGACAACCAAGGGCAGCAATGGTCCCTGGTCAGATGCTGATCAAAGAAACTGTAAGACACGTTTGGGGATGCTTGACAGGAAGCAAGTGTCAGGAAACTGTTATGTACAACAATGGCATTATGACCGTATGTGAGTATTATCTGGTTTTGACAGATGCGTATTAAAGTAGAAATAAAGTAGTGTGATGCCCACATGTGTTTTTTTTTTAACTTTCTAGCATACTTGGATTTATTTACTGTGTAGCTGGGGCAGGGGAGGGGCTGTACAGAACAGCATGTAAGTGGAGCTCAGAGGACAATTTAGGAACGTCCTCTCCATCCACCCTGGGATTAGAACTCAGGCTGTCAGTCTTGACAGCAGCCACCTTTACCCACTGAGCCCACTCAGCAGCCCATGAAATCTATGTTTAAATGTTTTGGGGAAACGCCAGGCTGTAGTGGCACACGCCTTTAATCCCAGCACTTGGGAGGCAGAGGCAGGCAGATTTCTGAGTTTAAGGCTAGCCCGGTCTACAGAGTGAGTTTCATGGCAGTCAGAGCTACACAGAGGAAACCCTGTCTCACACCCTCTCCCCCCCAAAAAAAACGGGGAAAAGAAGGGCTGGAGAGATGGCTCAATGCGGTATCCTTGAAGGGGCACTTGGCTCGGTCTCCTCAGCCCCTGAAGAGTGAATGTTGGAACTCAGGTACGTTTGTGGATCATTTCCCAGAAAGGAACTGCACCGTCCACTGAGCCTTCTGCAAGGCTGACTGACTAGACCTTCAGTAACTAGAGAACTAGGCATACTGCAAGCCTAGAGTCTGATTATCTTGGGGCATCTTTAGTCATCTTAATGGTCGTTTATTGCCCTCCCTTGTACCTGAACTAATACCTTTGTGACATCTGAAGGATTATATATATATCCTTCAGAATGTACGAGCAGAGAACAAGCTTCCGATGGACCAGAAAGTTAAAAATGTCATCGTATAGTCTCTGAGCCCTACAGTGGAGATTTCCCTATTCTGCATTAACACATGATGTTTCTACCAATGGCTTTGTTTTGTTTGTTGTTTGTTTGTTTGTTTGTTTGTTTGTTTGTTTGTTTTTAATGTCTTGACTTGCCACACGATGGCACCTGGGAGACAGAGAAAGGCAGATTCTCTGAGGCCTGGCTGATCTACAGAGCCTGCTCCAGGACACAAGGCTATACAAAGAAACCCTACCTTGAAACGATAGACAGACAGACAGACAGACAGACAGACAGACAGACAGACAGACAGACAGACAGACAGACAGACAAATAGATGAGAGCTAGATAAAAATAAAAATAAATGTCCTGATTTAAGAGTCCTTGTTCTGTTACTATAAAAAAACTTCATGAAACTGTTTCAACACTGAAACATGGAATTTGATGTAACCAAAATCCGTCTTACCAGGCCATGGTCACCCATAGTCAGCCCCAGAATAAACTGTATCTCGTCCCCTGTGACATGAGAATTGTGCCTTTGCACTGACGTTAGAAGTCACACACTCAGCCAGGCATCGTGGTGCATACCTGCCATCCAAACACCTGGGAAGCTGAGACAGGAGGATCGTGAGTTTGAGACCAGGGCTACATAAGAATCGAGACTCTGTCTCAAAAGGAAGATGGCGAGGTGAGGGAGGGGTGTCAGGGAGCGGTGGCTCACACCTAATAATCCCAGCATTTGAGAGGCAGAGACAGACAGACTGACATGAGTTTGAGGCCAGTCTGTTTTACAAAGTGAGCTCCAGGCCATCCTGCACTACAGTGTAAGATGAGAGGGGAGGCGAAGAAGGGAATACACATCCAACTGCTAGGAACTAACTTACAAACGTACTGTTGCCATATTTACTAAGTGTGGCTGAGCCTGCTCCCCACCACGTGACTGCTCTGCACCCACAACCCTCTGAGGAAGAGTACCCACGAAGCCAGCCTCCAACCAGGCCCCTCCTGCCCAGCCCAGGCCTCACCAGCCTTCTCTCACCCTGACAAGGGACTCTCTCAGCTGACCATTTATCCTCATATTGATTTTGCTATAAACCCATATGGCACTCCCCTCCCAGACCAGGAGGAGAAACCTTTATTGATCATATTGGAATAAGGTTTGTTGTTTTAAAAAAAAATGCCTAAAACATAGAAATGGAGTAGGCTCTTGGAGGGTCCATCAATCACCTGGGATAATGCCGCAAATGATCAAGGCCTCTTAACCACCTAGAAAATACGACACGGTGAAGCGGCTCTGACAAGGAGCTGCAGCCACCCCGCGTCGGCGGCTACCATTTGAACAGTGCCATCAATAAATATTGCTGTTTGCTGAGCAAAAGAGAGAAGCCGTGTCCATCCCCTTCAGAAAGTTCCTTCAAAGTCACTTTGCCCCGGTGGCAACACGGTGGGTTGGTTGTTTTTCCCTCACGCAGTAAATACATCCCAATTATGAGCATGTCATGTTAGCTTTTACAGTTCACTAATCACAAACTTTTTGGAATGTCATTGCCAAGCAGCGTCTTTCCCTAATCGGAATTTATGGCTCTGTTTGACCCATTCGTGAGGAGGAACATCACAGCAGTTTTGTTGTTCTCAGGGCTAGAGGGCTCCACTCGGGCCCAAGGTCGGACGCCCTGCCTGCTCTCAGCTGTAGGTCAAGGCTCTGCACATCCCAGAGGAGAGTATGGCTTCTGTATGAATCTTCCCTCAGAGTCATCTCCCTCCTGACCTAGGCCACCAGGATGACTTATGTCCCCTCCTTGTTCATTTGAGGACTCATCTCCCAAAACACAGTGGCAGCAAAGCTTATAGTCGCAAGTTCTCGAGGAACCCGAGCTGCAACTTGGGAGCAGAACCCTGAGCTCCTAAGAGCGAGCTTTCCCTAGGAGAGACCTGAGCAGCCTAGCACGATTTGGTTTCAAGCCTACATTCTCATCCCTTCATGCTCGGTGTGGGCTCTTACAGCAAAGGCTCCCCACTAAGTTAGGTCAGACCCAAGAAGGTGCAGAGAGGAGCTGGGGAGGTGGCTCACTGGGCCCAGCACCTTCCGCACAAGCATGAGGACTTGAGCTTGGATCTCCAGAACTGAGTTAAAGCTGGTGTGATAGTGCGTGCCCATAACCCCGGCAGATGGCAAGCTCCGGGTTCAGTGAGGGACCTTGTCTCAAAAAAAAAAAATAAGGTAGAGGGATGAAGACATGGCTTCTGGGGTAGGAGCTATTGCAGAAGACCTCAGTTCAATTCCCAGCACCCACAGTGGGCGGCTCACAACCACCTATAACTCCAGCTCCGGGGGATCTGATGCCCTCTTCTGGCCTCCATGGGTACTGCACTCACATACATATAACCACACAGAAGCACATATACACACAGTTCTAAATATTTTTTAAAAGATAAGGTAGAAAGCAATAGAAGAAAATGCCTGAACTTGGCCTCTGCCCTCCACACTGGCATGGACCAGCACACTCCCACACACATGCACATATGATGGAAACTCTGACACTAAAGAATCAACCATGCACTGTGAGGGATAGAATTCTTCCTTCTGTGTGTACTGGGAGAGAGGGGAGGACTATTTACGTGAGGGCAGGACCCACCCTACAGCCTTGAGGAGGCCACAACACAGAGATGCTTACAGCTCTTGTAGGTCAGACAACAACATGGTCACCCTGTCTACAGGATCGTCTGAGAGTAGTGTTTTGAGTCCAGTGACCACGACAGTTAAGCATTATTTACAGAATAGACATTTGCAGATAGTCATTAGAACATCTCTTTCTTAACAAACAGGATCTAGAGTATGACCTTTGAACAGAGGGCTGTGGAGACAACTCTTTAGACAGCTTCTCCCTAGGGTTTCTCTCTCTCTCTCTCTCTCTCTCTCTCTCTCTCTCTCTCTCTCTCTCTCTCTCAGATAAGAGGAAGAAGTTTTAACAAGCAGCCAGAAATCAGCACACTTGAGCAAAACATTAACTCATTCTCCTTCTATACAATCATATAGTTTCCAGGCAAAGATTTCCATTAGACTCTTCTAACATAGAGTAATAATTTGATTTTGTTAGGTGTGGATACCAGAGTACAAATTAGGGGGCTAGAGAGATGGTTCAGCACTTAAAAGCATTGACTGCTCTGTCAGAGGACTCTGGTCTAGTTCCCAGAATCCACATGGTGGCTCATAATCACTGTAACCCCAGTTCCGGGGGAGCCAACATCTCCCTGGGCACTGCACAAACATGGTGCACATACAGGCAAAATACCCATATACGCAAGAGGGGTACAAAATAAGTCCATATCATCTCTTCACACACACATATGCACATACATGCATACACACACATAGACAGATACAGACACATGCACAGACACATGTACACACATGCATAATCACATAGACACACACATAGACACATACATACACATGCACACATGTGCATGCACACACACATGCGTGCACATGTACACACACACACACACACACACACAAGCACACAGAAAGGGGAGTGTCTTCCCTAGCCTTAGCCTATAAGGAAGCAGAGGAGACAAGAGGCTTCTCAGTGAAGCAGCCAATTGGAAGCAGTGAAGCACAGCTGTACCTGGAGCACTGTGGTCCGGGAGAGAGAGGTCACGGGTACCAACCTTGGGGAGGCTGCTGGCCGGATCCCAGCAAATTTAACATCAGAAAGAATAAAACTATCGTAGAGGTTCTAACGTATGAGGGGATGGAGAGTGCAGGTCGGTGGCAATAGAGAGGAGGAGAGAAAAGAAAAGGTCTTTTCTGTACTCATAGATGCCAGCTAAGGCGAGGAGAGGAAATGCTACAACCAGGAAGCTGGTGGAGGTGAGAGACGAGAGGCTGGGAACATGGAGGGCCCATGGAGGGCCTGGGGGATGCTAACTGCAGCATACACTTGTGTGACAACTTAAATATAGTAAAATGAAGATCAGGAAGGGAAGGGAGAAGGAAAGGAAAAATGAAAAGAAAGAAAATGAGGGGGGCTGAAGAGAGAAAGAGAAAGAAGGGTAAAAGAGGAAGGGGAGAAAGAGAGAACCAGACACAGTAAGAATGATGAATAAGGCAGGCAGTGGTGGTGCACACCTTTAATCCCAGCACTCAGGAGGCAGAGGCAGGCAGATCTCTGTGAGTTTAAGGCTAATCTGGTCTACAGAGTGAGTTACAGCACAGCCAGGGCTACACAGAGAAATTCTATCTTAAAAAAAGAAAGAAAGAGAGAGAGAAAGAAAGAAAGAAAGAAAGAAAGAGAGAGAGAGAGAGAGAGAGAAAGAGAGAAAGAGAGAAAGAAAGAAAGAAAGAAAGAAAGAAAGAAAGAAAGAAAGAAAGAAAGAAAGAAAGGAAGGAAGGGAGAAAAGAAGAGAGGAAGAGGAAGGGAGAGGAGGGGAAGGGGAGGAGGGAGGGGAGGGGAGGGAGAGGGGGAGGGAGAGAGAGAGAGAGAGAGAGAGAGAGAGAGAGAGAGAGAGAGAGAGAGAGAGAGAGGGAGAGAGAGAGATCTAAAACTGGGTTTTGGGGGTACAGCTCAGTGGCAAATACTTGCCATAGGTTCAATCCTCAGAATCCCAAAAGGATAATTTTTAAAAGGCTGAAACTCAGATTATCCAATTTGTCTGTGAGCTGGGGGTGAGAGGCGGGATCTAGGAGTCCCACAAGGCCAGGCCATGTGGTGAGAACAAGGGTAGGACTAGGAACTGAGACAGAAACCGGGCCAAGGTCAGGACTTGGAATGGAATCGGAGTTGGCTCTGCCTGGGGAAAGCATCCAGCTTAGATGCAGACAGCCAGAGCTCATTCTGGGGTGTGGTGCCCATGGGAGCTAGTGAGCGTCCCAGAATGCATTCTGGAGCCAGGCAGGGTCCCGGGCACACAGGGCAAGGATGGCATTCACAGCCTCCCCTCCCAGCCCTCGCGGTGCTGGGCCCCAGCTGGCAGGCACCGGCACTTATTTCATGGCTAGTTCACTCCAGCACTTCTGCAAAATTTCTTAAGGAGTAGCAGACATCTCTTGCCAAGTCCAGACAGAGAAGGAGCCTCCTCGGGGCCCAGGCATAATCTACATGGCTACCTCCAGGGCAGAGACATGCCTGAAGTGTGGTGCCCCTCTCAGAAGCCCCAGCACAACATCCCGCTCTGTCTGGCCAGGATGGAAGCGGTAGGAGGCTTGGGGCTGGACACTGCCCATCTGTTCCTCTCTCCCAGGATCGCCTCATGCCTGCCGCTTGGCTGCCTCCTAGGGAAGACATTACCCACGCCTGTCCACTGCTCCGGCCTCCTGGCCACACTGTCCTACCCAGGCATGGAACCAGCCATTCGTCTTCCTCAGCCTCTGAGACAAGCAGGTGCTCAATCTGTGGGGTCTGTGTCAAGAGTAACATAAGGCACAGGAGCCAATTGTCACCTGTCACCAAGGGCGGCTCTCCCGTCTCTTTCAGCATCGTCTGAGGGCTTCTGACCTGTTCTGCCGCCTCCTTCTTCCTTGGGGACAAGCTAAGCACCCGCTTTTGATTTGGGACCATCCAGCCTCAGACAGAGGGAGCCATTGCTGTCAGGAGTGGGTCTGCATGCTGACCGTTTGTGACTACTGTTGGTATTTACAGCAATAATACTTTTCATGCGTCAGAGGGAGGGTCTGTCACTGCAGTAAATGAAATGCAAATTAATAACTGTGAAAATTATAATGTGGTTAAACAGAACACGTGACTGAAGGACTAATAAATGAAGTACCTTCAAAGCCTGAAGAGGAAAAAAAAAAATGTCCTTTAAAAGCAAGCATAAGCCAAGTGAGGTAAGACACACCTGGAATCGCAGCACTTGGGGTGTGGAGACAGGAGGACTGGTAGTTTGAGGATATCTTTGGTTACATAGCGGGTTTAAGGTCAACCTGGGATACAGGAGGCACCATCTCAAAAAATGTAAATAGAGAAAGAGATTGAGAGTCAGGATATGGGCCAGGGAGATGACAATACAGGTAAATGCTTGTCACCAAACCTTATGACCTGAGTGACCCACAAGGTGGAAGAAGAGAAGACTCCTGAAAGTCGTCATATCTCTCTCTCTCTCTCTCTCTCTCTCTCTCTCTCCCTATCACCCTGCCTACTCCTATGCAGACATTCCATTTTTTTTTGTCTAACCCCTCTAGCCCTTCCATCTCCTTTTCTAAGACTCAGCCCATTGGGGAGGTTGCAAGGGTGGAGGGCAGATATGAAGGGGCAGGGGGCTAAGTGGGATTGGGGTGCATGATGTGAAATTCACAAAGAATCCATACAAAGTTATTTATAAATAAATAAGTGTGTGTCAACTTGACACCAGCTAGAATTATCTGACAGGAGGGGACCTCAACTGAAAAGATCCATAAGATCTAGCTATGAGGCATTAGTAATGGGGGAGGGCCCAGCCCACTGTGGGTGGGACCATCCCTGCACTGGTGGTCCTGGGTTCTATAAGAAAGCAGGCCAAGCAAGCCATGGGGAGCAAGCCAGTAAGCAGCACCCCTCCATGACCTCTGCATCAGCTCCTGCCTCCGTGTTCTTGACCTGCTTGAGTTCTCATCTTGACTTCCTTTTATGATGAACTGTGATATAGAAATGCAAAGTGAAATAAACTCTTTCCTCCCCAAGTTGCTTTGATCATGTTTTATCAGAGCCATTGTAGCCCTAACTAACACATCTACTCTATACAATCCAGGATGCCCTGCCTAGGGAATGGTGCCGCCCATAGTGCCTTCTCATTAACTTACCAACAAGTCAGTTTAATCTAGACAATGACCGTTGAGACTCTGTGCTTCCCAGATAACTCAAGACTGTCAATTTGACAATTAAAAAAAAAAAAAAAGTGCCTTTCTGATCATCTGGCTTTCATCTTCCGGTGTTCCCCAACATGAACTCTACCCCACTTCAGCTTTTGGTCCCAATCATTTTGATTGTGAAGGGTACTGGTAGGCACCCAGCAGGTGGTGCTGTTCTGAACCGTTGTAGAAGTTTTTAGGATTAAGTGAGTCACCTGGGGTCATGGTGTGGCCCCACTTCCTGTCTGTCCTTTCCTTACTGACTGTAGACACTGTGGGACCTCAGGCTCCCGCCCTGTGTCTTCCCACACGATGGACTCGACTTACCCTGAACTGTAAACCAGAATAAACCCTTCCACCTAAGTCAGGTATTTGATCACAACAATGAGCAAAGTTAATGCATATGTATACCTTTCTAATATACCTTATCCTTTGCTCAATTGCTTTTTATAAATTTTGACACTTATTTTTTTCTTAGTGGGGGTGGAGGAGTCAGAGGACAATTTGCAGAATTCAGTTCTCTCCTCCTACTACATGGATCCCCAGGGAACAGACTCAGGTCACAGGCCTGGCTGCCAGCACCTTTACTCACAAAGCTACCTCACAGGCCCAGTCACTTAACTTTGGCTGTGGTCACTGTCTTCCTTCTTCCACTACGATGTGGATTCCCTGGGGATGGCCAGTTGGTTCACACCATTTCCCAGCACAGAGACCACGCCTGTCAAAGAACAGTTTCCAACCCACAGCATTCACTTGTCACTTGCTGATGTGGCCATGCCAAGGTCCAATCTGCACCTGGGACCCCACCTACTATAAAGATGAAGAGGGAGGGGCTGGAGAGATGGCTCAGCGGTTAAGAGCACTGACTGCTCTTCCAAAGGTCCTGAGTTCAATTCCCAGCAACCACATGGTGGCTCACAACCATCCGTAAATAGATCCGGCGCCCTCTTCTGGAGTGTCTGAAGACAGCTACAGTGTACTTACATATAATAAATAAATCGTTAAAAAAAAAAAAAAAAGATGAAGAGGGAGCCCCGAAGCAGGTCTGTTCCGAACCACATAACATAGAGAGTCCCCATCTTCAGGGTGGAAGCCATTTGGGGTGTCCCTTCCCAGAATGGCCTTCCTTAGACTCTCCTGCCCACTGCCCACTGGTGCACAGCAGGGTGCTTGGGATACAGAGCATCCCACCACCTTGGTCAGCTCAGACTGTCACAGCAAAGCACCAGACCAAGGGGCTTCAACAAAAGCTGGGGGCCTAGGGTCACAGTGCCAACAAGGCAGCTCCTAGGAGCCTTTCCAGACTTGCAGGAAGCCGCATGCCAGTTCTTCTCACAGTTGAGAAGGGGGGGGTCTCGTTTCTCCTCTTAGCACTGTCCCTGGCCTGAGGGTACGATCCTCAGGAGCTCAGCTAATCTTTCCGCTGTCACCATGTAAAGAGGCAAGAAGTCAGCACTGGACTCTGCAGGGCACTCAGTGTGCTGTGGCCTCCTGCAAACACCAGATGCAAAGGAGAGTACTTGATAACTGGATGACGTAGGAGATGGGCCACGAAGCGTTTACATTTATGTCACACTCAGGCCTTGGCCCTCTTTCTTGATGTCCTTCGCCGCTGGACATATCTAACCCTCTGTTAGCCTGTCTATAGTCTCCAGCCAACAAGATCTCCCTGCCCCCCCAAGAATGTCACCATACAAGCCCACTGACTAGGGAGGGCCAGCTCAGGTCTGGATTTATGCTTGGCAACAAAGCAACAGTGGTACAATGTTGATGCAGATGTTCTGTTACCCAAGGAGACCCACTTGGGCCATAAATCCCAGCTGGAAGATGCCCAGAGGCTGGAGGGGCCGTGTGTGGGGAGCCACAGAGCCACGTGAGTGGGTGGCAGGGCCAGGCAGATTGTCCCCCAGCGCCTGCTTGCAAGGCAGCCCATGCAGATGAGCTCTTTATAGACAGATTTCGCTTCCCTACAAATGGTTGTGGTTGTAGCAAATAAGGACTGGGAGACACAAAAGCCTACTCAGTTCTGTGGAAGGTGCCGCCTAGTGTTTGGAGGCGTTCCGGAGAGCCGTGTTAGCCACCTGTCAGGAGTGGTGAGGGAAGCAGACGGAGCTCTTTGGAGAAGCATCAAACAAGTGTTGGGTGAACCTTCAGGGAGAAGGTACTGCAGTCGGGCTTAGGGAGCTGTGGGCGGAGCTGTGGGCGGGAACGTGGGCGGGAACCTAAAGATCTGAGACTGCTCCGATGGGCTCTGCAGGAGTCAGCTCCTCCCCAGCGTGCTCCCTCAGCACCTAGGGAGCTGTGTTTTGTGGGTGGGTGGATTCGTTTGCTCATGACAGGGTCTCACTAAGTAACCCTGACTAGCCTGGATTGCTCTATGCAGACCAGCTGAGACTCACTGAGATCCCCCCTGTCTCTACCTCCCGAGTGGGGCTATATTATTAATTTACTCATGGTGTCTGTTTATAACAAGACACCTGCCAAAAGCATCTTAAGGAAGGAAAGGTGTGCTCTGCGAGTGCAGTTCATGACGGAGAGAAGCACAGAAGCAAGGATGGGAGGCAGCCAGTCACACTGAGCCCGCGTGATGGAAGCAGGGATGAACGCTGGAGCCCAGCTCATCTGCTCCTTTTTATTCAGATCAGGATCCAAGAAGTCACATTCAGGATGAGTCTTCCCTCTTCATCTAAACCTTTCTAGAAATGCTCTCAGAGAAGAAGCCAAAAAAGTGTTTCCAAAGGTGATTTAAACCCCAGTCGGGCTGACAGTGACGATTAACAGTCCCAAACAGCCTTCCCAAAACCATGAAGTACCAGAGTCCAGATGGACTGTGGCTGGAGTTTATGCTGGTACTCTCTTGTTCAGGATAAAGAGAGGGAGGCTGGCTCTGAAGACCTTAAATTAAAAAGACAATAAAGGACACAAGGAAGTCAATGGAGACCAGTAAGATGGCTCATCAGGTATGGGAGCTTGCCACGAAGACTGTTGATCTGAGTTTGATTCCCAAATGCACAGATGGGAAAGAAACAACTCCAGCAAGGTGTTCTTGACCTCCATATATGTGCTGTGCCACAGATGTGTGTGTGTGCGCACTCACACACACACACACACACACACACGCACACACGCACACACACACACTCCCAAACTCACACTCACATACACTCACAAACTCACACACTCACACACAAACTCACACACACTCACATACATTCACACACACTCACAAACTCACACACTCACACACAAACTCACACACACTCACATACATTCACACACACTCACAAACTCACACACACACACACAAAAATAAATAAATATGCTAACAAAAAATTAGATAGTTTTGGATTTTTAAAAAGAGCACGTGTCTGCAGCCTCTAACTCTCGATGCTCCAGCCACACTCTCCCAAATGCTGTGTGCCCCCACGTATGGCTTGCCCCTTCACTGTCTTCCTCCACACAGTCGGCCTATGTCTCCTTAAAGCAACAACCTCCCCCCCCACCCCCCGCCGGCTTACTGATTTGATCAGTATTTTTTGCTTCTCATCCTGACCTACGAATGTCTGGGGGGAGGGGCTATGTCGTGGATATAAGGGACAGAACTTCTGTCCTCCTGATGGCCCAGAGAAGACAAGACATTCTGAGCACACACACACACACACACACACACACACACACACAGCCGTTTGCACTGTAGCTTGAGGAAGGACAAGGTCCCCATCAACCATGTCCTACCATGTCCTACCCCAGAGGAGGCCATGCTGGTGACAGCTCAGGATCACCGGGACCCAACCCGGGATCACAAACAACAGAGGCTCACCCGCTCCCCTCTGCCCACAGCTCCTGGCTTCAAATTCATTTCGGGAGGGGAGGAGAAAGCCAGGAGTGTGGGAACTGGGGATTCCCACATTCAACTGCTCGCAGATTAATTTTGCTTTCTGAGTAAAATAGAAATACAAGGAATAGCAGAGAGTGATATAGAAACCCTCACGCCGATCGATGGACTTGAAATTCTAGTGAAGACCTTTTTAAGGCAATTTAATGAAAGCCACTTTATATTGTCAGGTTTGGACATACAAAGACCCTCAAATTCCAGCTGAGCCCTGGGACCTATGCAGGCTACAGATATGAAGAACTGGAGGACCACCCGGCAAGACTACCTGGGGTGCCTGCCTATTTAGAGTCAGGCATTCAATTGTTTTCTTGCACTCTAAGTTTTGGGTAGAAAACTCTAACACTTCCTTCATCCCTGAGACCGCATCCCCATCCTCCAAAGATGGGAGTCTGGTGTCTCAGCTCAAGTCAAGCACCACTTACCCTGTATTAGTGCCCAGAAACTGGGAGGCTTTAAACAACTAGAATCTACGCTAAGTCCAAAGTCAAGATGCCAATAAAATCCCAGATGGAGTCCTTCCTCACTCACCACCCAGCTTCCAGTAAGGCTAGCCGTCCTCCCCTGCCACCTAGCTTCTGGTACAACCAGCAATCTTCAGCTCCAACACTCCTGCATTAGCTAATATTCTCATTGCCGTAACCAAATAAACACCTACCAAAAAAAAAAAAAAAAAAAAAGGAAAGGTTTATTTTAGCCCACAGTCTTTCATGGCCATAGCCCACAGTCTTCAATCAAGAGGCAAAGAGTAAACAAGAAGTGTGTCCAGTTTATAAAACACCAAAATCCACCCCCAGTAACTCACTTCCTCCACCTGCTGAAGGTTCCAAAACCTTTCAGGACAGCACCACCAACTGGGGACCAAGTATTTAAACATATGCCCCTGGGGGAGGGGGGGCATTTCACATTCAAACTGCAACTCCCAGGTGCCTCCACTGCCATGACCTTCCTGTGATGTGGTCACTGACACAGGGTGACCCTCATCCAGCCCCACTTTGTTTTAATGAACTGCAGCAGCCAAGACCCTATCTCTAATAAGGTCACAGTCTAAAGCATTTGGAATTGGGCCTTTCTCTTCACAGTGACATCATCAACTCATAGCACCTCCTCCACCCTGAGAGGCTTCTCAGCGCTGCAGTTTGCTCTGTCCCTCCTTCATCAGCCTCTCAGCTTTAGCAGGAGGGAGAACATCTGGAAACATGGACAGAAACTTTCCAGCTGCCGGAACTGCCAAGAGCCAGATTACCTGTGGTGACAGGATTTGATTTGCCCACACTCCAGACTCCTCCTGGCAGCTCTGCTCCTCTGGCTAGACAAGAGCTAGAGTCATCAAAGAGGGAGCCTCAGTTGAGAAAATGCCTTCTTCATAAGATTTCCACATAGGCAAGCCCGTAGGGCATTGTCTTAATTAGTGATTTGATGGGAGGGGCCAGCCCATTGTGGGTGGGGCCTTCCCTGGGCTGGATGTCCTGGGTTCTGTAAGAAAGCAGGCCGAGCAAGCCATGGTGAGCAAGCCAGTTAGCAGCACCCCTCTATGGCCTCTGCATCAGCTCCTGCCTCCAGGTTCCTGCCCTATTTGAGTTCCTGCCTAACGTCCTTTGATGATGACCTTTGATGTGGAAGTGTAAGCCGAAAAACCCTTTCCTCCCCAAAGTTTGTTTTGTTTTCTTTCCTTTCCTCTTTTGGTCATGGTGATGGTGTTTCACTATATAATAGAAACCCTAACTAGGACAAGAACCCTCCAAAGTAGAACACATGACACAGGCTCTCTTCTAGGGCTACTCGGGCAAGGCCTGCGGCTCAAAACATTCTGCTGCTACAGCAGTCTCTTGCCAGGAGAAACATTCCAGTGGCTAAAAGCCCAGCTGTGAGTCACAGCAAGCCCCTCTGCCAGAGGGTGCTCTGTCCCTGGTTCCAATGACATTTTGAATTTCTCTTCTCACCACTGCAGATGTAGCAGGTGGAGGTGGACAGGAGCTAAACACATGCAGAGGAAGTGTTAGGTGCAACAATCCTGAATTGGAAGCATTCAGAACACCTACCCAAAAGATGGCGTGTATGAAGAAGTCCAAAAGGAAAGAGTTAGCTGTGGGAACAGAGCCCTACCCTCCCACCCAAGACACAGAGAGTCAGCCCACTCCAGTTGGCCTGGTTTATCTCACACTAGGCTGGGCTGTTTGTTTGTTTTGTGTCTAAGTTCCAGCATTGACATTTGTAGACTCCAAAATCTTAAGCAATTAATCAGCCTCTGTGGGTTCACCCCTGCTCCATCCACGGGCAGGAATGGTGTCACCTGACAGTCCCTGAGGGGATTTAGATGAGAGTTATAGGTAATGTGTTCAGCATCCCACTGAACGGGAGGGAACTGTAGAACTGTAGATAGATGTCTGACTCTAGCTTTGGGTGACTGGGTCAAGAGAATCTGGGCTTTAAAACCCCAGAATGCACATTTTAAAAGCCAGGTGTATAGCACACAGCTACAATTTGAGCCCTTGGGGAGGTGGAGGCAGGAGGCTTCCAGGTTTGAGGGGCAGCGAGACTAACTTGTCAGTATGCTTCAGAATGATCATAGTTGACCATACCATCCATGTGCACACACTCACGCACGTAGTGTGTACAGAGACAGACAGACAGACAAAGAGTAGACAGACACAAAGATACACGGGGACAGAGAGACAGAGAGACAATGTGTATAAAGATTGATATACACAGATATTTTCTGCAACATTACTCATAACAGGGAAGAAAACTGGAAAAACCCAAACGACCTGAAGTAGAGAAACGGTTACATACAAACAGATTGAAATGGTGGAATGTTCTGTGGCCGTGACAGAAAAGGCAATCGGAGGGCGAGTCATCTACGGTGGGTACAGTCAGCCCATTTCGTGAATCTGATACGGTCAGCTCTCTCATTGGTTTTTGCACCTGGAGATTTGACCAACAGAAGGTAGAAAATATCCAGGAAGGAGTTAAGTGCATACAAAGTGAGTTCCAGGACAGCCAGAGCTCTACAGAGAAACTCTGTCTCGAAAACAAATAAACAAACAAACAAACAAAGAAGAAGAAGAAGAAGAAGAAGAAGAAGTTAAGTGCAGCTGGTATTGATCAAGTGTGGAAACAATGTGGCCATTGTTTCCTAAACAGTATCACCCGGTGCCCCCTGCGGGGATGGGCTAAGGAGCTGAAGGACCCGCACAGCACCAGCGAGCTGACACACCCAGCAAGTGCAGGCATGTGCAACTAGGGAACCTAGAAACTGTTCAGGGCTGTGTCCTTGAGAGATGCTGTGCTGTCATAGACTCTGTGAGCAAAGCGACTGGAGGAGAAAAGGATTCTGTTTAGCTTAGCTTATACGTTCAGTCCGTTATCTAAGAACGCCACGGCAGGAACTCAAGGCAGGAACCGAACAAA
>NC_034603.1:20501402-20503233 GCF_900095145.1 Mus pahari | reverse complement strand
CTGCCTCTGCCTCCTGAGTGCTGGGATTAAAGGCGTGCGCCACCACGCCCGGTTTCAGCCTGCTTTCTTCCATGTGCCCAGGGGAGGCACAATGGACTGGACCCTCCCACATTAATCATTCATCAAGAAAATGCCGCCACAGACATGCCCTCAGGCCAATCTGATGAAGACGAATCTTCAATTAAGGATCCTTCTCCCCAGTAGTTTGTGTTCAGTTGACATAAACCGACCAGCACAAAGCCCCTCTCCGTGGGACCTTTGGCGGAGAGGCCTGGACCACTGCCACTTTGTTAAGCTTCTTAGCGCAAAGGCTTGCCACAGATGGGAACTATAAATCCCACCCATGCTTTAAATGCTAGCACTTAACAAATTGCTGCTTTTAACATGAAACTGCCCCTCCCCCTTGGAATCGGGCCCAAAGTCTGCACTCAGAGAGGTGACTGTCAGTACGGTGCTCACGCCAGAGGGCTCCCTGCCAGTGGCTGCCAGACCGAGCTGTGTCAAGCTGGGTCGAGCCCTGTGTCTTAAGGGTTCTTCTAAGAGAGACCTGTCCCCAAGAAAAAGGTGTCTCTCTCTTCCTCCTTCGGTTCCCTTCCTTCTCCCTGCCTGCTCTCCCTCCTCCTATCTCCCACCCTTATCTCCACCTTTTTTCTCCTTCTCACCCAGCCCTGTGCTCCCACACACAGGCATCCGAGCTCTGAAAGCCTATGGAACCCTTAATGGCCCCAGGTAGACACACCCCTCCCCTCAGGCTCGGTAGCTTGTCCCCTGGGAGCCAATGTTCTAGCACTCTGGTTGTGACCTGAATTGCCTAGTTATCACTTTAACGCAAAGCCTGGACTCCTTAAGAAAGGCTCAGGGATGCTCAGGCAAACGCACGCCTGCTTCTTTCCAGGGCTGTATCTCCTGACACCAGCTAGGGGGGCCTCCAGCATTCCTCCTAGAACCCGGAAGGACCACACTGCCCTTGCGTGGGGCGGTCTCACCCCTCCATCCTGCCACAGTAACCTGGGACAATCTTCCGGTGCCCGCAGACCACTTGGGCAGCTGATGAGATGAATGTGAGGCACTGCCACCGTCCCTCTGCCTTCCTACTCCTGCCTGGAAAAACCCAGAGCTCCAAGTAGCGCAGCTCTGACCTCAGTGCACCACGGCACGGTCTCTCAGCCGGCTTCTCTCTGCCTTCGGCTGGACCCAGTTGCCAGATGTTTCTAGAAGGTGGGAAAAGGTTGCAGCTATAGGATGTGTGTTTCTGGTTCTAGGAAAGGGTGCGTTTTGTTAGATTTTCTTCCCTCACTCGTTGCACACCTACCATGTGCCAAGCTGTGTTCCGTGCCAGCAGTCTCTGGGGAGCTTATACAGATGTGGGACATCAGACTCACTGAACTCCTGTGGAGCTTCACTGGCTTCAGAACCAGAGATACAAGGGTGAAATGGAGGGCTGACAGTGCATGGTGGGATCCTAAGCTCCTCCCGAGAGCATCTAAGTCCCATCTGCAGAAATGAAAGAGGAGCCAGTGAAAGGAGAGAGGGGTTATTCTAGGTGGGCAAAGGATGCCACTGGGTTCACCAAAGAAAGCTTCTTTGTGGCTGGGGATGTAATTCAGTGGGCAAAGTGAGTGCCCAGCGTCCAGGAAGCCCTGGGTCCAATCTCAAGTACCACATAAAGTGGGTGCGGTGGCTTAGCGCTTAAGAGGTAAAGACTGGAGGAGGTAGACAGGAAGACCAGGAGTACAAGGACATCTTCTACACAGGGGGTTCCAGGTCAGCCTGGACTACAGGAGCTCCTACCTCAGAAATGAAGAAGAAAGAAGAACTAGGAGGAGGAGGA
>NC_034603.1:20482383-20501382 GCF_900095145.1 Mus pahari | reverse complement strand
GAGGAGGAGGAGGAGGAGGAGGAGGAGGAGGAGGAAGAGGAGATGGTGGTGGTGGTGATGATTATGATGACTGTGACCACAGTTTCAGGAGAAGGCTGCTGTGACCAGAGTGTGGAAACAGTGAAAAGGGAACAGGCAGGTCTCAGGCTCCCAGGACTGAGGTGTGCCCACTTCTTGGGGCTCAGTCAGTGGTGGGGAACCTATGTGCAGGGGCACTGACCCTGGATGCTGGTTCCCCGAGACACACACACACACACACACACACACACACAGCAGTCATGCCCTTGCTCTTTAACAACCTCTAAGAAGCCAGTCAGGACAAGGAGCCAGGGAGTCACAGTGAGGGCTGGGGAGCTCAGTGTGGCTGCAGGGGCTCTGAGTGACAAAGGGACATCCTCTCCCCATGCCTGGCACCTGCCAGCCACACTGTCACACCTGGCCCAATACACCTTGCCTCTGGGTGTTTCAGCTGGGGGGGGGGTGCTGTCTTTAAGGTGGTTTTCACCCGGGGTTATTTATAAAACACTGCTTCTCACCCATAGACTGTGGAGGAGCTGGGCAGGCAGAGTTGTCTGCAGTCACAGCTGCTGGAGAGCGGGGCTTAGTTGAGGTCAGGTAGAGGCAGTGGGATGACCAAAGTGGGCATGCTTGAGACACATGCACTGTCCTGGCCACAGTCCCCTGGGAGACAGGGGACACCATTCTCTGAGGTCAGGCAGAGGCAATGGGATGACCAAAGTGGGCATGCTTGAGACACATGCACTGTCCTGGCCACAGTCCCCTGGGAGACAGGGGACACCATTCTCTCTGGGCTCCGCCCTGGCTACCGGCCCCTCCCATCCTCCCTGGATTCAGCTGTCTCCAGTCACCTCTGTTCCCAGCCCTCCGGTCCTCATGTTCTCCTGTCTCCATCTGGCTGAATTCTCAGATCCACAACCCAACTAGATGGCCTCCCCTGTCTCTCACACTCATGTCAGAAAGCCGTCACTCTTATCTGATGCTTGGGTCCCTGTGGCTGTAAGGAAGAGCTCATTAAAAGTCCAGCATAGGGCTGGTGAGCTGGCTCAGCGGTTAAGAGCACCGATTGCTCTTCCGAAGGTCCTGAGTTCAAATTCCAGCAACCACATGGTGGCTCACAACCATCCGTAACGAGATCTGAGTCCTCTTCTGGAGGGTCTGAAGACAGCTACAGTGTACTTACATATAATCAATCAATAAATTAATTTTTAAAAAAAGTCCAGCATAAGTCAGAGCTTTAGAGTGTGGCCGCACTTACAGCTGCTGAGCCGCATACCTCAAAACCCTCAAGAGGACAGTTTGTATCACAATTAGAAATCAAATTAAAAACAGACAGACAGACGAACAGCTGGAGAGATGGCCTAGTCGTTAAGAGCACTGTTTGCTCTTCCAGAGGACCTGGGTTCAGTTCCCAGCACCCACAGGAAGACTCGCAACTGTCTGTAACTCCAACCCTGGGGCATCCAAACCTTCCTCTGGCCTCCCCAGGAACTGTGTGAGCATGGTGAACAGACATGTATGCAGGTAAAACATCACAGAATACAGGAACTGTGTGAGCATGGTGAACAGACATGTATGCAGGTAAAACACCACAGAATAAAAAAAAAAAAAAAAGGTTAAAAAATGTTAAACGGGGTAGGGCATGCCTTTAATCCCACCAGCACTTGGGAGGCAGGGGCAGGTGGATCTTAAGAATTCAAGGCCAGCCTGGTCTACAGAGTGAGTTCCAGGACAGAAAAACCCTGGCTCAGAAAAAAAAAAAAAATTAACTTAAAAGAAAATAAGGAAGCCAACTCTTTAGCAGTTGGAGCACAAACCTGAGTCAGCTGTTGAAGGGCAATTGTTGGAAGCTGGTGAGTTGGTTCAGAGGTTTTGAGCATTGGCTGATTTTCCAGAGGATCCAAGTTCAATTCCCAACACCCATATGGTGGCTCACCAGTACTGTAACTCCAGGTCCAGAGGATCTGACGCCCTCTCCTGGCTTCCTCAGGCAATACACGTACACAGAGTATAGGTATGTGTATTGGTGTTTTACCTGTCTGTGTGTCTGTGTGTGCCTGTGTGTGTTGTGTGTCCGTGTGTGTATCTATGTGACTGTCTGTGTGTCTGTCTGTGTGTCTGTCTGTGTGTATATGTCTATGTGTGTCTGTGTCTCTGAGTGGCTATGTGTCTATCTGTGTTTATATATCTGTGCTCCTATCTGTGTGTGTATGTCTGAATGTCTGTCTGTCTCTGCGTCTGTCTGTCTATCTGAGTGTCTGTGTGTGTCTCTGTGTGTATGCCTGTGTGTGTCTGTGTGTCTGTGTGACTGTGTATGTCTGTGTGTCTATCTGTATGTGAGTCTGTATGTCTGACATGTGTGTGTGTGTGTGTGTGTGTGTGTGTGTGTGTGTATGCAAGGGAGATGGGCGGTAGGGAAGGAGGCTACCCAAGTGTCATGGCTCATGTGGATGTCAAAGGACAACTTGCAGAAGGCAATCCTCTCCTTCCACAATGTGATCCCCAAAATCAAACTCAGACTGTCAGGTTTGGTGACAAGTGCCTTTACCTGAGCAATATCACCAGACCACCAGTGAGATTTTATTACAAGGAATTGACTCTAATATGGGTGGGCCCCTTCCAATCAGTTGAATGCTTAACATAATTAAAAGGCTGACCTCTCTCAGTAAAAATCCTGGCAGCCACACTTGAGAAGCAGAGGCAGGTGGATTTCTGAGTTCAAGGCCAACCTGGTCTACAGAGTGAGTTCCAGGACAGCCAGGGCTACACAGAGAAACCCTGGTGGCCTCTGGCCTGGGATATCAGCTCTCCCTGGTTCTACAGCAGCCTCTGGCCTTTGGGTTCAAACCGGGACATCAGCTCAACAGATTTTGAAGTTGTCAGTTTCATAACCACGAGAGTCGATTTAAATGTTAATCTCCTCCAAAAATATCCCCACAGAATCATTCGGAATAATGTCTCACTAAATATCTGGGCATCCTCGTGGCCCCGTCAGGCTAACATACAGAATTAACCATCACAGAGGCAGGAAATATGAAAAGCCGATACAGGTAGAGAGGCCTGAGCTCCATCATTTCCAGCACCTCACAATGAGGTGACATCCCCAGTTTCTACATGTCATCAGATGAGGTGACGTCTCTGACCCCCTCTGTAAACTGATGGTGGCGTCTGCTATGTTGATACAGGTTCCTTGGCTGACCTGAAAATCACTGTGTCAGCAGGCTGGCCTTGAACTCACAGAGATCCCCCTGCCTCTGCCTCCTGAGTGCTGGGGTTAAAGGCAACTCCCCTCCCCTCCCGATACAGATGGAACGGACCTAGGGGAAGGGAAAGAACCAAATACCTTCCTAGAATGATGATTCCCAGAGGAGATTTATGATCCCTAGTAATCATTATTTCGGGGTGACTTATTGAGAAAAAACAAAGCATCCATGGCCTCTTCATGCACACTTGGTCCACGGGAAAGTGTTTGCAAAACACAGCAGACATCAATAACACTGTCACTGAACAGGTAAATCTTCGAAGCCCCCTCCCTTCCTTTGGAACTAAGACACTTGCCTCCCTTCCCCAGGAACTCAGAAGTTTCCAAATAGATAACAGAATCCCCAAGTCCATTAAGCGAGGTAATTTACAACCATGGCAGGCCAAACGCAGGGAAATACATTAGAGCCTTTCCCCATTTGGCTTGTAGAATTGATATTATTCCGAGCACACGCCTGCAATGAATGCCGTTAGGTGATGAGGAAGAAATCGGTTAGTGCCCCTAACGAGTTTACTCCTCCGCCTCACCGGCCTGGCATTAATTCTGAGGGAAAGTTGCAGAAGGAGATAAGAGTTTCGGGGCCCTGACACAGGCACCAGGGACCTCATTTCCAGCCCATTAAATGGGCATCAGTGGACACCACAGAAGCAAGAACAGGGGAGAAAAGGTGACTGGCTCTGAGTTCTGACTCATACTTCAAGCTATCCCTGGAGTTGGGAAACAAAGAGGCAATTTCAAATAGCAGGCTGCAGAAACAGTCAGAGGCCCTGGGGAGTATTTGGGGAGAAGAATTAAACCATAACGCGATATTAAACACAAGGTGAAAAATGCTAAATATTTTTTCACTTTTCATGTTTTAAAAGACAACCGAGAGTTTCGGCTCTTTTCTCTGCTCATCTCTCTGAGGTACACCTCCCATCCCACCCACCCCCATCCACACCCCCCAAGTATTGGAGGATTTTCCAAGGGGTGGTTGAGAGCCAGGTTGGTGAGTTAGAGACCACAGAGCAGTATTTGTTGGGGGCGGGGGTGTTCAAGACAGGGTTTCTATATACCCCTGGCTGTCCTAGAACTCACTCTGTAGACAGGGCTGGCTCTGCTTCCAAGTTCTGGGATTAAAGGCATGTACCAACACTCCCCGGCACATGATATATATATTATACCTTGACCAAACAGGACAATCTTCAGACTTGGAGGATGGGAACCGGAACAGTGGCTCAGCAGTTAAGAGTATTTCCTGTGGGCTGGAGAGATGGCTCAGAGGTTAAGAGCACTGACTACTCTTGTATAGGTCCTGAGTTCAATTCCCAGTAACCACATGGTGGCTCACAACCATCTGTAATGGGATCTGATGCACACTCTACTGGTGTGTCTGAAGACAGCTACAGTGTATTTATACAAATAAATACATAAATAACATTTAAAAAAGAAGAAGAAGGAGACCTGAGTTCAGCCCCCAGCACCACCTATAACTCCAGCCCTAGGGAACCTGAAGCCCTCTTCTGGCCTCTGCAGGCTGCCCCTCTCTCTCTCTCTCTCTCTCTCTCTCTCTCTCTCTCTCTCTCTCTCTCTCTCTCTCTCTCTCTCTCTCTCTCTCTCGGAGATGGNAGGGGTGGGAAGGGAGATTTATCCAGATTTAACCTTCTTGAGAGTACTTCTAGAGTGTCCATCTGTCTCTAAGGTCACCTTCTCCTCCGAGGCTGTCATCTTACCTCCAGGATGGCCCCTGCTCCAAACAGCCATGTCTACTCTACAAGACCATGTGGGTATCCAAGCCAAGTTTACCTCCTCTCTGCCCCTCCCCCACCTCTGGTCCTCCCTCCTCCTCCTCCCACCCAGCCCACTGTGTCTCCCTTCTGTAGCCCAGCCCCTCCCCTCCAGTTCCACACACAGAATCAAACTACCTATGACTCTTTCTGAGGTCCTATCAGTTTTGGCATGCTCAGATAAAATAGGTAAAGATTTTCTTTTCAATCCACTTTGGACCAGCAAGATGGCTCAGTGGATACACTGGTTGCTGGTGACCCAAGTTCAAGCTCTGGGGACCCACATAGTGGAGAGAGAAAACTATCTCCTACGAGTTGTTCTCTGATCCCCCACACACATAATTTTAGACACACATAATAAAAATGTAGAAAAACTTAACCTGTCTTATCTTCATATTTGCTTGCATATGCACGAATACATACCAGCATCAGTGGTCCAGCAGGGTGGAGGACCAGGGGACAGCAGGAGGATGACAAATTTCATTGTCATCATTTGCTATTTTGCACTGCTTGAGTTAATGTCCTGCATGCTTTAGCAAATCAAGAAATAAAAATGTAGCACAGCTTAAATCTTACTTTTTTTATTTTAATGTATCTTTTGAGACAGGCTACACTGTAATCCAGGCTGGCCTGTAACTCACTGTGTAGCCAAGACTATCCTCAAACTCACAGCAATCCTCCCGCCTCATGTTCCTGAGCACCAGGATTATAGCTGTGTGTCACCACCGTGCCTGACTTAAACTGGAATTTTTTTTTTTTTTCAAAATGGTCTTTCTCTTTCTGATCTTGCTGGACTGTATTCCTATGGAGACATTTTTCTTTCTTTCTTTTTTTTCTTTTTCTTCTTTCTTGAGACATTTTTCAAAGTCCAAACTCTAGTCAGACTCCGTTTTGGAGACGATGGAGCAGAGTGGAGGGCCAGGAAACCCAGCAGTGATGAGTTGTGAGACGTTGAGCCGATTCCTGCACATTCCGCCTCAGTTTCACCATCTCGGCCTAACAAGGAGTGAATTCTAGCAGAGCTAAGTCTAGCAGAACAGCTCATCAGGCCTAAGGGACAAAGCCACTCCTTCAAACATCAGCTGGAGTTGGGGACAGGTCAGTGTGGTATGAGTGGCTGTGCTTGAGGACAAAGCTCCTTGTCCTTTCAGATTGGGTGGGTGGTAGCAACTGGCAGTGCGAGGACCTTGTCTCCTGTTTGCCAGCCAGCCTCTGCAGAGCCCATCCCCCAAGGTGCTGGCTCGAGAACTCTGTCCCTGACAGATCTTCCATTGAAGCAACCTCTCCACAGCTTAGGTTGCCTTACACAACAGGCGCTACGGAAAGAAAGATCACTGCACACACTACGGCATCTGCTGTGCACATTACATCGCGTGTGCTACCTACATCACGAGGTTCTCTTTTTAACCTTGTTTTTTTTGTTTGTTTATTTACCTATTTATTATTTATCATGTAGACCCCAGCATTCTTGTGGTCAGAGAACAACTTGCAGGAACTGGTTTTCTCTTTTCGCCATCTGGATTCCAGGGAGCTAACTTGGGTAGTCCCAAGGTCCTTATGAGAATTAAATTGGTTAATTCATGTGAAGAACCTTGTCCACAGTGAAGTGTTGGAGAAACACGGTGTTAGTACTGAGAGACACATTAGCATTGGTATCCGTATAAGCCAGAGATGCGGCTGCTCCTGCTGCTCCTCCAGGTCAGGAAATGGAGAATCCATTCTCCTGTTCATCTCAGGCCCTGAGAGGCAAATCTCGGCAAGAGGCTCGGGGCGGGGGTGCACCACCTGTACATTCCTGTGTAACTCACGTATACCCGAAGGCGTGTGTGTGTGTGTGTGTGTGTGTGTGTGTGTGTGTGTGTGTGTGCTCACACACACACAAGCATGAGCACTGGCTAGAAGAAATGTTTCACTAGGATTGAGCCGTGAAGGATCTATCTATTCCAGCTTCCATCCTGGGCTGTTTCCTAATCTACCTAAATGCCTCATGCCTGCTCCACCACATCCTCTGTCCTCTTCCCTCTTCGCTCCACCATGATCTCAGGCACACCTTCCTCACCATGGTAACTAACTTCTCAAACTCCAAGTCAAGATAAAGCCCCCCTCCATCCAGCTGCCCCCTCACACGCCTGCCACCAGGCTTCCCCCCGCCACGGAGGGCCATTTCCTTCAAACTGCAATTCAAAATGAGTTCTTCCCAGCTTGAGAAGTGTAGGTAAGGTGTCTTGTAGGAACAACTAGAAGAGTGAGCCACATGTGTACCATAGCAGGCACCTCCGACACCTAGGGGCTGGCGACCCCAGTCACGCTTTGGTTTATCAAGCCAGAACCACAGATAGACACTAGGAAGGTCATGGCTCTGGACCTCTGAATGCCTCACAGAAATTGTCCAGCAAGCATCCAGCCGTGTGCATGTGTGTGCGTGTGTGCATGAGACACACACACACATGAGTTTAATGAGTGTTACTTACAAGAACATAAGTGAGGGGATATTTCTATAAGCACAGGCTTGTTACAGTGTAGCTGTACCGCTAAAGAACAAAATGTCTCTCCCTGCCCCTACTGCCGTTATCTTTGCCAAGATTATCTTTGCCCAGGCCCAGATACCAAAAACCTCTCCCCATGGAAAAACACATCAGCCTTCAGAGCCTGAATGGGCTCCAGTGTTGCCACACTTCTCTGTGGTATCCATCACACCACAGACCCACACCTGGAACAGGGCAGTCGTACGGAGTCCTGCCTCCTCCCCACAGGTCGGAGTGGCCGGAGCCTGCCACCACCACATTCCACCAACACTCATTCCCTTCATCTCCAAAATGGCACCTGGGCACTGTGGGTCCCCAGCTCCAGGAAAGGGCAGAACTGTCCCATGGGCTTCAAGCCACACGAACCCTAACCATCCTAGACTTGCCTGCTGGCCAAGCCACCCAAAATGCCTGTCCCTAAACCACAGTGTCAAGGTCACATGGGGTTAGGCACATTCTCAGTCTTAGATTCTGGCCAGGTTGCTGGCTCCCTGTGTATCTCTGAGTGTCTTACTTAGGATCTGTGTTGCTGTGAAGAGACACCGTGACCAAGGCAACTCTTATAAAGGACAACATTTAATTGGGGCTGGCTTACATGTTCAGAGGTTCAGTCCGTTATCATCAAGGCGGGAAACATGGTAGGCATGGCACTGGAGGAGCTGAGGGTTCGACATCTTATTCCAAAGGCAACCAGAAGAAGACTGTGTCCCAGGAAGCTAGGAGGAGACTCTCAAAGCCCACCCTCACAGTGACACACTTCCTCCAAAAAGGTCACACTGCCTAATAGTACCACTCCCTATGGGCCAAGCATATTCAAACCACCACACTAAGGAAGCTGCTCCCAAGTCCCCCTGATGAAGTCAGTCAGCGTCATCAGCTGAGGCCAAACCAATGCTCAAGTCCACAGCTGTCCTTCCCCCTCTGCGGAGCCGTAGACAACACTGCCTGAACTCAAAATAAACTGAGAGAGATTGGTGGATCCCAAGCTTACGCCCGGTTTGGGGGATGGCAGTGGGGGTTTCTTCTGTACACCTATCTGTTGTCGACTTGGGTTCACTGTCAAAGTCAGAAGCAAAGCCAGAAGCAGTTCTAGGATCTGGTGGAAATGCTAAACTCCCCTCTTCCTAAAAAAGTGGAGAACGTGTGCTCTGTGGTGTAGTCACACTGCCCTCTTCTGGACACACTTAGCACGACAGGGAGAACCTGTACTTGTGGACATTGGACAAGGACACAAGTAGGCGTTCAGTGTTTGCTGTTTAGTTATTTGTCATGAACGCTCATGAGCATCAGAGAAGGGACAATGGAGTTTGAGCTGAGAAGGGCGAGGAGCTGAACCAGGCTTGGGAACTGGCCAGGATCAGGTGAGGCTGAAGGGAAGAGTGTCTGGGCCCTGGCAGAGGAACCAAGAGGACACACACGTGCTACTTCTGTTTGAAGAAAATGTGCATGGTCTCTGCTGAGAGGTGGATGGGGAAGCTGCTGCCTACAGCCTGTGGGCCCCTCCCCTTCCACGGCTAGCTCTAGCCAGCCCTCTACCTATTTCCCAGAACAGACTCTGCAGTCCCAAAGGCTCCCCACACTGAGACACCAGCTCCCCTGATTGGCCTTAAGCTACAGTGGGGCTGAATCTCAAATGAGCCACCAAGACCTTGGTGTTTTCAGTCCCATCGAGATAAGAGAACACCACGAGAAGTAATTGACAAGAGTTAATAATTTAACAATGCACTAGACCTTGTAATTAAAAATAAGCTGAAGGAGCTCACAAAGTGATCACGGTCGTGTTTCAAGGCCCCATTACATCAAAAGTGCCCCCTCACTGCGCTAAAAGAGAGTGGGGGTAGGTAAGGAACGAGACCCACTAGGGCCCAGGGCAGATCATTAACTATGAGTGTCACCTCTAAGCTGTAAAAACACATCAGGTACACATGGCCAGTACTGGCTGACACCTTTTTTTTTTTCTCCAAGACACTTAGGAACTGCCCCCTGCCCCTTCCCCCTTCTCCCTTTTCTAGGGAGCATATGAAAATTCTCAAGCCTTGCCCCATCTCTCCCCACCCCTTTTGAAGTCTCAGATTCTTTTCCTCCTGGTGAGCTTTAGTGGGCATTATCAAACGGCTTCCTTGTTTTATGCACCAAGCCAATGAATAAAACACTGTTCTCCTCCAAAGCCAGCATTCATGTCCACTGTGCTGAGAGAAGTTTGCCTTACAGTCGTCACCCAGGTCACGGCCTCTTGGAACTCTGGGTAAAGTTTCCTGTCTTCACAGAGCCAATGCTGGTCTCTCTGTTCAGTTGCCCGTTCTACCCTGAAATCACAACACTCCACTGGGTCCAGATATTTGTACTCAGAGGCATTCGGGGACGAAAATCTCCAGACCTGATTATTTTCAATTTTAATGCATAAGCCTCTGTCATCTTCAATAATCCTGGTTATCCTATCACAGATACTTTCTCCCTAGAAAAAAGTAGCTTTTTTCTGATAAAGCTAAGCCCACCCATAGAAGGCACCGTGTATATAAACACCATCCTGTCCCGAGTGATGGCGAGGAGGATTGGGTGACACAGCAGGAGACACAGAAGAGCAAGGATGGGCAGCCGGGCGAGGGATGACCAAGGTGCGTTCCACACTGACGGTTTATCCACCACTGTGGCCAAAACAACTCCGAGATGACAGCTCTGCCTGCTTTTCCTTTTTTATACCAGAGCCAAAGGGCTCCAAGACCATGACCAGGGAAGAAAGGCGGGGGTGTAAGTACAAGGTACGATGGAGAAACCAAGCTCGCGTTTCTGCAGACTTAGCAGCTTCCTGGAACCTGAGGTAAAGGACTGCTCAGAGACCCCTGTCCCCTTCAACAGAAACTGAAACTTCAGAGAAAAGAAAGGCACAAGAACCACGGGCCCGGTGCCATTTCCTGCCCCAGTGTGAGTGGGCTCAGGGCACAGGAAAGAGAGCTACCTCTTTCTACTTCTTAGAAACCTACCCACTGGGGTCTAGATGGCTCAGTGGTTAGAGGCATGTACTGCTCCAGCGGAAGACCCGAGTGTGGTTCCCAGGGTCCACACCAGGTGGCTCATGTGCCATGCCAGCCCTTGGGGATCCAATGTCCTCTCACGCCTGCACTCATGTGAACGTGCATCCTTACACGTGGGGGGAGATGTATAATTAAAAAAATAAATCTTACAGAAAAAAAGAAACCCAGAGATAGACTGGGGGATTTTGAAGATGCTGAGAGGCCGTGAAGGGAGGGAGGGCGGAGCCCTGAGCAACCCGGAGCTGTGATCTAAAGGACCACACCCAGTGCTCCAACAGGCTCCACCCCCTCGAGCTCACACAGCTGTTCTTCTGGAAGAGGAAGGAGAGAACGAGGGTCTCCAGCGCTCCAAGCCTCTCCTCCTTTTCAGCTATGGAGAAGGAACTAGGTCAGGCTTTTTTGTTTTGTTCTGGTTTTGTTGTTTTGTTTTGTTTTGTTTTGTTTTGTTTTGTTTTGTTTTTTGAGACAGGGTTTCTCTGTGTAGCCCTGGCTGTCCTAGACCTCCCTCTATAGACCAGGCTGGCCTCGAACTCAGAGCTTCACTTGTCTCTCCGCCTGTGCCACCAGTGCCCAGCTTAGGTCCAAGCAAACAGAGACTATTTTCAGAGTTGGGAGGAACGGGTGATGCTAACCAGGGTCCCCTCAAGGCAGCAGCCCCTTTCCAACTTAGTCCTTATGTTGTTCAAAGATAGAAAAGGAGGGTCTGGAGGAATGTCTCTGTGATTAAGAGCACTGGCTGCTCTCCCAGAGGACACAGGTTCAACTCCCAGCACTTACATGGCAGCTCACAACTGTCTGTAGCGCCGGTTTCAGGGGTCCTACACCCTCACACGCCCATACATGCAGGCCAAACACAAACTAGAAAGAAAACGGAAGAGAAAAGGGGTCCACTATGAGGCTCTTCCTGACTTCCTTCGGAGCTAAGACGTGACCGGTGACCAGCTTAAGTGCTGGGCCTTGACCACTCTACTCTCACCCTTGTCCGGTGTCTGCAGCTCAGCCCAGGGCAGGGCTCAGTGTGCGCGATGATTAAGTGTCTGAGGCATGAATGGGCTGCCTATGGTTCCCAGGGCTGGAGGAGAGGCCAACCTTCCCTTACACTGTAGATACAGTGTGTCTCAGCATCAGGCACTCTGCTGGTGTTTGGCTTGGCCGAGCCACCTCCCTAACAAGCTCCATGACATCCCTTGAGGGCCCCTTCTTCTGGTACACTGTTGATACACGGCTCTCTGCCTGCAGGCCCAAAGCCAAGAGTCTGGTTTATGTGTTAAAGATACTCAGCAATAAAGCATCCCAGTAGGCCTTAGAAAAGGCTGTGTTCCCGTCCACCCTCAGCCAAGCGGGATAGCCTCGCCTTCCTCACTGTAAACAGACAGACTTAGGTGTTTAAGGAGAGACAAACTGACAGTCGACAATAAGGTCAATGACTTCGGGGATCCAAATAATCTTGCCACCAAAAGTCATGGGGGAGAACTGCCTTTGCTTGGAGTATGACTGCAAGAGCTCACTCACGGGCTCCACGCAGCCTAACGAGGCACAGCAATGGTAACCTGACTGAGCCAAGGAAGCAGAGAGAGCAGCTCGCTCTGCCCCATGCCTGGCCATACCAACCACGGGGTTCACTTTATCAAGAAACAACCAGCAAAAAGGGGTTGGTGGGAAGCCGGGGATGCGGCTCAGTTGGTAGAGCGTTTGCCTCCTACGCACAGAGCCTTGGGTTTGATCCCCAGCACCGCATAAACCAGGCCTGGTGGCATGTGCCTATAATGCCAGCACTTGGCAGATAAAGACAGAGACAGGAGGGTCAGAAGTTCAAAGTCATATTTGACTACATGGAAGCCAATCTGGGGTACAGAAGAAAGGGAAGGGAGATGAAGAGAAGGGAGGAAGTGGGAAGAGAAGGAGAGCTCTAACTGTGATGGAATGTGGTCCTTCTGCCATAAACAATTATAAAATAGAGGCCAATGCTGTGGCTCACAGTTAAAGCTGCTTCCCATGCAAGCCTGGGAACCTGAGTTTGGTCCTTGAAACTCACATAGAAGTAGAAGAGAAGAACCAACATCACAGAGCTGCCTCTGATCTCCACATGTGCCATGCTCATACACACACACACACACACACACACACACACACACACAGAGTCACATACATACACGCACACATATACACACATACATACACACACATACACACACACATATACACACACACATATATATACACACACACATATACACACACACACACACACACACACACACACACACATAATATAAAATAAAGCCAATGAAATTGTCCAGCAAGTGAAGGCATTTCATAGTCTGATGATCTGAGTTCAATCCCTGGGACCCATATGAAGGAAAGAAAGACAGTGACTTACACAATTTGTCCTCTGATGTCCACATGTGTGTGTGTGCACACACACACAAAATAAAGTAAATCTAAACAAACAAAAAGTAGACTTTGTCTCAAAAAGAAAAAATATGAGATCAAAAAGAAAGAAGAGGGAGGGAGGGAGGCCCGATAAGATATTCACAAATTGGGCTGGAGAAATGGCTCAGCGGCTAAGAGCACTGACTGCTCATCCAGAGGTCCTGAGTTCAATTCCCAGCAACCACAGGGTGGCTCACAACCATCTGTAATGGGATCTGACACCCTCTTCTGGTGTTTCTGAAAACAGCTATAATTGTACTCATACATAAAATAAATAAATAAATCTTTTTTAAAAAAAGATATTCACAAATTAATGAAAGATGAAAGGTACTTGTGGAAGTAAGGGGGTGGTGGGATGGTGATGTTGGTGACAATGAAAGTCATGATGGTGGTAATGATGGTCATGATGGTGGTAATGATGATCATGATGGTGGTACATGTGGTTGTGGTGATGGTGGTACTACAGGGGAATATTTAACTGGGTTTCTAGTCAAGGAATGGAATTGTGGGTGTGAGGGGATCTGATCTCCTGGACCTGGAGTAAAGACTCTTGCCAGCAGCCAGTGGGTGCTGGGGATTGCCCCAATGCTGCCCACAAGCTCTCTAGATGACCCAAGCCATCCCCCACCACTAGACTTGGGGGTTTTTTTTATTTTATTTATTTAATATATATGAGTACACTATAGCTATCTTCAGATACACCAGAATCGTTACAGATGGTTGCAAGCCACCATGTGGTTGCTGGGAATTGAACTCAGGACCTCTGGAAGAGCAGTCAGTGCTCTTAACCGCTGAGCCATCTCTCCAGCCCGAGACTTGTCTTGTTATAGTTGAGACAGCATTTCACTATGTAGCCCAAGCTAGTCTTCAACTCTTAGTCCTCCTGCCTCAGCTTCCCACAGACTAGGACTATAGACATATGCCACAAACCTTGTAAACCTTTTTGAAAGATGTTTTAACTTACTGTTTTATGTGCACAAGTGTTTGACTGCACGTATGACTGCACCACATGCATGTTGGTGGCCACAGGAGCCAGAAGATGGTGTTGGATCCCCTGGAACTGGAGTTACAGAAGCTTGTGAGCTTCCATGTGGGTGCTGAGATTGGAACCTGAGCCCTCTGGAAGAGCGGGGAGTGCTCTTAACCACTGGGCATCTTCCCAGATCCATTTTTTTTTCTTTTTTATAGGATATTTTCTTTATTTACATTTCAAATGTTATCCCCTTTCCCAATTTCCCCTCCTCCCGGAAACCCCCTATTCCATTTTCCCTCCCCCTACTTCTAAGAGGGTGTTCCTCCACCCACCCACCCACTCCCACCTCCCTGACCTCGATTCCTCTACACTGGGGCATCTATTGAGCCTTCATAGGGTCAAAGACCTCTCCTCCCATTGATGCCTAACAAGGCCATCCTCTGCTACATATGCAGCTGGAGTCATGTGTACTCCTTTGTTGATGGCTCACTCCCTGGGAGTTCTGGGGGATCTGGTTGGCTGATACTGTTGTTCTTCCTGTGGGGTTGCAATCCCTTCAACTCTTTCAGTCCTTTCTCTAACTCCTCTATTGGGGACTCCACGCTCAGTCTAATGGTTGGCTGCAAACATCTGTCTCTGTATTCATAAGGCTCTGGCAGGGCCTCTCAGGAGACAGCCACATCAGGCTCCTGTCAGCATGCACTTCTTGGCATCCACAATAGTGTCTGGGTTTGGTAACTGTATGTGGGATGGATCCCCAGGTGGGACAGTCTCTGGATGGCCTTTCCTTCAGTCTCTGCTCTACACTTTATCTCCATATTTGTTCCTGTGAGTATTTTGTTCTCCTTCTAAGAAGAACTGAAGCACCCATACTTTGGTCTTCCTTCTTCTTGAGCTTCATGTGGTCTGTGAATTATATCTTGGTTATTTGGAACTTTTGGGCTAATATCCACTCATCAGTGAGTGCATACCATGTGAGTTCTTTTGCAATTGGATTACCTCACTCAGGATGATATTTCTAGTTCTATCCATTTACCTAAGAATTTCATGAATTCATCATTTTTTAATAGCTGAGTAGTACTCCATTGTGTAAATGTACCACATTTTCTGTATCCATTCCTCTGTTGAGGGGCATCTGGGTTCTTTCCAGCTCCTGGCTATTATAAATAAGTCTACTATGAACATAGTGGAGCATGTGTCCTTATTTTATGTTGGAGCATTTTTGGATTTATGCCCAGGAGTGGTATAGCCGGGTCCTCAGGTAATACTATGTCCAATTTGCTGAGGAACCACCAAACTGATTTCCAGAGTGGTTGTACCAGCTTGGAATCCCACCAGCAATGGAGGAGTGTTCCTCTTTCTCCACATCCTCACCAGTATCTGCTGTCACTTGAGTTTATGATTTTAACCATTCTGACTGGTGTGAGGTGGAATATCAGGTTTGTTTTGATTTGCATTTCCCTGATGACTAAGGATGTTGAACATTTCTTTAGGTGCTTTCAGGCATTCAATATTCCTTGGTTGAAAATTCTTTGTTTAGCTCTGTACCCCCATTTTAATAGGGTTATTTGGGGTTTGGGGGTTTTTTGTTGTTTTTATTTGGGGGGCTTTTTTGGTTTTTTTGTTTTGTTTTGTTTTTGGTTCGTTGTTGTTGTTGTTGTTGTTGTTGTTGTTGTTGTTGTTTTCGAGACAGGGTTTCTCTGTATAGCCCTGCCTGTCCTGGAACTCACTTTGTAGACCAGGCTGGCCTCAAACTCAGAAATCTGCCTGCCTCTGCCTCTCAAGTGTTTAATAGGGTTATTTGATTCTCTAGAGTCTAACTTCTTGAGTTCTTTGTATATATTGGATATTAGCCCTCTATCAGATGTAGGATTGGTCAAGATCTTTTCCCAATCTGTTGGTTGCCTTTTTGTCCTACTGACAGTGCTTTGCAATTTTATGAGGTCCCATTTGTCAATCGTTGATCTTACACCATAAGCCATTGGTGTTCTGTTCAGGAATTTTCCCCCTGTGCCCATGTGTTCGAGGCCCCACTTTCTCCTCTATAAATTTCAGTGTATCTGGCTTTATGTGGAGGTCCTTGATCCACTTGGACTTGAGTTTTGTACAAGGAGATAAGAATGGGTCGATTTCCATCCTTCTACATGCTAACCGCCAGTTGAACCAGCACCATTTGTTTAAAAATGCTGTCTTTTTATCACTGGATGGTTTTAGCTCCTTTGTCAAATATCAAGTGACCATATGTGTGTAGGTTCATTTCTGGGTCTTCAATTCTATTCCATTGATCTTCCTGCCTGTTTCTGTATCAATACCATGCAGTTTTTATCACTATTGCTCTGTAATACAGCTTGAGGTCAGGGATGGTGATTTCCCCAGAAGTTCTTTTATTGTTGAGAATGGTTTTCCCTATCCTGGGAAATGAATTTGCAAATTGCTCTTTCTAACTCTATGAAGAATTGATTTGGAATTTTGATGGGGATTGCATTAAATCTGTAGATTGCTTTCGGCAAGATGGTCATTTTTATTATATTAATCCTGCCAATACATGAGCATGGGAGATCTTTCCATCTTCTGAGATCTTCTTCGATTTCTTTCTTCAGAGACCTGAAGTTTTTGTCATACAGATCTTTCACTTGCTTGGTTAGAGTCACACCAAGGTATGTAATATTATTTGTGACTATTGTGAAGGGTGTCGTTTCCCTAATTTCTTTCTCAGACTGTTTATCCTTTGAGTAGAGGAAGGCTACTAATTTGAGTTAATTTTATATCTATGTTTAGGTATGGGCCTTGAATTCCTGATCTTTCCAAGACTTTTAACATGAAGGGATGCTGAATTTTGTCAAAAGCTTTTTCAGCATCTAATGAAATGATCATGTGTTTTTTTTCTTTGAGTTTGTTTATGTAATGAATTACGTTGATGGATTCCTGCATATTGAACCATCCCTGCGTCCCTGGGATGAAGCCTACTTGATCGTGGTGAATGATCATTTTGATGTGTTCTTGGATTCAGTTGGCAAGAATTTTATTGAGTATTTTTTTAATTTATTTATTTATTATATTTAAGTACACTGTAGCTGTCTTCAGACACTCCGGAAGAGGGCGTCAGATCTTGTTACAGATGGTTGTGAGCCATCATGTGGTTGCTGGGATTTGAACTCTGGACCTTCGGAAGAGCAGTCGGGTGCTCTTACCTACTGAGCCATCTCACCAGCCCTTATTGAGTATTTTTACATCAGTGTTAATAAGGGAGGTTGGTCTGAAGTTCTCTGTCTTTGTTTGGTCTTTGTGTGGTTTAGGTATAAACGTAATTGTGGCTTCATAGAATGAATTGGGTAGCTTTCCTTCTGTTTCTATTTTGTGAAATAGTTTGAAGAGTATTGGTATTAGATCTTCTTTAAAGGTCTGCTAGAATTCTCCACTGAACCCATCTGGTCCTGGGCTTTTTTTGTTTGGGAGACTATTAATGACTGCTTTTATTTCTTTAGGGGTTATGGGATTGTTTAGATGGTTTATCTGATCCTGTTTTAACTTTGGCACCTGATATGTGTCTAGAAAGATTTTCCAATTTAGTTGAGTATAAACTTTTGTAGTATGATCTGAAGATTTTTTGGATTTCCGTGGTTTCTGTTATGTCTTGCTTTTCATTTCTGATTTCATTAATTTGGATATTGCCTCTGTGCCCTCTGGTTAGTCTGGCTAAGGGTTAATCTATCTTGTTGAATTTCTCAAAGAACCAGCTGATTTTGTTGATTCTTTGTATAGTTCTTTTTGTTTCTGTTTGGTTGATTTCAGCCCTGAGTTTGATTATTTCCTGCCATCTACTTCTCTTAGGTGTATTTGCTTCTTTTTGTTCTAGAATTTTCAGGTGTACTGTCAAGCTGACAGTGTAAGCTCTCTCCAGTTTCTTTTAGGAGGCACCCAGAGCTATGAGTTTTCCTCTAGCACTGCTTTCATTGTGCCCCATAATTTTTGGTAGGATGTGCCTTCATTTTCATTAAATTCTAAAAAGTCTTTAATTTCTTTATTTCTTCCTTGACCAAGTTATCATTGAGTAGAGCATTGTTCAGCTTCCGTATATATGTGTGTTTTCAGTTGTTTTTGTTGGAATTTAAGACCAGCCTTAGTCTGTGGTGATCTGATAGGGTGCATGGGATTATTTCAATCTTCTTGTATCTGTTAAAGTCATTTTGTGACCAATTATATAGTCAGTTTTGGGGAAGGTAACATGAGGTGCTGAGAAGAAGGTATATTCTTTTGCTTTAGGATGAAATGTTCTATAAATATGTTAGATCCATTTGGTTCATAACTTCTGTTAGTTTCACTGTGTCTCTGTTTAGTTTCTGTTTCCATGATCTGTCGTCCATTGCTGAGAGTGGGGTGTTGAAGTCTCCCACTATTATTATGTGGGGTGTGATGTGTACTTTGAGTTTTAGTAAAATTTCTTTTATGAATGTGGGTGCTCTTGCATTTGGAACATAGATGTTCAGAATTGAGAGTTCTTCTTGGTAGATTTTTCCTTTGATTAGTATGAAGTGTCTTTTCTTATCTTTTTTGATAACTTTTGGTTGAAAGTTGATTTTATTCAATATTAGATTGGCTACTCCAACTTGCTTCTTGGGACCATTTGCTTGGAAAACTGTTTTCCAGCCTTTTACTCTGAGATAGTGTCTGTCTTTGTCGTTGAGGTGCATTTCCATTATACAGCAAGATGCTGGATCCTATTTACATATCCAGTCTGTTAGTCTATGTCTTTTTTGGGGGGAACTGATTCCATTGATGTTAACAGATATTAGGGAAAAGTGATTGTTACTTCCTGTTATTTTTGCTGTTAGAGGTGGAACTATGTTTGTGTGGCTATCTTCTTTTGGGTTTGTTGAAAGATTTTCTTGCCTTTTCTAGGGTGTAGTTTCCCTCGTGTTGGTGGTTTCCATCAATTATCCTTTGTGGGGCTGTATTTGTGGAAAGATATTGTGTAAATTTGGTTTTGTCA
>NC_034603.1:20479762-20481658 GCF_900095145.1 Mus pahari | reverse complement strand
TCTAACTCCAGAGTTGTCTCCTTTTGTGATTTATTGTTTCTATTTCCATTTTTAGATCTTGGATGGTTTTGTTCATTTCCTTCACCTGTTTGTTTTCCTATAATTCTTTAAGGAATTTTTTTGTTTCCTCTTTAAAGGCTTCTACCTGCTTACCTGTGTTCTCCTGTATTTCTTTACGGGAGTTATATATGTCCTTCTTGAAGTCTTCTATTCTCATCATGAGAAGTGATTTTAGATCCAAGTCTTGCCTTTCCAGTGTGATAGTGTATCCAGGACTTGCTATGGTGGGAGAATTGGGTTCTGATGATGCCAAGTAACCTTGGTTTCTGTTGCTTATGTTCTTACACTTGGCTCCTGCCATCTGATTATCTCTAGTGCTACCCACCCTTGCTCTGACTGGAGCTTGTCCTTCCTGTAATCCGGGTTTTGTCAGAACTCCTGAGTCCAGTTGTCTCTGTGTTCCTGGGATTCCAGGATCCTGTGATCCTGAGATTCTGGGTGTGTCAGACAAGAGTTCCTGGGAGTCAAGCTGCCTCTGGGACCCTGAGAACCTGGTGTGACCAAGCTCCTGATATCCAGGGATCCTGTGATCCTGGGTGTGTTAGAGCGCCTGGGATTTGAGCCTCCTCTAGGTACTGTGGGACTGTCTGCAGAGTTCCAGCCCAAGGTAAACTGGCACAGACCAGAAGGAACCTGAGCCACTGGTTGGGCGAGGTTCCTGTTTCCCTGGATCCTGCCAGTCCCAGTTACTCCCAGTGGTGTTGGAACAGATGCTGTATCCTTCTCACCCCTGATCCTAAGATCGTGGGTGTGCTAGAGCGCCGGGAGTGGAGCCTCCTCTGGGTGCTGTGGGACTGGCTACAGAGTTCTCCCAGACTCATTTTAACTATAAATATTCTTTTAACTAAGTGTGTCTGTGTGGGCAGATGCCTGCAGAGTCCAGATGAGGGCATTACCTGGATTCCCAGATTCCCTGGAGCTGAAATTATTGACAGTTCTGAGCAGCCGTGTGGATGACGGGAACTGAACTTGGGTCCTCTGCAAAAGCAGTGGGTGCTCTTAATTGCTGAGCTATCTCTCCTACCCCACTGTAAGATGTTTTGTGTTCCACTGTAGCTTTCCTTTTTATTGCATTTATTTATTGTATACATAAGGGGTGTGTGTGTGTGTGTGTGTGTGTGTGTGTGTGTGTGTGTGTGTGTGTGAAGGGGAATGAATGCTGTGGCATGTACATGGAGAGCAGAGGATAACTTTAGGGAGTTAGTTCTTCTACCATGCAGGTCTTGAATCAAACTCCAGTTGTCAGAGTTGGCAGCAACCTCATCTGCCTGAGCCACCTTGCCAGCCACCACTCTGGCTTTAGTACTCAGTTTCCCCATAAAGGGCAGGTTGAATACTCTCACACGTTACCAGCATTAGAAGCTTGCACCCCTTTAACTGTTACTTTTATTTTATGTGTATGGGTGTTTTTGCCTGACTGCAGGTCTGTACACCATATGTGTACAGTGCTGGTGGAGTCCAGAGGAGGTGATCTGATCCCCTGGACCTGGAATTACAGACTCTTGTCAGCGGCCATGTGGATGCTGGGGACTGCACCCGGAAGAGCTGTCAATGAGCCATCTCTCCAGTCCCAAACCTTGCATCTTCTTCCCTAACAATTAAAGTGCCTCAAACATTAAGAATCAAGATAGAACCACTATAAATATAAGAGAACCAAACAACAGAGTCCCAGAATGTCTGCAAACTGTCGATAGACTTATAAGAACTAGACAAATCCATAATAATACTTTCAAAGACCACTTCAATAATGGATCCAGGAACTAAACAAAAGAGCGGCCGGGCGTGGTGGCATACACCTTTAATCCCAGCACTCGGGAGGCAGAGGCAGGCGGATTT
>NC_034603.1:20466869-20479707 GCF_900095145.1 Mus pahari | reverse complement strand
TACACAGAGAAACCCTGTCTCAAAAAAACAAAAAAAAAGAGCAGTAAAGGGGGGCTGGGAGATGGCTCTGCAGTTAAGAAAATGTACTTCTCAAGCCAGCCTAATTCCTAGCTGCATTCTAAATATTTATCATTATACCCACAGATAAGCACAGGTCCCACCCCTCTTTAAAGAAACATATCCTAGCAACAGATGGAGACCATTACAGAAAATCCACAACAGATCAAAACGCAGAACAGGTGACTGTGTGGTACCCAGCAAGGGCATCTGACTCCCTGTGTTAGATGTAACCGAAACATCTGTAACACAACTCCTGTACCTAAGGCTCAAGGATGATTGGGGGGAAAGGGTCATGTGTTGGTTTGAATGAAAATAGCTCCCAAAGGCTCATAGAAAGTGGCACTTTTTGAAAATGTTAGGAGGCATGGCCTTGTTGGAGGAAGTGTGTCACTGAGTGTGGTCTTTGAGGTTTCAGAAGCTCAAGTCAGACCCAACAACTCACACTCTCTTCCTGCTGCCTGCAGATCCAGACGTCCAGAACGCTCAGCTCCTTGTTCAGCACCATGTCTGCCTGCATGCCACCATGCTTCATTCCATGCTAATAATGGACTAAACCTCTGAACCTGGAAGCCAGCTCCAGTTCAATGTTTTCCTTTTTAAGAGTTGTTATGGTCATGGTGTCTGTCTTAGTTAGGGTTCCCATTGCTGTGAAAAGGACACCATGACCATGGCAACTCTTATAAAGGAAAACATTTATTTGGGGCTGGCTTGCAGTTTCAGAGGTTCTATTATCATCATGGCGGGAAGCATGGTGGTATACAGGAAGATATGATGCTGGAGGACCCAAGAGTTCTATATCTTGATCTGAAGGCAGCTAAGAGGACACTGGAATTGCACACTGGGTATAGCTTCCACAAGTGATACACTTCCTCCAACAAGGCCACGCCTACTCCAACAAGAGTGCCACTCCCTATGGGCGAAGCATTCAAACACATGAGTCCATGGGGGCCGAACCTAGTCAAACCACCAGTGTCTCTTCACAGCAATAGAAACCCTAAGACGGGGCAGAAAGGTTGCAAAAGCCAGAAGAACAGATAGTTTGCTGTGAGGTTATATCTCCTAGAAATGTCAAGAGAAGTCTCATCAACATGGCTGCCAAAACATGTCACAAACAAGAGAACACCAACAGACATGCTAATGTGGAATGGCAAATCTTATGGAGCCTCAACCCTAGACCAAGAACTACAAGCAACTAAAGAGTGCTCAGCTGGATAGCAAGTCTCCCCAGGTGATGGCAAAAGTGTGCACCTGAGAGCAACTCTGCAGCCCGGGTCATGCTCAGTCCAGTCCTCACTCCCCTAGAAGGGCAGGCATGCTGTACAGCCTAAAGTCAGTCAGTCTGCCTGTCTGTCCATGTGTGTATGTGTCCCCTTCCCTCTCTTCCCCTCCTCCATCCCATTAGCCCCCTGGCCTTGTTTCAGGACAAGGACAAGGATGGAGAATGAATTAGAGAGTTCTAGAAACCCTACCATCTCTCACCTCGCAGGATCGCACATGTCTAGAAGGCTCAGCACAAGCCCCATGTGCCTCAGAGGAGCCTCTGGGAGCTGGAAGGCAGCCCCAGGACTACAGACCACTCTTATACCGGCACAGTTCCCCAGGGAACTGTGGTGAGTCCAAGGACTGTGATGGCCCTTCTGTGGCCAATAACATGGTAGAAACTTCTCCATCTACAATCTCCTTTAGGAAAGATTAATCCATCTCCTATGCCCAAAAGGTCCCTGAACTACTCAAATACCAATCTCACAAAGTACAAGGCTGACAGACAAAGCGCAGCTCAAGACTACCCGGTGCCACACTCTGCCTTTCCCTCCATTCCTTCCTCAGTCAGAATTCCTCACAGATGAACTAAGAGCAGCACGGACCAGGACTACCCTGGCTCCAGCAAGGATGGGACATTTAAACCAGCCCTTGGGGGCTGGAGAGATGGCTCAGTGGTTAAGAGCACCGACTGCTCTTCTAGAGGTCCTGAGTTCAATTCCCAGCAACCACATGGTGGCTCACAACCATCTGTACAGCCACAGTGTATGCATATACATAAAAACAAACAAACAAACAAACAAATAAATAAATCTTTGAAACAGCCCTTGAGATACCAGTCTCTTTTTCCCAAGAAACAGACATGAAACCTGTTCACTTCCCGATATGACTACAAATAGGAGGAGGATTCAGCCTAGAGGCCAGATCCAGAGAAGGAATCCAATCCAGGTCTGTGCCCAAGATACACAATAGCTCCTACCCAGGGTGCTACCTCCCTGGGGAGTCTCGGGTACCACCAGGGAGTGGCAAAAAAACTCCATGAGAAGGGTGTCAGGACCTCAGAACTCACCAGAACTACAGAGAACAAGACTGGGTCTCACGACAAATATATTAGAGCAGTGGCTCTCAGCCTCCCTAATGCTCTGACCCTTGAATACAGTGCCTCGTGCTGTGGTGACCTCCCCCACCGCACACACACACCCTGCCAACCATAAAAATATTTTTGTTGCTTCTTTATAACTGTGATTTTGCTACTGTTAAACATAAACATTTGTTTTTTTTGCTGTTGTTGTTAAGATTTATTTATTTATGAGTACACTAGCTATCTTCAGACACACCAGAAGAGGGCATCTGATCCCACTACAGATGGTTGTAAGCCACCATGTGGTTGCTGGGAATTGAACTCAGGACCTCTGGATGAGAAGTCAGTGTTCTTAACCACTGAGCCATCTCTCTAGCCCAACATCTGTATTTTCTAATGGTCTTGTGACCCCTGTGAAAGGGTCTTTCAATCCTCCCTACCCAACCCCCCAAAGGGTCATGACCCACAGGTTGAGAACCCCATATTAAGCCAAACACCAGAGCTGTGAGCAAGGTCTTTAAAGGCCATTCATTCATAAGCAGGCAGCAAGTGTATCTGGGTTCTTACAGGGTTAGAGAAGCACTAGGTTTAAAGGCGCCTCAGACAGAGAATGCTGCTTGTCCCAAACCAGACCTCAGCAGCACAGACAGCTGGTTCCCACAGAAGGCGACTGAGATGTCAGCACAGCTCCCACTCCAATCCCAACATCTGTCTGGACAACAACAAAAGAAAAGCACCCAAGCTAAAGACTGCTATACTGCATACTGGGACTCTGCCCAGTTTGGGCAGAGGTCTTAACTAATTCATGGGGGAACTCAAAATGGGTACAAGCTGCTACAGCATCAAACCAAGTTAAAAACTAAAGAACAGCCTCAACATACAGATACACATATGGACGCATGCACGCACACACAAATATACATGCATGCACACATGCACGCTCAAAGCAGAGAGGACTGACCAGATCCTAATATCACCAAGGCCTCCCCATCAGGGTGTGCTTTGTCTTCCCATAGGACTGTGACAGTTGTCATTCTGCAGGCTGGTTCTGTCTACCCAGCAGAAAGGTGTGCCCTGAGTGTTAGCCGCTGAGGTGGACTAGATGCCAACTGTATGATCCTGGAAGGAGCCAGGGGCTGCCTTGCTTCTAATCCCTTACTTTATCTAAAAGCTTAAAGGAATGTGGGCACTGCTAGGCTGGGCCTGGGAGGAGGTGGCACTCCCAATTCTCAAGTCAGTCTGGGACAACCCATAGGAGAAGCCCCTCACCCAAACCAGGCATGGTCACACGTGGCAAGAACCTGTCTCAAAAAATAACACACACACGCAGAGACATAGCAAGACAGGCCCCCACACGAACACAAACGCTGCTCCCCCTGCTTGGCAAGTTCTAAGACACGCCTCTTGAGCTAACAGAGAGGAGCTAAGTAGTGACAGGCCTGGACAGAGGTTCCAGAAGGCCAGTCTTCGAGGCAGCAGGTCACATCCACTGGAACCCATTTAGTACTATACAATTTAAATGTGGGTCATGGGTCCTTCATCCAAGAGTACCGAGGTTCAAATGTGGATTGTGAGCCCCCTTGCCCAGCAGCTAAGGTGCCTGCTAAACCCTGGCAGCATTTTCTGCCTGTGTATGATCAAGTCGGAGGCTATTTAAGGCAGCACCTTCAACAGTGAACACCATCACCAGGAGGTCAGCGAGATGCCCAGGTCTATCACCGGGGCTGACCCTCCTGGCCTGGGCAGCTCACACGTAACAGGGAGCCAACCTGGAAAGAACACGGTGATGTCCTACAAGTCTTTCTAGCCATCCTTATTTGCTAATGATAGCAGATGTCAGGACCCAGTATCAGACTGGACCTAAGAACAAGTCACAAGAGTAAGTGGCTTCCTAGCTCCGAGGCTGAACAAGCCTAGGAACAACTGGCTGACGTTCACTTCCTCCCGGCCAGCACAGCTCTTCTGTAACCACTCACGTCAGCATTGTAAAGAACACGCTGACAAAAGCCGATTTATATCTTTACCATTTATTTCTTAAAATCTTATTCAAAATATTAAATAATACAATTTCAGATATGAAAAAAACTACTGCAATAAAACAGTTCAGGTTTATTTCACCACAGTGCCCTTCCCTCAGACAGTCAACTGTCCCTGACGGGGGAAGACAACGCTGCTGCTTCCGTGTCCACACAGGGAGCATAGCTGCTGGCCCGCCCGCCTGCCTGCCCAGGCTTTACTGAGCTCACAGTAAAGACTATGCTTTCTGCAAAGTTGTAAAGAAGATTGGTAGTCAAGCATGATTCAAATCACACATTTACATTCTGATCAACTGTGAAAAGGCAGGCTACCATGAAATATAGCAAATAATCCCAGTGGCTGGGGGCTGGGGAGAGGCAAGACTGAAGGTCAGTGTTACACAGGCCTGTGGGAACTTTTTCCAATTGCTGCTTTAACTGCAGGACCAAGACACAGTCTCACTCAAGTGACAATGGGCTCTAGAGTCTCCTCCAATTTACTGTGATCAAGAAACAAACTGAGAAACCGCTGACTGGTTTTACACTCTGCTTGTCTTCTGAGCCCTGGAGCTCATGCTAAAATCAAGTGCTAACAAATAGTCCCTGGTCATGAGTTAAATACTCTACCAGCTTCTACCCTAAACGTCACTCCGTAATCCAAACCAAAACCTGGGATCTACCTAACCTGTAGATTCACCTGTGATCACTGGGAACTGCAGTCTCTTTTGCCAGAGTTCATAAACAAGTTTACCATGACCACAAAGCAGCAGCTACATCATCTTACACTGTGTCTCAAGTGCCTAAAACACCCAAAGTGGGTTCTTTTTAAACTACATTTATCTATCATGTGTGTAAGAATGTGTGTAGGTACACACATGCCATGGTCCACATGTGGAGATCAGAGGACAACCTCCAAGACTATTGCACGTAGACCACGTAGGCCCTGGGGGCTGAACTCAGGCTGTCAGGGAGGCAGCAAGTGCCTTTACTACCTGAACCCACTTCATTGTCCTTAGAGCAGCTTTGAAAGAAAGGGGGAAATGTGATTTTAAAGCAAAGTATTGTATTGCAATATCTTTGTACATTAAAATTAGGAAACACACACACAAAATGTGTTTGAAAATATGAGATTTGGAAGTGGGTGCGCGGCCACACCTGTGGTACCAGCATTTGAGAAGCCAAGGCAGTAAGACCGACAGTCTGAGGCCAGCCAGGGCTACTGAGTGGGGCCCTATCTCAACCACAGAAGGAGAATAAAGGAACCGGTACAGCATCTGGGTGGCAGCAAGTGATGAGAACCAGCAGTGCTGACCCAGCGGGGTCTGAGCGCCGGGATGGGCCTCTCAAAGGGAACACTGCTGCCAGAGGCACAATAAATGGAAAATAATAACAACTACACCAAAGTATAAAGTAATGTTTAACTCACATTTCAGATACCTGATTGAATCTAGCTCTAAAGAAAGATTTAAAAAAAAGAAAAAAAGAAATCATATACTTCTTGTTTGTGACAGTTAATTCTCAAAGCACCAAGGCAAAATAGAGTGCCCCTTCTCGGCTAAGTACCACTTGCCCCGTGGCAAACATCTGCACATCATAGAAAAGTTAAGCAAATAAAACAGCATACTAAGCAAATGCCAATCAAGTGCTTTAAAAAATGTAATCATTGGTGATCTTCAGAGAGGGCATGGCCTCGTTCACGTTCTGGTCCAAACGATGGTACTCCACAGTTTTGGAACACAAGCCATCACGCCACTTTCTGCTTTGAACTAGGAGGAAAATCTGAAATAAAACAAAACAATTAGACATGCTGAAGAAATAACTTACCTGTTAATGTTTTTGTAACAAGTGCAGGACCTTGCTAAGGCTTTGGGACACAAAAACTAATATTAGCAATAATAAGACAACACCCTTCTCTAGCTTGTCGTCACGGCTACCCAGTGCCTCTCAGTGGATCCCACTTGCCCACAGCCTGAGTGTCAGCACTGAGCTCAGTTAACAAGCACCTCTGGTGGTCTGACTGCTGCTTTCTGTCACTGGCTCACTGACACTGGAGGCTGGAAGACATTCTGACAGTAACTGTTCCATTCTGTCCTTTCTCAGGTAAGAAAACTCAGGCCCCAGAGAGGAAGAAGACAGCCTAAATGACAAGGCAAGTCATGAGAGCTCAGCCTTGAGATAGAGGTAGACAGAGCGAGGGAGGGAGGGAGGGAGGGGATTGAGACACAGAGACAGAGACAGAGAGCACGCCATATACTGAGAAACTGTGCCTGAGCATCCTTTAGAACTCCCAAAGGCTCCACCACTCAGTCGCTGTCCCCATTAGCTTCCGCCTCCTTTAAGTCGAGCACAGAAATGATCATCATTGTGCTCTCTCTGAACTAAAACTTGGAATCATCTAACCATCCAGAAGGAACAAAGCACAATCAATTATACAGATATTAAACCACACTTCTTAAAGATTTATTTATTTACAATGTATACAGCGTTCTGCCTGCATGTATGCCTGCAGGCCAGAATAGATCACCAAATCTCCTTACAAATGGTTGTGAACCACCATGTGGTTGCTGGGAATTGAACTCAGGCTCTCTGGAAGAACAGACAGTGCTCTTACCCTCTGAGCCATCTCTCCAACTCCCTAAACCACATTTGTAAATAATATGCTACGGTGCCAAAGTGGACAGGGAAAGCTCACGAGGCTTCGGCCTACACAAAGAATTCAGGCAACTGAGGGATGCTGAGCACTAAGAACATCTGCTCAAGGGGAGAGCACACCACTTGGTTACCTAATAATATAAATGGCCAGCCCTGAAAGTACACATACAATAACATGCATGCTGATCAGGTTACACTGATGAACATCTGCTTCTCCCCGCCCCCAGCTATTAAGAGCAGGGTTTAACGCTGCACCCATCAAGGCAGCCCCAGTGTCAGTGCAGACGCTCCCCTGGAGTGATGTGGGCTTCCTCAGCGTCCTCCACAGGGCTAAGCTGTTTCTAAGACAGCGGGCGTGACACCAGCGAGGCCTGTGGTAGGGGAGGGGCTGCCCAGATGGAAGGCACCCAGTCCAGGCTCAGTTGCCAGGCCGAGGCCCATACCAGTCCTACAGCACCCACAGTGCCCCCCATGCTGGCTGTGGGGATCCAGTTTCTGGCCAGTTCCCAGTAGCACAGGCCTAAAAACCTCTCAGCACTGATCACTGTAGGGTCTCAACTCTCGGGGTCACCCTGTCCCACTGCCCTGGAGCACTGCAAATATATATTTCTATTCAAGAACACAATAAGTATGTATTTAAGAATATATATACATATAACAACAATTAATGCAAAAGGCCATGAATTTGAAAGAGCAAGGAGGGGTACATGGAAGGATATGGAGGGAGGAAATTATATATTATAATCTCAAAAATAAAAGATGAAATGAGGGAGATATGCTGTGGGAAATATCCATAATTTGTTTGACAAAATGCAAGTTACTGGGGTTGAAAGAGCGGCTCAGCAGTTGGTGAGAGCTGCTTTTACAGAGGACCAAGTTCAGAGTCCAGCACCCACGTCAGGCACCTCACACCTCTAACACCAGCCCCTGGTGGCAATGTGCTCTCATACTCACAGCGCTCACTCACAGCACACACACACACACACACACACACACACACATATACACATGCACACACAATTCAAAATAAGCGATAATAAATAAATAAAATATTGGGCTGTTGAGATGACTCAGCAAGTAAAGACACTGTCACCCAAGCATGGTGGAAAGCAAGTCTATAAAACTGTCCTCTGGCCTCCACATAAAGACTACGACAAATGCCCCACACCCAAAATTTACCTAAGGTTTTAAAGCAAAATGTAAAATTCTATATATAACATTCAGTGAAAACTTATGGCATGTGTGTATATGTGTATCTGTGAACCAAAAATACATTTAAAGTATATTTTAATGCTCTGAGTGACAGCTTAGACTTTCCTTTTTCCCTACAGTCTTGAGATTTCTACATTCTCTACATTAAACATGTTGTGTGGGAGGAGTGTGGTTGTCCATTTATAACCAGATTCCCCAGAAGTAGAGACACAGGTTATGAACTACCATGAGACACGGGGAACCCAGTCCTCTGCAAAAGCAGTCAGAGCTCTCAACCACTGAGCCATCTCTCCAGCCTAGTTAATGATCTTTGGCACAGTTTCAAAGTCTAAGCTGGCCATGGACAACAGTGGCCCACCTGCCTGTGCTCCCCAAGAGACAAGGTTACAAGCATGCACCATATCTAGTTATACATAAGATCCTTTTTTTTAATCTTTTCTTTTCTTTTTAAGGCAGGTTCTTAAATATATATAGCCCTGTCCCTCAGTACAAAGTCAAAGCTGACAATGACGAATCCTGAATCTCTGAACTCTGGAATTCACCTGGGCTTACAGAAGTGTTAGCATGCCCAGGTTTATGTGATGCTGGGAAATGAACCCAGGGCCTCACATACACTAGGGAGAACTAGTCACATCCTCAGCCTCTCTTGGTAGCCAGAGAGTAACACTACTGTAAGATCAGTAAGTGAATGCATAATAAATTATTAAATTAATACTCTTGCCCCACAAGTATTCCCACTGAAGTATCATTACCAAATGAAGAAATGCAAGCCAGGCATGGTGGCACACACCTCTGACTCCAGCATTTGGGAGACAGAGGCAAGTGGATCTCTGTAAGTTCAAGCCAGCACGGGCTACAGTGAGTTCCAGGACAGCCAGGGCTACTTTAGTGAGGTCCTGTCTGAAAAAAATCAACAACTCACTGGCCTTTGGTTTAGTTCATTATGAAAAGATTCAAGTAATTTCCTAGAAGCACATGTAACACTCATTATTCCTCATTTCTCTAATTACCAGACTCCTAACTTCAATAGAAATATCAACATTTATCAGGACTTTCAACCTGACTAAAAAAATTTATACAAATGTGGCTGAGACAATGATTACAGAAAGGGCTAAAATCCCAACTTACCTTCCTTTTGTTGTGATAGGTAACATACACAACAGCTGCACAGAAAGCAAAAATCAGGAGATGAAAAAAGAAATGGCTATCCTCTCTGCTGGGGGGCGGGAGCTTCATGACCTGCACTGAGTCCTGGAAGCCCCTGAAGCGACTGCTCTCCTTGCTGATCGCAATGTTAATGTCTTCAGGTTCCTCGTCCCTGGGGTTGGTGGTCCAGTCGTAGTCTGGCTCTCCATAGTCACCATTGTCCAGAGTGTCCTTGACGGAGGCCGGGGAACTGTTGAGAGCCAGAAGATCCTCCTCCTCCATGCTGGGGTCTTCATTGCTGTCAGCCTCCTCCTCAGGCACAGATGGGGCAGCAGAGGGGATGGGCGCCGTAGAGCTGCTTCCACTTTTCTCTGCACTGGCTGGGCTAAGTGTGGTGCTGATCTGGGAAACAGAAGGTCTGGTGTGGTTTCCAGGCGTTGTCACCACAACTGGAGAAGAATCTGTAACATTGTTTGGAGGATTCTGTGGTGTATCTGAAAAACAAAAGCATCCCAACATTGCTAACCTTTACAAGAAAAAAAAAAAAAACGTATTTATCAAATTTTCACTGAGCATTTCTCTTCAGTATAATAAATTCCTGCAGTTTTCTCTTAAGATCTAGTTAAGTTCAATGGCTATCAATCAATTACCTTTCTTCCTGGTCAGTTAATCTCAGGCAGTAATTGTTTTGCTAGGTAATGACGTGAACAGCCTACCACTCAAAGAATAAGCAAGCATCCACTTTCAGGTCAGTCCTTCAAGTCCACACAGACCTCACCCACCCGCACGGTCTCCCTTTATCAAAGACCAGACCTCAGCAGGCCCTGTCCAGGCTCTATCTCATTGCCAGAATAGAAAGGGGGGAGGCCTTGGGACACGAAACACAATCAGTACACATATGTCATACACACACACACACACACACACACACACACACACACACACACACACGAGACACAGAATCCGGAACTAAATACAGTATAAAACAGGTACTTAGAAACTTCTGTTGCTAAAATTGACTGAACCTCACTTGGAGCCCAGAACATGAGCAAGCATAGCTGAAAAGCCTTCGCTTTGTCCGTGTCCTGCTTCCCTCTGCAGGTTGGTATGGCAAGCAGTCAAAGTGTCTGTCTAGTCTGTGTCACCCTTCAAGCCACTGTCCTAACCCTGCAGGCACCCTGGATTCTACAAAGAGCAGGCCCTTCTAGGTCCTCCTAGCTATCCACCAGTGAGAGGGTGACCCCGGCACTGGAGCACATCCCCTGAGAACTCCATGTCCCCTCCAGCAATAGGGACATCTGACCACCTTGTAGAACCAAACCAGAGACAAGAATCCCTGACCAGATGCTCAATTATGCACCATCTGCCCCCTCTCTGCCCCATGCTCAAAGTTCCTGTCAGGATCTTCCTAAAAACAGTGTTTAGGGGTCACTAAACCTCTTTCTCAGTTTCTCTCTCTCCCTAAAATAGCCACATTAATTCTTTAGTTTTCAGCATTCCTTGACTCTAATTTGGACTGGAGATAGGTGACAGAGCCTAGTTTGTTGGGGCTGCCAGAGGCTAGACTTTTACATTAAAAAAAAAAAAAAAAAAACTTATTTCAAGCATATAACCAGTATACAAAGTTACAAACAAGCTGTAGACAGCATCTCTGATACTTGAAGACTCTTCAAATTTTTAAATCACCAAAATTCTAAGGGACAGGAACCAGAAACCAGAATTTGAAAGCTTAGTGACAGCAGTGTAAAGGTTGGGAAGGCAGGCTCTGGGTGAGAAACGAGGCCAAATGCTTGCACAACCTTCCAGCCCTATGCCCCTACCTCCTCAGTGAAGTTCACTGAAGTATAGCTAAAACTGTTTACAGAAGTAACTCCACCCAACGGGAAGAATCAATGGAGACATAGTCCACAGAGGAAAGCTGCTAAACTGAACAGTGTATCCAATCTCTGACTGAGTAGAGGGTCTTAATTAGACAGAAGTCTCCCAGAAAAATAATTTCTAACAAAGAAAAACTAGAGGTCTGGAGAGATGGCTCAGTGATTAAGAGCACTGATTACTCTTCCAGAGGTCCTGAGTTCAACTCCCAGCAACCACATGGTGGTTCATAACCATCTGTAATAGGATCCGATGACCACTTCTGGTGTGTCTGAAGACAGCTACAGTGTACTCTTACAAATAAATCTTAAAAGAAGGAGAAGAAGAAATAGTTTATAAAGATAATTGGATTAACGATGTTGGGCACTGGGTTTGATCCCTAGCATCAGAAAAATAAATGTTAAAAGACAGTGCATTAGAGCTAGGCATAGCAACACACACCTGTAATGCCAGCAGTACACAGCTAGTTTTGAGGACACTCTGGACTACAGGAGACCCTATTTCCAAAATAAACAACAACAACAACAAAAATCCATCTTTGCCTACCTATCTTTTTAGATGGTTTCTAAAGGACCTGTGTTGGGAAGGGCAGAAATCACTACACAAAAACCCTCCCCTGAGCCCTTCAGATCTCTCCTCATGCTTCTCTGACGACATAACAGAAATCTGATTCCCTTGCAAACACACTGGTCCTACAGCCTTTTCCTCCACAGCTGGTTTCCCTCCCACACCCTTGCACAGACAGAAGAAGGGTCTGCTCTGCACACCATTTCCCATTCTTCCCCAGAAGGGCCACTGGTTGGGGGACACACATCTCCCTTATCACCAACTCCTGGCAGGTCTCCTCATCATAAGACTTTAGCTCCTAACTGCAGGGTTCTCTCTCATCCAAAAAAGAGCTCCTATTTGGATTCCAAAGCCCAAGACCTCTCTTCTGCTGAGTCAGCCCAACTACCCATCAGCCTCTCACTCCACTATTGTGGGAAGCAGGTGTGACCAAGCCCCGTGATCCCTGTTTACCAGGGTTAGGGAAAAAGCAGAAGCCAGGCAGAAGGAACAGGAAGCCAAAGAAAAGCAAAGGCAAGCTGAATTAGAAGCTGTTCTGTTGGCTAAGAAGAAAGAAGAGGAAGAAGTTAGAAAAAGGAAAGGCAGAAACTTCGGAACTCGAACAAGAGAGAAAGGAGCTATGGGGGAGTTCTGTGGTAAGAATTAATCTAGCACTAGGAAGAGGCTCCCCAGTGGAGGGATAAAGCTAGGTTCCCGGTAGAGGGACAAAATTAAGCTCCCAGTATAGGGACGTTAAGCTCCTGGGGTTATGGGACCGAGTTAGGCTCACAGTAGGTACGGAGTTAGGAAAGTCTAGCCTCCAAAAAGGGACGGAAAACCACAGATAAGAAGCTATGGGATCCGCTGCTTCGAAAGAGAAAGTAAAAACCACATTAGTACGGCTTCTCAAATGAAGCAGAGTTAAATTTAAAAAAATGAAACTCTAGACAAATTTTTGGAAACAATAATTAAAGAGGCACCCTGGTTTCTA
>NC_034603.1:20442832-20461190 GCF_900095145.1 Mus pahari | reverse complement strand
AAGAAGAAGAAGAAGAAGAAGAAGAAGAAGAAGAAGAAGAAGAAGAAGAAGAAGAAGAAGAAGAAGAAGAAGAAGAAGAAGAAGAGAATTAGTTTGAGAAACCTTCCTTGGCGTTTGTGTCATTTTCCCCCCTGTCTCTGCCGGTCGGAGTTCAGGGTTTGCAGCATACTATTACCAACCCACCCGAGCAGCACGCTGCTTCCTGGAACGCTGGCCAAGCTTTAGACTCACGGGATGCTCTTCTCAACCCATGAAGACTGCTCCCATCCTCACTGCTCAGCCCCTGCAGCCACCATCAAATCTGGCCGATATACTCTGCTCCTTCTCACAGGTCAATGGTGTGGCCAAACACTCGAATCCCTCAAAGGGTCCACACGGCTAATGGCTTTGCCACTCACATAGAGTCTCCCTCATTTGGCAAAGACTAAATCAAATTCTTTATCCCCAAGGGCAATAGACAGCAGCCCACAGCTGGAAACACAACCATACCACTGTTTTCATTTCATCTGAAATCCAATGTGGAAGCTTCTACCCTGTGTGTTAACTCCTAGTGGTTATGCTAGTTTCCTAGTCCATTTTCCTTCCTACTCCCCAAAGCTCCCTCAAACTCCCAACACTCCCATTCGTCAGAATGTCCACAAACCACCAGAACTCTGCTCATCCAACCGCCTAAGCACCGCCCTCTGCTGCACACCCCTCCTGCACGGCGCTGAGCCTCACCTCATCAACACACCAGGCAATCATGGACAGGAACCCCTGAAACAACGGGCAGCCAACCCTGTTCCTTTAAAGTCTTCCCAGGTTCTCCATGCCAGCCACAGGGCAATAGTGGGCCAGCTGTCTGAGGCAAGGCCCTGGGGTCAACCCACAACTCAAAAAGAACTGAGGGAGAGAACATGGAGGAGCTGCTGCTGTTTATTCCAGGCTGTAAAACTGACACGATATTGAAAGTCCATCAGGGAAATCCACATGCTACCAAGCCAGATGAACCTAGGTTTCACACCTCACACAAAAATTAAATAAGCATAAGTCAGGTAAAATATAAAATACTAAAGGACAAAACTAGAAAAAAAAAAAAAAAAGAAGAAGAAGAAAAATCTTTGAAGTCTGGAACTAGAAAAGAAGTTCTTAAATTTTACCAATAAAGTAAAAGCACAATGCATAAAAGGGAAAAAAACTGGTAGCTGCTACTCTTCAAAAGAGAAACTTCTGCTCTGTCAAAGAGCCTCCCAAGATAAAAAGACCAGCTGCAGTGCAGAGAGACTGTTTGCAAGTTCCATAAACAACAAAGGATGTGTTCCTAAAACCAAGAATCCCAAAACTCAAAAGTGAAGAAAGCAAACAACCCAAGTGGAACAGAAGGAAGACGGGAACAGAGTGGACCCTAAGTTCCCTCTGATCTCCATACTCACTGTAGGGCTTGCCGCCACCACACACACACACACACACACACACACACACATTAATGCCTATACCTATACCTAATGCCTATACCAAGCATAAGCAAGACCTGAAGGCTTTTCACTTCAGTGCCCAGGCCTGGTCCAAGCCACCATCACCTCTGCTTTTGTAACTCATCTGCCTACTTCTGCCCTAACCCTACTGCCAAGTCAGCACAGCATCATGCAGAAACTGACATGAGGTCACTCTACTTAAAAACTCCCTTAGCAGGTTGGAGAGATGGCTCAGGGGTTAAGATGATATACTGCTTTCCAGAGAATCAGATTTCTATTCCCAACACCCCTATTGGGTGGCTCACAACTGCCTGCAAGTCATCAATGCTCTGACCTCCACTGGCACTCACCACCACACACCCACAGACAGGCAGGCAAGGCAGGCAAGGCAGGCAGGAAGACAGACACATGCACACACTCTTTTTTCTGAGACAGGGTCACTCTGTCTACAGTCCTGACTGTCCCAGAACTCTCTCTGTACACCAGACTGACCTCAAACTCAGAGATCTGCCTGCCTTTGCCTTCCAAATACTGGGATTAAGGTGTGTGCCACCACTGTACAGTTACACTTTAAAACAAAACAAAGCAAACAAACAAACAACTGTCTACAAGATTCTATTTGAGGGACAGAGAGGTGGCTCAGCAAATAAGGAAGTTTGTACTTTGAAACTCAACATGGTGGAAAGCAAGAACTGACTCCCAACCAAAAGCTGTCCACTGGCCTATGTCCTACACCTACACACACACACTAAATAAATGTAAAGAAAGATGTATTTTTTTATATATAAGTCAACAACCTGATCTTTCCTTTGGCCACTTCCTAATCTCCTAATGGCCCATACTGTCTAACGTAAAAAGTCACAATATTCAGTGAATGAGCAGTAAATGCAGTCAATCCAACCTAATCCCATCATGATGCACACTACATCCCAGAGCATCTCAGTACCTAATCCCATGATGCACACTGCATCCCAGAGCATCTCAGTACCGAATCCCATCATGACACACACTGCATCCCAGAGCATCTCAGTACCTAATCCCATCATGATGCACACTGCATCCCAGAGCATCTCAGTACCTAATCCCATCATGATGCACACTGCATCCCAGAGCATCTCAGTACCTACTGTACTTCCTCAAGGGCTCTCCCCTGAGCCCCAGCTGGGCAGAATCCCTCTTCATTGATGAATGCCCACACCCAGCACCAAGGAAGTCAAAAAATGAAATTAGAAGGAGCACACAAGTACAGTACAGGGAAATAAACTAGGACTTTACATGAAACATCAGATGTGATGCTGACCCAGCTGGATGGAAAGAGAACTCAGAACAGCTGATGTCAGACTGCTTGTAGTTAATGGACTTCATGGCCGAGCTTCATCAACAAAGATATCTATCAATGAGACTGCTCAGACGCCTTGCCTAACTGGTACTATCTCTAGTTTAAAAGTAACATTTAGCCAGGCAGTGGTGACCCACGCCTTTAATCCCAGCACTTGGGAGGCAGAGGCAGGCATATTTCTGAGTTCAAGGCCAGTCTGGTCTACAGAGTGAGTTCCAGGACAGCCAGAGCTACACAGAGAAACCCTGTCTCCAAAAATCCAAAAAAAAAAAAAAAAAAAAAAAAAAAAACAGTAACATTTAGTGTGTGTGTGTGTGTGTGTGTGTGACAGACACACTTAGGTGCAGTACCCACAGAAGCCACAGGTGTCAGATTACTCCTAAAGATGCAGTTACAGACTGTTGTTCTAGATGATTAAAGATCAAAATTATGTCTGCATCCACCAGGGATATCCTCATTACATTCTAACAATGATAAAGGAGCCTTGGAAAACCCAGTCTTCCTCCTCCAGACCCTCCAGGTAGGGCAACTGGCTGCCTGCTTTCAGTGCGGCTGAGGAAGGAAATTATGTATGCAACCCAGCACTGTAATAAAGGAACGCGTGATTGGCTGGAGAGTCTCCCGGGGCAAAGGAGGAAGTCAGCCCCAGTTCACATTAGTTTTCATCTGAAAAAAAAAAAAAAAATCAATAAAGACTTGCGGAGAGAATGACTGCACGCTGGACAGAAAGAAAAATATGATTTTCCTGCTAAATCTCTGCCTCGGTTTACAGAGTTCTTCACTTTCAAGAACGGCTTTAATATCCTGATTTATGCCGTAGCATCTGCAAGAAAAGAAAGTCTTTCTCAAAAGAGGCGAGAGCGTTCGGTAAAACCTCAGCTCACGGAAGAGCGTCTGCTGACACGCTCTGCTCATCTTGGTTTCTAAACTCCACTCCTCCTCCAAGCCCCTCAGCGTCCCCGGACTCTACCTCTACACCAAAAGCACCAGAACCTCGCAGACCTCAGAGATGGAATCCCCAAACAGCTCCTCCCCTCTTCCACTCTGAAATAGTCACCCAGTTCAGTCCAAACACCGGGTCGCTGTCCCTATCTGTATATGTCTGAGCTCACCTTTTCGAGGGGGAAAACAAAGCAAAAACTTGCCTAGCCCTTGCTTGTCCCCCTAACCTCAAGCATCGCTCTGAACATCACTCTCCCCAACTCCGGCCATCACTTCGGCCTGTTTCCCATCCAGTCCGCGAGATCTCTGTACTCCCCATCCTCAAGCGTTTTGGGGTCCTTCCCCCCTCCACACCGAGCGCCCTTCCTCCAGGGAGCGGATTCTCAGAGACTCTGTCCACGACACGGGCACTCCCCGTCCCCGCCCACCCACCCCGGTCTCTGAATCTCACAACTCCACTTCTCAGGCCTGGGAGACCGCACTGGGAGCGCTTCCCACGCCGGGCCCAGCCCTGGGCGCCGGGACTCGGCCGATGGGAACCACCGGGAGTCGGCGGCGCTCTGTCCCCGTCGGGCCGGGCCCGGCCCGGTCCCCCGCCGTCTCCCCGCGTTCATTACCAGAGCACAGGACGGGCACGAGCAGCAACGCCAGCACCAGAGGTCGCGCCAGCGCTCCGAGGCCCCGGGCGCCCGGCCCGGGAGACAGCTTCTCTCGTGCAGCCCCGCACATTCTGCCCAGGGCGGCGGCGGCCATAACGGACTCGGCCCCGGAGCCTGCGCTGTTGCTAGGTTCTGCGAGGTGACGTCAGAGCCGCGTCCGAAGCGCACTCCCGAAGCAGCTACGTCCCGGCGTGATGACGTCGCATCTCTGAGCCGGAAAGGTTAGGGTGGGATTGTAGAGAAGGGTGCTATAAGAAAAAAGAAAGCGGGTGGGACGGATTTATTTTCAACTGGTGGTTGTTGTTTTGTTCTGTGGTTTATCGTTGTCATCTTTGAGATGTATTTCAGGGCTCGTCGGTTAAGAGCACTGGCTGATCTCCCAGAGCTCCTGGGTTCAATTCCCATCACCCCTGTATGTGAGGTCTCACACCCATCTGTCCCAGGGAATACGGTGCCCTCTTTAGGCGTCCTCAAACACTGATGCAGAGACTCACAGGCAAAACACCTACACACTTAAGTTTAATACACTTAATAGAGAGAGAAAAAAAAATATATATATATAGAGAGAGAGAGAGCGCTGGAGAGAATGTTCAACTGCTGAGAGCACTTGCTACTTTGCAAAGGACTGGGTTTGGTTCCCAGCACTCAGATTAAACAGCTCACAGCCACCACTAACTCCAGTTCCAGGGGACCTGACTACAAAACCTCTTTTGATCTCCACAGGCATTAGGCACGTGGGGTACACATACATATATGCAAGCAATCATTTCTGAATTAAAACTAGCCAGGTGTGACAGTTCATATCTTTAGTTTCAGCACTCAGGAGGCAGAGGCAAGCGAATCTAAGTGAATTCGAGGCCAGCCTGGTCTACGAAGCGATTATAGGACAGCCAGGGCTACACAGAGAAGAACCCTTGCCTCAAAAAACAATAATGATAAAATAAGTATTAAAGAAACAAGAAAGAGTAAAATTGTGTGTAAGTTCCAGCGCCCTCCTGTTCCAGAAGAGGGCGTCTACTCCCCTGGAACTGAAGGTTGCTGCGATTATGAGCCACCCCATGTGGCTCATGGGAACCACACCCTGGTCCTCTAAAAGCTCAACAAGTGCTCTAAACTGTTGAATAATTTCTCCAGCACCCTTTTTGGTTTGGGCTTTGAAACAAGATCTCAAGTGGCCCAGGCTGGCCTTAAAAATCCCTTTCTACCCAGTGGATAACCTTGAACTCCTTCACCTCCACCTCCCACTTGCTGGTTTATAGTTTCATATACTGAGAGTTTTGTTTTACACAATGTAAAAAGTGATAGAAGTATGTCTTTGGAACATTTGAACCCATTCTCAATGCCAGTGCCTCCTTCTGACCTCCTAGCCAATGTCCTTGCTTTTCCTTTACAACACTATCATCCTGTTAAATATTATCCACTCTTACAGCGTCCCCCACACGAAAGCAAGACTACCAAAGCCAACTTGATTTTTACTTTGTTTATTGATGCACCCTTAACTACAGAGAACTGTTAAATATTTGATGAAACACTAAAATATAAACCTTGGGAGGCAGAGGCACGTGGATATCTGAGTTCAAGGTCAGCCTGGTCTACAAAGTGAGTGCCAGGACAGCCAGAGCTATACAGAGAAACCCTGTCCTCCTTACCCCCACACACACTCCCCCCCCCCAAAAAAAATGAAAGGAAAAGAAAAGAAAGATGAGAAATGTGAATTTAGAAAGTTTGCCTAGAGCCTTGGTAGAGTTTCCATCTGTGGGTATGTTGTGTAAATGTTTCCTACAGGTTTCAATTCATATATGTTCATTTCACTAATTTTCAGGAAAATCAGTGTAGCAAACAGTTGGCATTTATTATCCCCCCAACAGCTTTACTGCTGTCTGCAATTCCCTCCCCAGAGACAGCTTGTGTTTTCCCAAAGCCCATTTTCTCTGACCCCAGGACATTTTAAAAGCACACAGATTCTGTTGAACAAACCAAGAAACCATTCATCTCATTTCTCAGTCTGCCCCAAAGCCCATGTACATGGTGCCCAAACCTTCCAGATTAGCAGAGGTACAGTCCTTCCCGGCACCCCAAAGCTTTGCTTTCTGCCAGTCTAGAAAATACCAGTGCTTAGAGACTGTTTTAGTTAGGGTTTTACTGCTATGAAAAGACACCATAACCAAGGCAACTCTTACAAGGACAACATTTAATTAGGGATGGCTTACAGGTTCAGTCCATTATCATCAAAGCAGGAACATGGCAGGATCATGGTGCAGGAGGAGCTGAGAGTTCTACATCTTCATCTTCTAGGAGAAGGCTAGCTTCCAGGCAGCTAGGATGAGGGTCTTAAAGCCCGCACCCACAGTGGCTTGCCCACTCCAACAAGGCCACACCTACTCCAACAGGGCCACACCTTCCAATAGAACCATTCCCTGGGCTGAGCCTATGCAAACCCTTACAGAAACTAATCTCAACTCCAGCTGCTGCCTGTTTGGAGATGGTTTTCAACTGGTCGGCTTCTGTGACACCCTCTGTCGTCCTCCCTAATCTACTTTGTTCTTCTGTCCTCAGTGACAGGTCAGCTGAGTTCATTTTTCAGATTATTTTCAAGTCTGTGTATATGTCTCGTCTTGCGAGGCTTAGGCATGGGGGTAGTGTTATCAGGGACTGGAAGAGGGCATCGGATCCCCTGGATCCAGAGTTGCAGACAGTTGTGAGCAGCCACGTGGATGTTGGGATCCAATCCCAGGTCCTCTGCAAGAACAGTTTGTGCTCTACCTGCTGAAGTTCTTCCATTAATGAGATACTATGAACTCAAGGCATTTTGCAGTGAAATTCCATCTAACACACTGCAGACTGTGTGCAGACATGATGTAATAAGTGACTGGTGAGTGCTGTTCCCTCATCCTCATCCTCAGGGGCCTTTTATACACTTCACAACACTTAACACTATGCCTGGTCTTCAACTACATGGACCGGGAAACCACTTTCTTTCAAGTCTCTGGACAGAGTCAAAGCATTCACTTAAGAATTAGCTGTACGTCTCTACATACCTAGTGCTGTCGATGTGACCACCAAGGCTCAACTCTCACACAAAAGCAGATACTTGCCACAACCTTGAACCTAAGTTTCATCCAGAGAACCCACAAAAAGATGGGAAAAAATTGGTTCCCATAACTGTCCTCTGAACTCCAAATATATGCCCCCACGTGGCTAGACAGAGGAAAGAAAGTAATAAAATTCTTTCTCTTAAAGGAATCCTGCCAAGAAAAAAAGAATGTTCCTTGTAGGCATACATTTTTCTCAACCTACTTTAATAAGAGTTCAACCTCCCCTCTTAGCCCACCAGCCAGCAGAGGTAGTGGAAAAGAAAGGTTATTAGGGTAAGCTATGTTTAGACATAGCTCTTTGGGGAGATTCCAGTGTCTGTCATTCTCAGTCCAGTCCACTCAGCAGACACCACACAGGAGTCAGCAACTGCAGTTCAATCCAGAAGGAACTGTGAGGCTCACCAACTGGCCCAATGCCACGGAAGCCTCAAGAAGCCGCAGGAACCTTTCTTTTACAAGTCTCTCTCTATGAAGTCACTGCATGCGAAGCACAGCAATGCAGTGCAAAGCAAACCAATGCATCCATGTCGTCAGTGAAAACTAGCAAGGGAGAGCAAAGCAAACCAATGCTCCAGCTCCCACTGTCCGTGGGGTCATATTTATATTCCTTCTAAACATCATGTGTCCTTTCACATGTTTGCTATAGCAGAACATCCTTCCACCTGTGTCTGCTTCAGCAAAACATTCTTTCACCTGGGTGCTCCAGCAAAACACTGACAAAACTGACTTTCCAAAGAAACCAGAAGTCTCCACTTCACTTCCTATAGAAGCTGAAAGGTGTGCTGTAGAATTCCTATTTTGTAGAGGAACTCATGATTTAGTAAAAATCGTGCAACAGGTAGCCCAACAGGGAAACATATTTGCCACCAAGCCTAACAACCTGAGTTCAATCGCCAGGACCCACAAACTAGGAGAAAACAGACTCACTCGGTTGTTCTCTGTACCACACATGCACGCACAAGGAGAAACAACATAAAAAATGTTAATAGTAGAGTGGGGCTGCAGAGATGGCTCAGTGGTTAAGGACACTGGCTGCTCTTCCAGAGGTCCCAGGTTCGGTTCCCAGTTCTACATGGCAGCTCACAAGCAGGGGATCCGACTCCCTCTTCTGTTCTCTGGAGGCACCAGACTGCATGTGGTACACAAACACATACAGGCAAAACATCCACACCTATGAAATAGAAGCAATTAAACCTTTTTTCAAAAAAAAAGAAGAAAAAGCAGGCTGGAGAGATGACTCAGTGGTTAAGAGCACTGACTGCTCTTCCAGAGGTCCTGAGTTCAGTTCCCAGCATCCACATGGTGGCTCACAACCATCTGTAATGGGATCTGATGCCCTCTTCTGATGTGTCTGAAGGTGGCGCACACCTTTAATCCCAGCACTCGGGAGGCAGAGGCAGGCAGATTTCTGAGTTCAAGGCCAGCCTGGTCTACAGAGTGAGTTCCAGGACAAGCAAGGCTACAAAGAGAAACCCTGTCTCGCAAAACCAAAAAAGAAAGAAAAGAAATGCTGGTGCTCTCCAGGTACTGCATGGTCGTCGGGAAACAAGCCAGCAAGAAGGGACTCGGTTTCACAACCAACAAATGGATTCTACCACAACCACATGGACTTGGAAAAGGACCCAAAGTCTCTTGCTGAATGAAGGTGCAGCCTAGTTGTTTACGTTCCTATTGCTGTGAGGAATCACCTGGGCTTCCGATTCCACAGGGACTGGAAGCGTGGCAGCGGACAGGCTTGGCACCAGGAATGACAAGGTGAAGCATCAAACCACAAACACGAATTGGAGTACAAACCAGGAGCGTCATAAGCCGCGACACTTCAGAGCCCACCCACCAGTGACGTACTTCCTCTGGCAAGGCCAGACAACACCTACTGGAGACCAAGAACTCAAATACCTAAGGGGACATTCTCATTCAAAGGTGAGCAAAGGAGCCAGACACACCTACAACAGTGAGATTAGTGATATTCACATATATATTTATATATAATTCATACACCTTATAAATTATATAGATTATATATTATATAATTATAATTTAGAATGTTTATATAAATATATATATATATATATATATAAATTTTTTCTAAATGTATTATTGGGAGAGGCGGTGGTTCAACGGTGCTGGATGTTCTTGCTGAGGACCCTGGTTCCGTTCCCAGCACCCTCACCAGACTACCTGTGACTAACTGCAGTTCTCCTTAGATCCGGCGGCCCTAGCTTCCTGTGGCAGCTGCACACACATGGTGCATGTAAACTCACAAAGCCTCACACATACAAATAAGCATGGGTGTGAGGACCACACCCCAAAAGAAAACTGACTCTCACCCAACAGCCATCAATGCCAGCAGCGCCTCAACTAAGGGTGCCCCCCCAACCTCGCGACCTTCCCCCTCACTGATGTCACTGTATCACTGTGCTAATCTCCAAGGTACTGGGATGTGCCACCAAATCAACCATAAGTGCTTTTTATTAAGATTTATTTTTATTTGTGCGTCGTGTGTGTGAGTACCTAAGGAGACCAGAAGAGGGAGTCAGATACCCCAAACCCAGAGTTCCAGGAAGTTGTGAGCGCTTCAGGTCTACAGAAGCAGGGAACACTGGAAACCCTAGAGTCACCACCGCTCCAGCCTCTCGAGTGTTCATTTCTACCATCAGGTTAGTGGTGATTTATAAATAGACACCACAAAGGAGTAAGGCACAAACCAACAAAAGCAACAAGAGGATGAGGTTTCAGTATTTTATTCAAGTTTTATTTTAAGTGATGTTAATTACAGCATTTGAAGGGGAGGAGCTAATTCCACACAAAATGGAAGACTCTATAATGTACCCATTAAACTGCTAGAAAATAGTGGTGAGGCTACAAGAGGAGTCAGTGAGATCCCCAGTGTTGTCAGGGCGTGACCACAATCACCCACCCAGCTCAGAGCCGGAGGAAACGGAAGCTATTTCATACTCTGGTGCAATGGCAAACGAAGGAATTAAAAAAAAAAAAAAAAAAATAGAAGAAAGAAAGAAATCCACACCACAACACAAGGAAGAATTAAGTCCTGAATGACTAGCTCCAACACACCCACCCTCTCCACCCTAAAATGGCACAAAAGAANTAGCTAACCACACCCTAAAGACTACTTTTGGTGTAAAACAGTTAAGTGATGGGCTAGGATGGGAACGAGGCGTGAGGACCTGTCTCCCTTTCACACAGGCGTGTACATGCTTCCGAGCAGATAGGATCTGGACACCGGGCTTCAATGCTCGGGAAGTCACAATTTCATCTGGGGACTGGATACAGATTTACAAAGGACCCACACCTTCCCGGCTTCCACTTGTAGCCTGGCATCTCTACAGGGGCTCCTCCCCAACCCCCCCAACCCACGCCTACAGCTAAACAGGACCCTTTCTGGAATGGGGTTTCTGCTGTACCTCTGAAATGGTAAACACCTTAAAGCCGAGTCATCCTTAGCCTGGAGGTCTAACGTGGTATCCATCAACTCTCGCATCCCCAACATACAACATTAAAAGGTACGCTAAGTTCTGAAGGTAGCTATGCTGCAAAATAGTTTAAAATTAAACGATTGTACAATATTCATTTATGCTTGAAATTCCAGTCCTAGGCCAAGCTTGTGGCCGCCCGCATTGACGTTCTTGCCATCCAGCAGGGCTGACAACGTCAGTTTGATACCTGTGGGAAATTGAGACGGAGGTGCGGGAGGGAGGGGTGACAGAGGAAGGAGGAGGGAGAAAGGGGCAAGAAACAAAGGACAGAGAAGAGAGGTTAGCATCAAAGTCAGAATCTGTTCCAGGCGCAGTCAGCAGGGGCCAAGCGAGGTGACCCTTCAAGGAGTGCTCTGTAATACAACCTGACCTGCTGCTGTCCTCGAACGAACACATGCAACGGCCATCACTGGCACGCAGAGCAGAGACCCTGCTTCTGATTCCCCTTTCCTCCCGGCCTCCTGCAGCAGTCCCATTACAATGAGTGTGCCATCTGCTGCTGCCCCGACTCAATAAGTTGCTTGAGCAACACTGCCTTGGGGGGAAACCCTATCTTGTAACAGCCTGAGCCTTACATTCACCTTCATAACACGTGTGCATCAACGCACACACGCACACACACACAATAAACTTCTTTTCCTGGGACTTACTTGCAATTTTAGATCAAACGGGCTGGTTTTCCCTGGAAGAACTTGATTCACCTATTACATAATCGGCCTTGAGTGGGACTTCTGCAGCCCTCACACACCACTGAGAGGATGGAATAACTGCAGAGAAGACCCGCTACATCCCCGTTCCCTAGTCTTTCTACTGTGAGGATGACTGGCAGGCTAGTTTTGACTACAGTCTGGAAGCAGCTATCACATACTGGGAAAAGGAAAGGACAAAGTACCTAGAGCTGTGATGTGAGTTGGCCCATGCAGTTTCTTTTGCTCTCTATTTCTCAGACTCTCTTTTGCTTTTTACAATGACGTCACAACTTCCTTTACAAACATTTAATTACAAAAGCTTACATATACTCATTTATAATGTCCCTCAGCAATCGCAGCAGACATCAGCAAAATGCAACAGAGAACTAGCTTTGCACACGGGCAACACATACCTGGTTTTAGGGTCTGAGTGTACCCTAAGCCAATCAGGCTAGAGTTGTTCACTTTGGCCTGGGGGGAAAAAAAAAAAAAAGATTAAGTCCAAGTGAAGATGGTGTCCCTCACCCGTGAAAACTGTTCCACGGGTCTACCTCCAAACTTGGTGACAGTACCTTAAGCAAGTCACAGGTGTCAGAACTGTGTTCTTGTCTGCTCATGGCCATCTCGTAAAACTCAATGAGATGTGTCATGTGCAAGTGTGTGTGTGCTTCCCTGCTTCTGTGAACTTTAAAGGACAGAGCAAGGAGAAGAAGGGCTATCAGCAGGCCGTGTCCCTTCTAACTGTTCCTTTATGCTCCCAACATCCCAACAAAGAGAGCCTTTGTCTTTCAGTTTTATATGCATGCCTCATGTTGAGAGAGTTCCGTTCCCAGGTCAGGAGATTTAAAATAGACTCTGTGAGGTACACCAACCAGCAGAAACATTCTGCAACATGACACTTCCTCATCCCACCTCAAAAAAGAGTGATAACAGAAGCCAGCTCAACTGGTTCACAACAAAACCTGTGCCATTCCGGAACCCTAACGGGTACCCCAGGGGTAAACAAGACAAGATGCCACCTGGTTTTGTCTTTTTTTAGAGATGTGATCTCACTATATAGCCCAAAGTTGCCTTTGAATTCTTGCTACATCATAGCCAAGAATGGCCTGCTTCTCATCCTTCTGCCTGCTGTTTCCGAAGGTCTAGGGACCAAGGACAGGCTTTCTGTATGCTAAGCAAGCACTCTACCAAGCGAGCTACATACATCCCAGCCCTGTTTCTGTTTGTTTGGGTTCTTCCCGGAAATGTGGCTGAAGCCCAGACATGCTGGGCGAGGGCTCTACCACTGGAATACATCATCCTGACCATTGATATCTTAATGTGAATGTAGGGACTGAAAACCAAATGAAAAGGAGGGCAATAGTAAAACACTTAAGGGAACCCCATCCTTACAGTTTGCATGAGAGGCTCAATAGCAGAGAGGTCTGCTTACAGCCAGGTCCCAGCACATACTTGCTATGTGCCTTTAAGGAAGTTACCCAATTAACCTCCATAAGCGTTCAGCGTCTCCAGTGTGAAAACACTGACGATATAAAAACTATGCAGGTGTCAAGTGAAATTGACATGCCTTTAGTCCCAACACTTACGAGGCAGAGGCAGGCAGATTTTTGAGTTTGAGGACATCCTGGTCTACAGAGTGAGTTCTAGGAGAGCCAGGGCTACACAGAAAAACCCTATCTCCAAAAAAATACAAAAAAAAAAAATAAATAAATAAACCATTTGTTTTGTTTTATTTTTTCCAAATTAAAGCAGGAACTAGAAAATTAAAGCTGGAGAGATGGCACAGTGGTTAAGAGCACCGACTGCTCTTCCAAAAGTCCTGAGTTCAAATTCCAGCAACCACATGGTGGCTCACAACCATCTGCAGTGAGATCTGACGTCCTCTTCTGAGCTACAGTGTACTTAGATATAACAACAAATAAATCTTAAAAAAAAAAAAAAAAAAAGCCAAGGAGGTCAGTCATGGCGCACGCCGAGGCAGAGCGGGCAGATCTCTGTGAGGTCTACAGAGTAAGTTCCAGAACACCCAGGGCCGTATAGTGAGACTGTAAAGAGTATCTGCCTCAAGTATCTCAATTAATCATGAGACTTGTCTTTGCCCGGTGAGAGAACGTCTAAGCAGGAGCACAGAATGTTCTCAATCGCGAGAGATGGGTGATTCTCGGAGACCCACCGAAAAGCAGGCATCGGGGTCGACCTGATACTTGGCTGCTATTCCAAAGCGAGTGTTACTGTTTCCTGCAGTCCAGGCGAGATTGACAGCAGTCTCCAACTTCTTGTTCACCTTCTGGTAAATGGAGCCACCAAACTCTGTCCCGTCGTTCCTGTGAGAAAGCATAGCAACAGACGTCCAGCTGTAAAGAGGACTCGCTGTTTTTCCAAAGGATCTGAATTCAGCTCCCAGCACCCACATCAGGCAGCTCACAACTGTCCATTACTCAGCTCTAGAGCATCCAGCACCCCGTTCTGGCCATCACGGGCACCTGCACACATGTGACATACACATACACAGATACACACACACACACACACACAGATACACACACACACACCTATGAATAAAAATAAACCATTTGTGGAGTGTCTGAAGATAGCTACAGTGTACTTACATATAATAAATAAATAAATCTAAAAAAACAAAAAAAACAAAAAACATAAAAAAAAAAATTTCTCCTTTAGCCGGGTGGTGGTGGCACACGCCTTTAATCCCAGCACTTGGGAGGCAGAGGCAGGCGGATTTCTGAGTTCGAGGCCAGCCTGGTCTACAAAGTGAGTTCCAGGACAGCCAGGGCTACACAGAGAAACCCTGTCTCGAAAAACCAAAAAAAAAAATAAATAAATAAACCATTTGTTTTGTTTTATTTTTTCCAAATTAAAGCAGGAACTAGAAAATTAGAATCCTACAGAGTTTTCTGCTGTCTCCCGTGTTTGTGTCTTCGCTTTGATAAACGGTTGTGTCATAGATGGCAGGAGGGAAGCTGATACAGTGGGAATGGGAAGTTCTGTGCCACATCCCTTGGAAGGCAAGTGCCGAGGTTTGGATGAGGAAGAGGAGAACAGATTCCCTGAAAGTTGTTATGTAACCTCCACACCTACACTGAGGCAGAGGAGTTCAGACAGACAGACTACGCACACACACACACAAAAAAATACATGTTTCTAATTGTTATTAATGGAAAAAGTATTTATTTAGACTAATACCACTATTGGTCTGAATTTAAGAAGCTATTTATTTAGCACCCTCTAGTGGAAAGAAAAGATTAGTACTTTGTGGAATTAACTCAAGTAAACTTACTTTTCTCACACACACACACACACACACATGTTTTATAAGCGTGGGGGCTGGGGGGACATCCCCTTCCGAGCCCAGGAGAGCACTGGACCCCTGGAGCTGGAGTTTCGGGCAGTTGTGAGCCGTGCATGACAGGGATGCTGGGATCCACACTGGCTACCCTCTCAGCAAGTGTTCTCATCTGCTGGGCTTTCCTTGGGCCCCAAATTAGATTGTTTTTATGACTGAAATTGTTACCTCAAGTCATCAATGTCCTTCAACCTCCAAGTCCACGCACAGACTCTCCCCATCCTATCCGGCCAGCCCTCCACCCAGCACCCCACCGTCCAGCAATCAGCAAGCTGTTAACCGAGTTAATGGAGAGAATACTATGAATGCCTGAGTATCCTCCGTGTGATGGGAAACAAAAACGCTCACAGGCCGTGGGGGCCACTGACCCAAACGACTGAAAACCGAGCTTAGGAGAGAAGGAAAAGCCAGCACCCTGCCACACACACACACACACACACACACACACACACACACATACACACACATACACACACACACCCACCCTGTGGCATTATGAATGATATTGGCCTGCACTTGAATACTTGGTCTTCAGTTGGTCAAACTGTTTGGGAAGGATTAGGGGGTGTGGCCTTGCTGGAGGAGGTTTTAAAAGTCTCCCACCACCCCCATTGTTCCCTCTTTCTGCCTGCCCTGTGGCTGTGGATCAAGATGGGAGCTCTCTGCGGTTCCTGCTGCCTTCATAGACTGTAACACACTAAAACTGGGTAGGTCTAACCAAATACTTCCTTTTACAGGTCGCCTTGGTCACGGTATTCCGTCACAGCAATAGGAAAGTAACTAAAACAACCCCCACATACACTTACACATTAGTATGAAGCTGGAATTCATCCGTCTTGTAGCCAACTGCGAAGTTGCTCTGGGTCACTCGGGACTTCGAGGTCTCAAAATTCATCTGGTAGCCAGCCAGCCAACCCTCATAGCCGAGCACCAGCGCACCCCGGATCGAGGGCCCAGCGATGTCAAAGTCCACGTCACAGCCCAGGTTGATGTGCTCCCTCTTGTACCCTGTCTTGATTTTAGCGTTTTTTTTCCTAAAGGGAAAAGGAAGAGTGTATTAAAGCCAAGCTAACTCATCTTGATACAATCATGAAAGAACGGGAAACATTTTGCCTGTTCCCAGTTTGTGTAGGAGCTAGGAAATAGAAGTGAGGTCAGTGGCCAGTTGTCCCTAAACACCTGCTAAACCACCCAACGGGACACAACTTCTCCTGAGCTCAAATTCGGTCTGAGAAAGGCCACATCAGCACTGTGTACACCATGGGAAGAGATCGGAAAGTGAGTGCCAACCATGTTCTTTTTCCAGCCTCTCCCCACGGCTAACCCAAAACCCTACACAGGCATCTATTAGGCATCGCTGCTGTTTTCCAAACCTACAGAAAAGAAGCATGTACCTCAAAGCTACCCGCACGGCAATGTGAGGGAGATGGCCATCTTTGTGGTTCACCCGGTACCCAACGAAAAAAGAAATAGCAGACCCCTGGGGCCGAAGAGTAGGCTCAGAGGTTAAAAGTGCTTGTGACCCAGTGACTGAGATTCAGTTTCCAGCATTCACACTGGCAGTTCCCAACTACCTGTAACTCCAGTTCCTGGGGATCTGACACCTTCTCTGGCCTCTTCAGGTACCTCCCCCGCCCCCTCACATGTGATACGTATTCATACGCTCAAGAATATATGCATACACATAAAATAAACAATGGGTCTTTCCCCTGCCTAGTGACTATGCTAGGTAGAGACCTTTTGCCACCATAGTCTTGAGATCCCCCCACTGAGTTCACAACTCAGAGCCCTGGATACTGATGAGGACCCTGAGTCCTTCAGATCTCAGGTCCAGCCCAGATTTCCATCTAAGCCCAGTTAGTTCAGTGTCTGTCAGCTGTTTCTCAAGACCCAGTGTCCCTCAGCAAGGAGTTATGTCACCTACCAATATTTATGTATACAGCCTAACTTTTATCCAAAACAAACCCCAGAGAATAAGAGAGCACCTACTGGGCTGAGTAGATGGCTCAGTGGGTAAAGTGCTTGCCAGACAAGCCTAAAGACCTAAGTTCAAAGCCCTAAAACCTAGAAAGGGCCATATGCACAGCAGAAGCCTCCATGATCCCAGGAAACCTCTACGGGAAAACAGGAGACAGACATGAGGCTTGCTGAAGCTCAAGAGCCAGCTGACCTGACATATACAGCAGTGAACCAAAGAGCTTATGCCTCAGACTGGAGAGATGGCTCAGTGGTTAAGAGCGCTGGCTGCTCTTCCAGAGGACCCAGGTTCAATTCCCAGTACCCACATGGCAGCTCATATCTGCCTGGAACTGTAATTCCAGGGGATCCAACATACTCACTCACGCATACAGGCAAAACACCAATGCACATAAAATAAAAATAAATGCAGTATTTTTAAAGCAAGCAAGCCAGCAAGCAAGCCTGCTTTAAGAAAGTGAAGCACAAAGATTTTCCTTTGACCCCCCCCCCAACAAGCGCACCAAGGCACTGTGTACATAGGCCACATACACGCAAATGAATTTTTTAAAATAAATTCTTTGTTTTTCAAGACAGGATTTATTTATTTATTTATTTATTTATTTATTTATTATATGTAAGTGCACTGTAGCTGTCTTCAGACACTCCAGAAGAGGGCGCCAGATCTTGTTACTGATGGTTGTGAGCCACCATGTGGTTGCTGGGATTTGAACTCAGGACCTTCGGAAGAGCAGTCAGGTGCTCTTACCTGCTGAGCCATCTCACCAGCCCCCCAAGACAGGATTTCTCTGTGTAGCAGCCCTGACTGTCTAGCCTTGAATGCAGAGATTTGTTTACCTCCCAAGTGCTGGGATTAAAGGCCACCCACCACTGCCCGGCAAAATTATTTCTTTCTAAAGATCAAACCTATCCAGTAAAATTAGAACTACATCACAGGCTTGCAAAAGAGAGGACTTCCTGGACAACTGCTTTCTCAGCCTCGACCACAGAAACCAGGACTCAGAGCTCCAAAGGACAACACATACTTGCCCATTCCTGGCCTTATCCAGTGCCAGTAAGGGTTCATCTGCAGCTTGCAGACCATGGCTCTAAACCCATTCCCTCCCCCGGAGGCCCTGCTGTTTCTTGGGGAATGGCCAGTTTCAGATCCAAGACAGCAAACATACGAAGCAAGCCTGAGGCGGCTCTTGAAGCTAGCAGAGATTAGCAGGAATTATAGGGCAAACAGATCTAATTGCTAAAATAAGGTTTCCACCCAAGGCCTCCAAAGATGGGAAAATGCTAGCACTGGTAAGACGAGAATTGGCAATAGACTAAAATATATCTAAAAAAAAAAAAAAAAAAAAAA
>NC_034603.1:20439994-20442669 GCF_900095145.1 Mus pahari | reverse complement strand
AGAGAAACCCTGTCTCAAAAAACCAAAAAAAAAAAAAAAAAAAAAAAATTAGTGTAGGGCCAGTAATATGGCTTAAGGTGCTGGCACTTGTCACCACCAAGCCTAACAACCTGAGTTCAATCGCCCGGACCCACATGATGATGGGAGGAAACCAACTCCCAAGGAGGTAAGAGGATCATAACTTGGAGGCCAGCCTGAGCTACATAATCAGACCTGTCTCAATAAAACATGAGTGGCACACACCTGGCCACGAAGACAGGAGCATCAGGAGTTCAAGGCCAGCCTCCGATACATAAAAACTCAAGGCCAGACTAGACGACAGGAGACTCTCAAAAGACAAAGCCAGCAAAAAGCTGCCCTTGACCACCAAGTATGGTGCCAGTGGCAGAGCCTCTGACCAATGGTGGGTACCACCCACACCAATTCTCATGGGATTCTAGCTAAGGGTCCAAGCATCCCCAGAAAAGGGACAGAGGAGGGGCAGGGACTCCGATTCCCCCTGGGATCTGCCCAGAGCAAAGGTTTTCCTTTCTCAAATGTCACTGGGATTTTTTTTTTTAGCGACTTAAGGAGTGGTGCTAATTTGATGAGCACTCAAGAGACACTCAACACGGATTGATGGTTAGCAAGCAGGCTCTCTCTGTGGAAGGCAATTCATGGATGGGTGCTAATCCGTAAGCGAGGCCTGCAGTCCCATCCAGTAGTGCCTACATTTGGCTCAGGGTGGTCGGTGCTCTCTGGGCATCACGAGAGCTTCAGAAAGCCAGCGTTAATTCCCAGTGATCCAAAGGGTCATCAGAGTTCATCTACAACACACCTAGGGCCTCAGCACTGCCCTGTAAACAACGTTCCCAACACAGAGCGCCAAGGCGCCTAGGAGAAATGGCTGACAGAAGGACTAGGGAAGAAAGACCCTAAGATGAACTTCACACAACTCCTAAACAAGAAACACAGAGAGGCTCAAAGACAGTGAGAGGAGCCCACACATGTCAACCTGAAGGAGTGCCACACTGTCACAGCGTGAGCCACCGTGAAAAATGACGCAACTGGATATAATTCACAGAATACATGTCCATGAGTCTATAGATGAGTCAAAAATGATTAGGGGCTGGCAAGATAGCTCAGCGGGAAGAGGGGCTTGCAGCCAAACCTAATGACCTGAGCGAATCCCTGGGACTAGCATGGAAAAAGGAGAAAACCAAACCAGCTAAGTTGTTCTCTGATATCCATACATATACTGTGACACACACACACACACACACAAACACACAAAGAAGAAACTCTGTGTGTGTGTGTGTGTGTGTGTGTGTGTATGTGTGTACGTATGTGTGTGTATATATACCTATCTATGTGTATGTGTTTTTTCAGATAATAAAGGGATGGAGAGATGGATGGTTCAGTGGTTAAGAGCATTAGCTGCTCTTGCAGAAAACATGAGTTCCATTCCCAGGACCCACATGGTGGCTCACACATCTGTAACTCCAGTTCCAGGGACTCCAGGCTCATCCTCTGACCTTCACAGACACCAGGCACATAAGCGGTATACATACATTTACACACACATGTAGACAAAACACATATAAAGATAATACATCAAAATAAAAACTAAGACTGGTTAAGGGAGGAGTAGGACTGCCCTTCCCTACAGTAAAAGCCCATAAGTAGAAAGGAATGATGGCTCCCTGGTGGCTCACACCTTTAATCCCAGCACTCGGGAGGCAGAGGCAGGAGGATTGCTGAGTTCGAGGCCAACCTGGTCTACAGATGGAGTTCTAGGACAGCCAGGGCTACACAGAGGAAACCCTGTCTCAAGAAACAAGAAAAGAAGGAAGGAAGGGAACACCTACTAATGATGACACAGGCAAGCATCAAAGACGCCTCCGTGGAACCCAAAGTGTGACGAGAGAGAACAGTTGCAGTCTCAGTGTCTCCCCATAACACAGCCACTAAGCCCAAAGCTGGAAACTAACAGCTCTACAGCGGAAACCCAGCAGATGCCACCTTAGCCGCATCATCATGGTTGGTATCACAGGCCAAGTCACATAATAGTGGCCTTCCAGACAGTACAATGAGGTGCCACTTCTTCAGCTGCCAAAAATATGCAACTGAATACACTAAGGAGGAAATGTCAGACCAATCCAAATAGAAGGACACTTCTCAAAGAGCAATTCTCAGCAATTCTTAAAAAAAAAAAAAATGTCAGGGTCACGAGAGACGGAGAAAGACAGAGAGTATGTCCCAGGGAGAGGCCACAAAGGAGACTTGAATGCTTGATGCAATAGAGGATTCAGAACTGGGTCCCAGGTCAGAAGAATGATATCAGAAGGACATCAGTTAATAGTGTGGTTCCAATGGTCACTTGATGGCACGGATCTTTGTTAGTCACAATTGCTTAATGACAGGGACACATTCTGAAAATTGCATCGTTGGGCCATCTGGTCATTAAGCAAACATCACAGGGTGCACTTACAGAAACCTAGATGACCATGATTAACCACTCAACCGTGACCTCCTCGTGTACCCAAGAGACAGATGTCCAAGGCAGGCAATGTAACACAGCACGTGGGCTCACGGTAAATTTTTTTTTTTTTTTTTTTTTTTTTTTTTTTTTTTTTTTTTTTTTTTTTGTTTCAGGCCTGGTATTCATTTCCCCAGATGCACTAAGGATCCTAGGG
>NC_034603.1:20409024-20439958 GCF_900095145.1 Mus pahari | reverse complement strand
TTTTTTTTTTGGTTTTACGGCAAATATTTTATAGGAAGAAACACGTTCTAATGGTAAGAACACAGGGAGTAAGTACACAAGAGAGGTGCACACTCGGCCCAAAAACTGTTACATGAGCATAATTATACTTGCTCCACATTTATGGGGAGATAACAGTGTGGGTGGTATTCATATCAATTTTTACAGACTCAATAAATGCACTTTGCTTTGATGGCAGTAAGCAACAGGAATTTTTCAGCTCTGTAATAATCTCAGGGGCCACAGTCCTATAGGTACTTGATTGAAATATTATTATATAGTGAATAGCTGTATATTATATAGTATGTTATAATGTGATGCAAATAGAAAACTTCAACATCAGAGGGAGGTAGGGGAAAAGTAGAGGAGAGCTCTACCTACTGCTTGTCTCACAATTTCCTATATAAAAACTGTGAAACTATTTCAAAAGAAAAGGTTAAACTGAGGGGGCTGGAGAGATGACTCAACGGTCTACAGCACTCGCTGCTCCTGCAGAGAACCAAGATTCAGCTCCAAGCACCCACATGACAGCTCACACCTTTAATCCCAGCACTGGAGAGGCATAGGTAGAGAATGAAAAAAGGAAGAAAGAAAAAAAAAAAAAAAAACCCTGCATATGCCGCCGAAACATGGGTGCAAAAGGTGGTGGATGGTAAACATGGACTGCCAGGCTAAAAACCTGCCAAAAGCCAGAAATGGTGGCGCATGCCTTTAATCCCAGCACTCGGAAGACAGAGCCAGGCAGATCTCTGAGTTTGAGACCAGCTGGGCCTACAGAGCAAGTCCAGGACAGCCAGAGCTGTTACACAGAAAAACCTGTCTCAAAAAACAAACAAACAAATCAAACCAAACAAGCAAAACACCTGCCAAACTAAAAACTTAAAGCTTGAAACTCTCAATCATCAGTGGGCAAAACAACTTTCCCCTGACGATTTAGGAGACTCACCATTCTAAGAACAAAAGTATAGACTATTCTAGAAAAGAGTTCCTTCTAGCCCCGTGGAGCCCTCAAGAGGGGAGGCAGACCAGCTTGCTCTCTTTGTCCTTTGATGTTTCATTAAACCAACAAGCCCAAACTATTTCTGGCCAGAGGACCTGGCAGCCCCAGGAGCCACCTTGTGGTTAAGCTCTCAGGATCTCAGGGTCTCAGAAAACTGGGAGAAGAGCCCTCCACGTGTACAAAATAGGCTGGCAACAGTGACCAGTCAGCCCCTGATTCCAAATGCCACCTCTGCCCTTCAGCCCTGGCCACTTTCATTTACTGGCATCCTTGTATGAAACAGATCAGCTGGAACAGAAAGCCCGTGGCCTGCAGCCAGGCACATAGTGGCTTTTGTGGGATCTTAGCGGTAAACACTGGCCTGAGTCCTCCACTACCAAGGACAATCCTTAGCCCTGGAGACACAGCTCAGTGTAGATATAGCATACATCACAAATGGACTGCATAAGCCCTGGCTTCCATCCTTAGCACCCTGTAACTGGGAATGGGACCACATGCCCATGTTCCCAGTACTTGAAAAATAGAAGCAGGAGGACCAGAAGTTCAATGTCATCCTTGCCTACAAAATAAGTTCAAAGCCAGTCTAAGCTACAGGAGACCCTGTGTCAAAAGGAAAAGGGAAGTTCCTTGGGGCAAACAGCATCCTAGCTCAGGCACCCTCAATCTCCAAATGATCACAGGAACACACAAAACCATTTGCTAGAGAAATGCATTTCCTAAATTAAGAATGCTTGCTATATGGGCTGGAGAGATGGCTCAGCAGTTAAAAGCACTGACTGCTCTTCTGTAGGTCCTGAATTCAGATCCCAGCAACCACATGGTGGCTCACAACCATCCTTAACAAGATCTGACTCCCTCTTCTGGAGTGTCTGAAGACAGCTGCAGAGTACTTACATATAATAATAAATCTTTGAATCGGAGTGAGAGGGACTTGGAGCGAGTGGGGCTAGAGCGAGCAGGGGTCCTGAGTTCAACTTCCAGCAACCACATGATGGCTCACAACAGCTACAGTGTACTCACATACATAAAATAAATAAATAAATCTTAAAAAAAAAAAAAAAATGCTTGCTACAGCATAGTCCCTTAACAGTTGTTGGATCTTCATGTCCTGGACAGATCACTACAACAGACCAGAATGTGCAGCACTTGGATCAAGGCAGCCTTACTGTTGTTGCTACCCGGTTGGTTTTTGTTCTTTGATGTGGAATCTCACTACATATCCCTGGCTGGCCCTGACCACACGATTCCTTCCACCCTCCAGCCTCCCGGCTAAGAGGCTACCTTTGACATGATGTCAGCCCAAATCCTTTGCCGTAATGGACTTCCGGGGCCCATAACATCTCAGATGCCCTCATGGGTGAGGAGAACCTTACCCAGTGTTTGGCGAGAATGACGAATCAAAGGTGAGCTTCAGTCCACGGGCAAGCTGCAGATAAGAGAGAGGTGGCACAGGTTAGCCAAAGGCAGGACCCAGGATGCTTCAATGGGAACGAGAGGAGCCAGGACTTCCAGCAGGCAGGGAGCCCTTACCTGGTCTTCCACGGTGATCTCAGTGCCCAGGGTGTTGTCTGTGTTCCACTTCTCTGTAAACGTCAGCCCATACTCAGTCCATCTGTACTTGGTTTCCAGGCTGCCGTTCACTTTGGTGGTTTCCGTGTTGGCAGAGCCTGAGCTGGTAAATTCCTTAAAGGAGAGAGAGAGAGAGAGAGAGAGAGAGAGAGAGAGAGAGAGAGAGCGCTTAGCCTACAGTCCAGTCTGCCCCTGGTCCAGGCCCTTAAGCAACAGAGAGTCCCCAACGTGTCCAGGCAGAACTATTTCTACAATTCAATTACATACTGGAAAGACAAAGGAGTGAGAGGGTCTGCTACCCAAAGGAACCTTCTGGAAAGTTCTTTGTTGGAAGACAGCTTCCTTCCTCCCTTGGGGGCCCTAAAGTCTGAACAGGAAACCACCCAGCTTCTATGCTGCCTCCTACCCCAGATAGAGGGAGCTACTGCTGACAGAGCAACACACCAACAATTGCTACAGATACCTGTATCTGTATCAATCAAGACCAGAAATGTTTCCTAAATAATAATGAAACATTATAAGCATAGGTGGCGCCGTACACCTTTAATCCCAGCACTGAGAGACAGGTGGATCTCTGTGAGTTCGAGGCCAGCCTGGTCTACAGACTGAGTTCTAGGGCAACCAGGGCCATGTGGAGAGACAATGCCTCAAAAAACTAAAGATAAATAAACAAGTAATAAAAAGCCAGGTCAGTGGGGCTGAAGAGATGGTTCGGCAATTAAGAGCACTTACTGCTCTTCTAGAGGACCTGGGTCCGAGTCCTAGCACCCACGGTGCAGCTCACAATGGTCTATAAACGTAATTCCAGCTCCAGGGACTCTGATGCCCTCCTTTGGATTCCCCAGGTTCCTGCATGCATGTGGTGTACACAAACTCCTGCAGGCACGCACACACGCACAAAAAGTAAGTTAAGCCTTTAAATAAAGAAAACCACCTAGCTCAAAGCTGGGTGGAATGGCTCATACCTTATAGTCCAAGCACATGAGAGACTAAGGCAGGAGAGTTAAGACTCTACCTCAAAATAAGAGAGGGGCGGGAGAGGAGAGGTGGCTTTTAAAATAAGAAGTATCAAGGACGGATCAGGGTAGATCAGTGGGTACAGCGCATACCTACAGTGCACGAGGCCAGGAGTTTTGATTTCAAACAACACAAAATAACTTGTCAAAAAGCATTAAAAGCTACTATAGTCCCAGACCACCTATGGAACAGAGCTTTGACGACAAGCACTAACAGCCACAATCCAAGCAGGCAACTGTTTTTTGGCTCTGCCAGCCGGGCCACAGCACCCGCTACTGGTCAGGGACGAATATGACGTCCTGTACAAGTGGAGAGACTTACCAATCCATTCTCTGACTTCGTTTTCAAATCAAGTTTTATTAAGCCAAAGCCTAAAGAAGGAAAAACAGCCAAAATCAGGTTAACTAATTAAGCCAGAGGAGTTGGAGGTGTAGCTCAGCCGCAGAATGATTGCTAGCAAGCTCAAGGTTTGACCCCCAGCACTGAGGAAAAAAAAATAATCAAAATAATAACTTGAAGCTAGGACACCACCATTTTCCTCCTGGCTATCTGGAAATGCTTAAAGAAAACCAGGGCAACAGTGGCAGACAGACAAACACAGGCCTGACTTGTGCCCTTGCAGGACCTGTGGGGCAGGTTCCGGCAGCTGGCAGAGGCCGTCATCAGGCCTGGTGGGCCCATCAGGGTAAATTTAGAACGATGTTCTACTGGGGCAGACGGGAGCTTGCAAGGGACTAGATCTGCTATTTGCCTTGCGATGCCTGAGCCTCACCACTGGGTGGCGCACAGCCGCAGGAAGCTCATCCTTTTGACTGGACATAAAAGTTGTCAGCTGGGAACTGGCCACCTCAAGTGTCACAAAGATGCCAACTCCCTTAGTAGGTGAAAGGCTTTCCATTGCTCCCGACTCCTCCAACACTCACCGTAGCCCTTGGTGAAGACATCCCTGGCGGACTTGCCAAGATCGGCGTATGTGGGAGGCACAGCCATGTTCTGCCACAACAAAAGCATGAGAAAGAATGAAGGCATAGGTAATTATGGAAATTAGTTTACCACCAATAAAACTTATTTGATATAATTAAACAACCAATAAAAATCACTCAGCTCTAAAAGTCTCAGGCATCTTTCCCCGCCAGGTATGGGTGTGCCCTGAGCTGTCTCACCCTTCCTCTGAGGCCAGAGCTGGGGACACTCAGTGATTGCTTTCGACCAAGGACAAGCACAGACCCAGAGCACAAGGTGAGTCAGTCAATATTTGAAGAATGAATGAACCATCGAAGACATATTCCCAGGAGTCAGCCACTATACTGAACCGCAGAACTCTTGCCAGTAATTAGAAAATGCCGGCTGCTCGGCCAGTAACTGCACAAGGATAGATTGGAGCTTCCATGGCAATCGATGTATCTTTCACATGGCTCTGATTTCATTCCCTCAACAAGTATGAGAGGAGTGCCTTCCCGTGCCGCTGCAAGACCAGCTTCACAAAACTTTCTTTACAGCATGACCAGCTAGCTAAGGATCTCCTCACAGGAAATGACGTCCAACGACATGCTTCAAAAGAAGGGTATCTAGGACCAGCAAGAGTGTGTGTTGGAGCCCCTGGAACTGGAGTCACAGACAACCTCAAGCTGCCACGTGGGTGCTGGGAACCAAACCCAGGTCCTTCGGAAGAGTAGCAGTACTCTCAACCACCAAGCCATCTCTCCAGCCCCTTATGTGTTTCCACATGTATATATGTGAGCCACGTTCACACATGTATGTATGTGAGCCACATTCACACATGTATATATGTGAGCCATGTTCACACATGTATGTATGTGAGCCATGTTCACACATGTATGTATGTGAGCCACATTCACACATGTATGTATGTGAACCATGTCCACACATGTATGTATGTGAGCCACGTTCACACATGTATGTATGTGAGCCACGTTCACACATGTATGTATGTGAGCCACCTTCATGCCTGGTGCCTGAGGAGGCCAAAGGAGGTAAGTCAGATCCTTTAGAATTGGAGTTACAGACAGCTGTGAGCCTCCATGTGGATACTGGGTCATCTGCTAAAGCAGCACATATTTGTCCAGCTCCAGTGGGCCTTTATTTTAACATTTAGCAACTATCAAAATGCTATGAGGGGTGGGGCTAGGGAGATGGTCCAGTGGCTGTTATTTCAGAGGTTCAAGTCCCAGCACTCGAATAGGACAGCTCACAACTGTCTGCAACAGCAGCAGTTCCAGGGAATCCGACAGCCTCACACATGCAGGCAAAACACCAATGCACATAAAATACTACTTGAGGGCTGCAGAGATGGCTCAGGGGTTAAGAGCACTGACTGCTCTTCCAGAGGTCCTGAGTTCAATTCCCAGCAACCACATGGTGGCTCACAACCATCTGTAGTGGGATCTGATGCCCTCTTCTGGTATGTCTGAAGACAGCTACAGTGTACTCATATAAATAAAATAAATCTTTTTAAAAAATACTATCCAGGAAGCTGAGACTAGAGTGCAGGCTAGCACATCTGCTTAGCATACGAAAGGCTCCAGGTTCCATCAAAAGTGCTATCATCACACACACAGACACACACACACACACACACACACACACACACACGGGTGCTTGTACCCTAGGAGGTCAGAAGCAGGACTTAGCTGTTACACATAATTAAGTTAGTGAGCAAATATTAGTTAAATATCACAGTGGCCAGGGAAAGAGAATAACTCTAATGGTCTCTGTGACATTATAATCCTGGAACGTTTTATGTTGACAAGCTGTGTAGAGAGAATTAAACCGTGCTCTGGGATAGCACACACTGTGACTTCTGTCCTGAAGAGAAGGACCCATGAGTGACCACGTCCCATCCCAGAACCATGACGTCACTAACCAGAAAAGTGGTTCCATTTCCCCCCTCTTCCTGAGACAAGAGCTCAGGTAGTCCAGGATGGCCTGGAACTTTCCATGTAGCCAAGGATGACTTTGAATTTCTAATCCTTCATCCCTCAACTGCTGGGACTGCGGGCATCATCACCACACCTAGTTTCTGCACTGCTAGGGTCAAATTTAGGGCTTCAAATACCCTGGCAGGCACTCGACCTCCGGAGCTACAGTCTCAGCTCAGGTGAGAGTGGCAAACACCTTTAATCCTAGCTCCTCAGGAGGCAGAGACAGGTGGATCTCTGTGAATTTGAGGGCAGCCTGAATTCTACAAAGTGAATTCCAGGACAGTCAGGTCTGTACACAAAGAAACCCGGTCTCAGGGGTGAGGGGACAAATGAACAAACAAACAAAACAAAACAAAAACAACAACAACAAAACTGTACACCTAATTTATCAAACTAGATTTGCATAGGTAACATCTGACATGACACATGTACCCATTTACAAACACGAATATACTGTGGTATATTCCTGGCAAGTGGGCGTCCACTGAAGATTTCAAATGATTCCAGGGAAACAATATCAACTGACCAACACCTGAATCAAGGACACAACAGAGCACTCACGGCATGACCTGCAAGGTAACCCAGCAGGTAAAGGTGCCTGCTGCCACAGCTGGAACCTGCAGGATGCAACGGGACAACCAACTCCCAAAAGTTACCTTGTGACCTCCACAGAATAAACCAATCCATCAGTAAATAATTAAAGACAGCCTATGGCCAAACCCGATAAACACTACAGAAGAAACAGCCATGGCCTCCAATGTTAATGGCATCTGCAGTCCAGGCCATAGTTCACATCCTCAGAAACTGCTCGGTCCTTCTTTGTGTTGCTGCTGCTCTTACCTCTTGCCCATCAACAGGCTGGAACCTAATGTAGGCAGACTGGCCCACACTGGGGTCAGGTCAAAAGAGAGGGCAGAGATATACCCAACACCGCCCCATCCACTCTTCCAGAACTGGGGACTCCCCTCTTCGCCGTCCCCCTCAGGCCAGATGGGCCTAGCCCTTCCCCTAAGAAAAGTCACCACCAAGCAATCCGGGACTGAAAGACAGCACAGCCCAGCAGACCTGCAGAAGAACATCTTGGCAGAGAGCCCAGAACATTCTCCATCTCTGCTGGATTAAGAGCCATCCGTGAGAGTACAAAAACAAGAGAGATGGCTCCTTGGCTAAGACTTCTTGTGGCTCTTGCAGAGGACCAGGGGTCAATTCCCAGCACCCACACAGTGGCTCACAACTGTCCATGACTCCAGTTCTAGGGCGTACACACACACACACACACACACACACACACACACACACACACACACGCACATACACCACTTATACACATAAAATAAAATAAACCTGAAACCCCCTAACAGTACAAAGCAAACAAAAAGAACCATCTACTGACAGAGCTGTCTCTCCCCTAGAGGAAGGAACAGAGGGGGAACAGGCCCATCTGCAGCATCCAAGGTCGCTAAAGCACCCATGCACACACTCTAACCAATATTTAAGATTTCATTTTATTTTTGTGTATATAAATATGTGTGTGTGTGTGCAGGTGCCTGCAGAGACCAGAAGGAGGCACCAGATTCCCTGGAACTGGAGTTAAAGGTAGTCATGGGAACAAAACTCAGGTCCAGTGCTTAAAAAAAAAAAATCAGTGCCCTTAACCCCTGAGCTAACCTTGATAGTGTGCCCACACACCTGCCTCTTTTTTTCCTTTTGAGACAGGGTCTGATGTAGCCCAATGGAGCCTGCAACTCACTATGTAGACAGGAATGGCCTTGAACTTCCACCTGAGAGTGCTGAGACTATACAAGCATTCCGGACGTTGGGGGGGGGGGAGGTTGCAGTGTGCACGCTAGGCAAGCACTCTACCAACCCAGCTTTGTCTCCAGCCTATCAGAAGCCAGCTCTTTCCTGCTACTCCTCCCTGACCTCACAGAAAAGTCAGCCCCCAGGGTCCCCACCCTGCAGGCATCTAGACCAGATCCCACCTTGAGGTAAAGAGGGAACATCCATTATTTAGTGTTCCCCAAATGCAGTCTGTTGACACTAATCCTCAAACCCAGCATGGAAAGCCACCTGTCAAAAAATTCAAAAAACAAAAACAAAAACCATTACCCACAGCAAACACCAGCTACTGCATCAGCTCTAAGGAGATTATCATCCAGGCGTGAGTCGGAACTTCTGAACTCAGGGTGGGGGCTAGGCTCAGTGAGGCTCCCTTCCTTTCTGTTCCACCATACTACCTTCATGGGGAGGTGGGGGGCACCTGCTCCTCCCCACCACCACCCCGCCCCACCCCCGTCTGCCAGCCTATCAACCCAAGCCTTCCCTGGCTGACCTTGAACAAATTATGCAAACGCCACTCCAGCCTAAGGAATGGATACCCAGCCATACGGGAAGCAGAGGGGAAGGATTGTGTATCACCTAGCAGTTCACACAACACACTTACGTAACTTCCATCTTGGGGCCTGGGGAGGACAACATCTTCCTGACTCATCAACTACACGGCACTGACAGCTGCTCACTCACCGTGCTCCCACCCTCCTCCCACAATACACCCCCTGAACTCAAAGCTCCTCGGAGCCCGTCAAGCATATGTTTACCCAAATGTCTATAAAGATATCAAGGCCTGACACATGACGGGCATGCGTGAGTTACTATGCAGAGAACATCACATCTTATCTCTTTAATTACGTGTATTTAGTGAGCCTGGGTGTACCGTGGTGCACCTGTGTGGGTCAGAGGACACCTCTCCTTCCACCATATAGGTTCCGGGAACTGAAACTGCCTTCAAACCTGGCGGCAAGTGCCTTTAACTGCTGAGCTCTCTCATCAGCCCTCCCAAAGCATCACTGCAGGCTGAGCTTGCTTTGCGCTTTTTGCTGCAGCAGCTTCAGAGGCTGAGGCCAGGGACGAGCTTAAGGGGTGGGATGACTCTCAGCTGGTATAATGCTTGCTTAGCATGCAGAGCCCTGAGTACTATCGCTGCATTGCATAAACCAGGCTTGATAGCATATGACAATAATCCCAGCCAGCAGGAGAGAGAGGCAAGAGGACCAGAAGTTCAAAGTCATCGCTGGCTACGTAGTGAGTTCGAAGAAGTCATAAGACTCTTGTCTCAAAAAAAAAAAAAAAAACAGCGGAGAGGAGGAGCTAGAGAGGTGGCTCGGAGGGAGGAGCACTTGCATTCCTGCATTGGAACCCAGATAAGTCCCAGTTCCAACATGCTGGCTCACAGGTGTACACACATGCAAAACACTCATACATAAAACTTAAGAGAGAGAAGAAAAAGGGTGAAAGACAAACGGGAATGGACCAGACGGTGAGTTCTAGATGAACCAGCGCTCAGGCCAGAGCCGACTCAGTTTAAAAAAAAAAAAAAAAAAAAGGTATCATTGTAACAAAAAGAGGAAAATAGAAACTTGGTGTCTGACAATAGGAACAAGTAGATTACAATGTAACCAGGAAGTAGGCGCTTCCCCTGCGAGGCAGCTGGAGAGCCGGAGTGGAGCCGAGCAGACCAGGAGACCCCGAAAGCAGCAAGCCCCCTAGGAAAGAGGGGAGCCCAGGCTGAGGGCCATCTCAGGGGATATCCTGGGTGCTTCAGGCCTTAAAACCAGCTATTGGTTTTATTCCAAGAGCTGCTGTACACTGACAACCCCAAGACTGGTAAAACGTCAATGCTGGGATCCAGGAAATGGAATGTGAATACAGTCCACTTTTTTTTTTTTTAGAGGGCAATTGATAAACAATTAACTCAGCATTAATCTTACTCCTAGGAACCCCACGCACTAAGTGTTCTAAGCACCAAAAAAAACCTACAGAAGCATATTCTCTACCCCACCGCCTGTGTCACACAAACCTAGACATGACCAATATACCCATCATTAGAAAAATGACGTAACCAAAAAAGCAGGATACTAACAAACTAAGGACCACCAAAGAGTCATCAAAAGCAATGAGGGGAGATGGGTACGGGGCCGGAAGCCTTGTAATTCCAGCGCTTAGGACAAGGAGGCTGGAGGACCAAAAAATTCAAGGTCATTGTTGGCCACACAGGTAATGAATTGCCTGGGTTATGAGTCTACCTCAAAACAATTAACAGTGGTGAATTTATATGTGAGAACATAGAACATTATGTACCACTGAGTGAAAAGAGAAAAAGCCAGGCTGGGTGTTGTGGTACAGGCTTTTAAAATCCCAACTCCCAGGAGGCAGAGGTGGGCAGATCTCTGAGTTCAAGGCCAGCCAGAGCTGTGTAGTGAGACACTGCCTCAAAAAGTAAAAATAAATAATTTTAAAAAGAAGAAAGAAAAGAAAAGAGCATGCCAGGGAAATCTCTAATTCCGAAATAATTAGTGGGTCCCTTGTCCATTCAGGAACTCGTGAATGAGTTGGGAGAGATCAGGAGAGAGGGGCCCCATCTGCGCAGGATGGCTACCTCGGGGAAGAAGGTGGTTTGGGGAAGGCAGATGCTGAATTCAGATGTGGTTTCCATTTCTTATTCTACTTCATGACTGAAATGTTGTTGTGAAGAGCAGAAAACATTGGAAGTCAGCAACCTTCCAACATGTCACCGCAGTCAAGACACCAGAGGGCTGGAGAGATGGCTCCAAGGCTAAGGGCACTGCCCACTCTTCCCGGGATCAGGGTTGGGTTTCCAGCACCCACCTCTGTAAAACCAGCTCCGGGAGCTGCAGTGCACTCCTCTGGCTTCTCGGGCACCGCGCACATGTAGTACGCATACGTACACATAAAATAAAGTACTTTTTTAAGAGAAAGAACTAGAGAAATGGTAGTTGGTTTAAAGCAATAGCTGCTTTTCCAGAGGGCCAGGGTTCAATTCCCAGCACCTATGTGGTGGCTGACAACCATCTGTAACCCCTGTTCCAGGAGATCCAATCCCCTTTGAGGACACCAGACATGCACGTGGTATATATACACATAAGCAAACAAAACACCCATTGACATAGACTAATATTTTAAGATACAGGAAGGAAGAAAAGTTGTCTGGGCAGTGTCCATACTGGTTCTAAAAACTGATTCAAACTGAGACAGTAGCCCTATCACTGGGCAGGGCCTATAGGGGCACATTCGTCTCCCGAGCAACCACCAACATCTGGGCCACTCCACCCAGAAGGCAAAGAGCAGGGCAAAGCTCCTTAGCTTCAATGTGTATAAAAACTGCCAGGGCAGCTGCCGAGCGGCCTAAGAGAGGATGGTAATGGTCTACAAAAGACCGGCCTCACTCAGCACCGAGCACCCACCGGCACCCCAAACTAACACAGGCCCTGCCTATGGGTCTCATGCCTAACCAGGAGGTAGAGTCTCCCCAGCACTGGAAACACCCCCAGTGAGCTCAGACCCCCATCTCCAAGACCAACTTCCCAAAGAACAGGAGCCACCTGCCGTGGCATCTCTCAGACCATCCAGGTAACTACAGATGATGATGGAGGCATCAGAAGAGCCCCTGGGTGTGACCCAGAGGCCCACCCTTTCTCAGGTACCCTATACAGGCAAGTGACTTCCTTATTACACTGCACGAATAACCGGGTAACAGTACATAGCTACTGTCCGGAGCCAAAGCCAGCAAATGTTACCATCACCACCCCAGGCCATGGAATCATGGGAAAACTTCTGGCTCTGTTCTTTCTCTAACAGTTTTGGATAGTTTGCCAGGGGCAAAAAAAATGGACCCGAAAACCAAAGAGGTATCAAGGGGATGGAGAGATGGTTCAGCTGTTAAGAGCACTGCCTGCTTCTGCAGAGGACCTACGTTTGCTTCCCTGCGCCCACACAGGGGCTCAAAAATGATCTCTAACTCCAGTTCAAGGGGATCTGATGGATGCTCTCTTCTGGGCCCTGTGGGTACTACATGAGCATGATATGCATACATATGTACAGGGAAAAACCCATATACATATAAAAAATAAATAAATAAAGAGGTTGGGGGCTGGAGGGATGGCTCAGAGGTTAAGAGCACTGACTGCTCTTCCAGAGGACCTGAGTTCAACTCCCAGCAACCACATGGTGGCTCACAACCACCTATAATGCATACAATTCCCTCTTCTGGTACATCTAAAGGCAGCTACTCCATACTCATATACATAAAATGAATAAATATATCTAAAAAAATAAAAATAACAAATAACAAATTAAAAAAAAAAAGAGTCATGCCGGGCATGGTGGCGCACGCCTTTAATCCCAGCACTCGGGAGGCAGAGACAGGTGGATTTCTGAGTTCAAGGTCAGCCTGGTCTACAGAGTGAGAAACAATGTCTCGAAAAAACAAAACAAAAAACAAAAAAAAGAGTCATGTGTCATGATAGATCACAGCAAAATCAAACACTTCACCAACCCTAGGGACCAGGGGCAAAAATTAACCTGTCAGCAGAAAGCAGGCTCAATTCAGGAGCTTCCCTGCACCACAGACAGACATAAACACAGACACACACGCGCGCGCACACACACACACACACACACACACACACACACACACCAGTGCACTCCTTCCAAGCAAAGGCAGCCCAGGGAACAGTCACTGGTTCCAGATGCTGGCAAGGCAATGGCCCTCTACTCTGGAAGCAGGCTGAGTTCCCAAAGCAGCTGCCTTCCCCTCCCCCCCTCCACAGAGTCTCACAGGAGGACAGTCTGGCTTTCCAGGCTCTTGCTTCTATTTTAAAACCCTCTGGAAGCTGGGCCACCAGCGGCAGCACAGCCTTCTACAAGGCTGGGGGGGGCTGTGGTTGGCTCAGGGTGGCCTGCCTTCTCCCTCACCCACCTGTGGAGAGAAGGCCGTGCAGGCAGCCAGCAGCACACCAGGGTCTAGGGTCCAGCCAGGCACACCAGAGTTCCAGGATAGCCCAGGCACCACAAGGCATAGGGGGTTGACACAGTCAGCGCTTTCTTTTAAGTGCTCAGCCTCGGGAATCAAGCACATCTGGGTCTATATCCAATCCCTTTCCAGGTAAAAGACCCCAAGTAAGTCTCTCTGACCCAATTCCCCTTGGTATACAGCACTTAATACTGTGGCTGGTACACGCAGAAGCCATGAAAGAAACACAAGTAGTGAGATGGCTCAGTGGGTAAGAGCACCCAAGTGCTCTTCCAAAGGTGCAGAGTTCAAATCCCAGCAACCACATGGTGGCTCAAACCATCCTCAATGAGATAGGACTCCCTCTTCTGGAGTGTCTGAAGACAGCTACAGTGTACTTACATATAATAAGTAAATAAAATTAAAAAAAAAAAAAAAAAGATGACAGATGACAGGTCAACTTATCTGAGATGAGCAGACAAATAAATAATAAGTTTGGTTTCTTCGGTTGGTTGGTTGGTTGGTTCTTGGTTTTTCAAGACAGGGTTTCTCCGTGTAGCCCTGGCTGTCCTGAAACTCTGTAGACCAGGCTGGTCTCAAACTCACAGAGATCTGTCTGCCTCTGTGCCCTCCCCCCACCCCACCCCACCCCCACCCCCACCTCACCCCCAAGTACCACCAGCCAGTTTGGTTTGGTTTTGAAACAGGATCTAATGTAACCCACAGTGAGTCTCAAACTCACTATGTCACCGAGGATGACCTTGAACTTGATCCTCCTGCCTCCACCTCTGAGTGTGTGCCCCATCACACTGAGTTTCTACAGTATTGAAGGTAGAATCCAGGGCTTCCTGCATGCTGGGCTAACATTTTACTAAGTCCCACGCGAGCCAGTCCAATAGACAGTTCCCATTGCTGTATTTATGGCTAGGGAATCTAACCAAGCTCTCGACTTGTATATTTACTATTATAATAATGGTTTCTGAGCATCTTGTCAGAGGCTCACCCTGAACCACAGGGTCCAGAGTCCTCCCCACCCATAGAGAGCTATTGTTTAGCCGGATACTGTCTGGCCAGGTCCTGGAAGAACACCTCCCATCTCACCCCAGGGAAAATGATGTCTCTGTGCACTGTCCACTACAGACGGCCCACGGCAGCTACCACCACTCTCTCCTTTCCCAACCAGTTGGTAACTTCTGCTGTTCAGAGGCACTCACACCTATGGGCTCCTCAAAACACAGCAGCAGTGCAGTGTGGAGATACTAGTAGAGAACTGATGCCCAAGCACCAAGTGTACACAGCAGGGCTGCAGAACACCAGAATGGCCAGCAATGACAGTCACATTTCTACCTCAGACCCAGGTGATTCCCAAGGCCTGAGTAGAGACAGGAAGACCAGAAGTTGACCTCTGACCTCTACATGTGCCACCCACCTCCAAACAATTAATTTTCTAAAACAGAAGCAAAAAAAGAAAAAAAAACATAACAGAGAAACTAAGACACGAGAAAGCTATTTACCTGAGCTAGACTCTGTGGCTCTTGTCAGTTAGATCAGCATTGAGAGCCCAGGCTGCCCTCTGGAGCTTTTTTTTTTTTTTTAGCTCAGCTCTAGGTAAAGTGCTCACATGCTATGACTTAACAGTGGTATGGAGATCCATACCCAGGTCTAGCTAAGCATGCCTCTGTCATCCTTTCTTGGTGACTACCAAAAGAACCTGGGGAAAACGCCAAGCTACAGTCACAGTACAACCTTTCTGGAATCCTAGGGGCTAACCTGACTTTGGCGGTTCTCAGCCACACATCACTACCACAGAAGGTGCCCATCATACTGTGGGTTTCATCAACAGCCAAGGGCATTGGGGAGCCCTTACCACCAGCAGTTCAAGAGTCCAGAGCCTACATCTGCCTCAGGTCCAGCATGAGGACCGCATGGCCTCAGACAGCCCCTGTCTAAAGCCTCATTCTAGAAACCAGAAAGAAAGCGAATCACCTGTGAGCACCCACTACTACAACTGGGGACTGGCACCTTACTCAAGCTGTCATACCCACACACCTGTCAGAAAGCAACAGGCCCCACGGCCTGGGCCAGACTCCCATCCACCCAGATCACTCTCTAGCTTCAAGCCCAGAAACACCAGTTGGACAAGTTCCCCCAGGACTCGGGAAGTTGTAGAATGCTAAAGGAGTTGCTTCTCAGCCCTCATGTCTGACTACTGCTGTAGGTGAGTATGTACGATTACAGCTCTGATGACATCTATGGCTCGGCTAGGCCAGGATAGCTTCTAGAAGTTAGCGAGCTGTCTCCACGATTTAATGTTTTAATGTGCACCTACCATGCCTGGGTAGTTAAGAGTGGTACTAAAAAAAAAAAAAAAAAAAAAAAGGTGATGGCTAGGGGTTAAAAGTGCTTACTGCTTCTGCAGAAGACCCAGGTTCGATTCCCAGACCCACGTGGGGCATCTCGCAACTACCTCTAACTCCAGTTCAGGGGGTCTGGGCTGAGGTCACCCGCACGTATGTACGGAAACTCGCATTGGCACAAGCATGCACACATTAAAATAGACACTTTAAAAAATGAATTTACCCCACAGTTTTGTCAGTCCAGAGAAAAGCAGGCAGGCCCTCGGCGGTGATGCCTGGTTGCTAAGCTGGAGTTAAGCCCCTCACCCACATCTCTGGTCAAGGAAAGAGGAGCTTTGGAATGGCACACACCTGAGCTAAGCCCACACTCTTCCTGCATTCTGGGTCTGCAGTCACATTTAGTGCTCCAGCCTGACAGCTGTCAATCTGCAAACTGACAGTGTTTCAAGAATTATTCTCCAATTACTCAATACCTGGTGCTGCGCAAATGCTTGCTACTGACATAGTAATAACGGCATTAAAATAATAACGCCTGTAGATTCATGGAGTCCCTTCCAGTACACCATGTGGGAAAAAGGGGGGGGAGAAAAGAAAAGTCTGCGGAGGATGAGTTTCAACCCTCCCCCAAAGCTCCTAGGTCCCCTAGGTAAGTGTCAAGGTTTCTAAGGTGTCCTTGTGCATGCCCCAAGGCTTCGTGCTAATCGGATCATTTTATTCTTCCCCCAAACTCAGTGAAGTGTATATAATTGCTCCTATTTCGCAGATGAGAAGACTGAAGTTTTAAATCTTCCTACCAGTGTGACCTTGGACAAACCGTGTAGAGTTGCGGGCCTCCAATCTGATGTCAGGCCCTGAAAACAGTTTCCAGAACGCACAGTTGCATTTGGCGACACAGAACACGGAATCCGTTCCCCAGGCCAAGGAGGCCAGGCATATGGCTCCCTATGGGGTCTCGCTTTCAGTCCAGGCCCATGTCCCTGTTCCTGCGGCCTAAGTCCACTCAGGGCAGCCCGTTCCGCCCGGGAAGACACTGGCATGCGCGGGAGGGACCCGGCGCCACCTACTCCGGGCGTGGGCCGGCTAGGGCGTGTAAGGGCTGGGGGGATCAAGGGCATGGCCGTGCCTGGAGTTCGTCCTCTCGGCGGAGGAAGCTGGGTCTGCACAGGCCCTTGGAGCTGGCGGGGAAGGGCTTGGGCCGTGGGAGGGTCTCTACCAGATCCACGCCGACCGGATCTAGAGCCAGAGGGCGCCGCCGGGAAGGTCACCTAGACCCGCAGCCCGCCGGGCCTCCACGCGGCCGCCCTTGCCCTTCCACCCCTCGCACGTTCGAACCGCCCCTCGCTTCCAAATGCAGGTGCTCTGAACGCTCGAGCTAGGATCTCGGAGACCCGCTCTGCGCCCGCCCTCCAGGCCTCCTCTACAAGCCCGCTGTCCCTCCAGGCCCGCAATGACCATCCCCGGTTCACCCTTCCCGGGGCCAAGCTCTTAGGCCCAGCGCCCTCGCCCGAGCCTCCCTCGATCGCCTCCCTGGAGACTTCCCAGGAGCGCGACCCGAGGCCCTGGGGACTCAGGCATAGCCCAGGCCCTCTCCGCTGTGCCTACCTCGGAGGCGGTGACGGCGGGAGCAGCGGCAGCTACGGCGGGGGTTGCGGCGAGGAGGCTGGGAGCGCAGCGAACGGGCCGAGGGCGGAGCGGCGCAGATCGCGGCGGCGCGGACACGCCCCAGCTCTGCGCGCCGGACCCCGAAGCTCCGCCCTCGGCTCCACCCCGGACAGCGCCCAGACCTGTCCCGGGGTCTTCTTCCCACTCGCGAGCCGCGCTCTCACCCTCTGCGGCTCTGTGATCATGTGCGACCGCGCGTAAAGGGCTGCGTGCACTCTGGCACGGGGCGATAGGGAGGCGTGGGTCTGACGTGCGTGAGGTGTGTGCGTGCGCGGGGACACGCGGGTCACTGTTGCAGCCTCCAGGCTGCTGGAAGCATTTGGGAAGAGGGGGAGGGGAGCTTCCGGCACAAGGAGCGGTGGCCTAGGGACCTCAGCGGATAGGAACCTCAGCGGATAGGGTCACCGGAGTCGCCGAGGCTGCGAGTCACTCCGAGGCCCAGTGGGGACACTGGGCTCCGGAAGTGGCGCTGCATAGGGCAGAGCGGCTACTGTCCCCTCTGCTCCAACCTAGGTTTCCGGAGCCTGTGACACGCCCGCGTGCGTCAGCGAGTCAATTGCGAATTAAACTCTCCCGAGAGCCGGCTCCGCACTGCAAATTTGCGTGCAATCTTCCCTGGTGTCAAAGCCTCTCTCCACCATTTCCCAAGCATTTAAGAAATTAAAAAAGACAAAGTGGGTTTTTGTGAGACTGCGGAGTCTCGCTACGTGAGAAGGTCACGCGGGTTCTGGATGTCTGCTTTCCTGCAGTGTAGAGCGAGCGGTTGGTCACTTTTTCCCAGTCTGGACTCAGCACGTGGCCTCCTTCCCTGCTGAGCGGCTCCCTGCGTGCTACACCAAGCCTAATCAAACCAGGCTTGGAGAGTTTGTGAAATCACAAGTGAGTGAAGACTCCACACCCTTTGCCTTCTACTAACAGACGTCCGAGGAGAATCCAGGCATTTGGGGTCCAGTAGAGGAGACGCCAGGTGGTTGTGCACAATCTGCTGTGGCTGAACAAGACAGCGGGGCATCGACAGCCACTCTAGATTTAAAATGCTGTTCCGTGGGCTGAAAGAAGGGAACTAAGAGAGAGAGAGAGGCTGAAGTGAGGGGATGTGAGGGGGCCTAAGCCCAAATCTAGTTAAGACTATGAGGGAAAGCCCTTCGAAATAGGATGTTCGCAGACAGATAGCTCAGTGAGAACCTGAGTTCAAGCCATAGCTTCCCAAGTCTGCAGATATCTACCTGGCAACAAACACCCAGCCCACTCACGGAGTAAAAACCACGCAGGGAAAGCTGCTGAGTCACAGGGAAGCACAGGGAGGCAGAGTCGGAAGGACAAGACCTGGGGACACGAGATTTGTCTCCAAGAATCTTACACTTAACCCTGAACCCTGATGCCCAGGGCTGTGTGTCTTGGGTGGGCAGAAAGTCTGGCTTCTCGGAACTTCACCTTGGGAGTGTTGGTGTTAGTTTAAAATGAGTGGAAATGCAGAGGACTGGTAAGGCACTTACCTAAAACTCAGTGAGTGGCTTGTGTCACTTTTCCTGGGGAGACATAGACAGCTATTTGCTGTAGAGAGAGCACAGATGACAGATTAAAGAATTCCACCCAAAGTCTACCTCGGCAAACCAGGGAATGTGTTGAATTTATTTACAAGGTGACTCGAGGTAGCTAAAAAGATCACCCTAAAGGTGATCGAAAGGCTCCCAACTCACAAAACCTGCATGCATCCCTGGACCAGTGCATGACTTACCGGCAGCTCAAGAGTTGCCCCTCTCCAGCAACTGTTGACTAGAGGGACCTCGTGAGTCCGATAGCTGATCTTCCCAAGCCATGTATGTTTTGGTTTTTATTTGTTTGTTTTTAAACTTTCTAGTGCTGAGGACTAAACCTAGGATCTGGGAGCATGCAAGGAAGCTTCCTGACTTTTATGGATCTCTTTCCTTCCAGAAGGGAAGGTTTTAAATCCAAGGAATTAGCCACACAAGAAAAAGCAAAGAAAATTAGCCAGAATAGAGAGGAGACCTGGGAGACCCTGGAATTGGAATCAAAGTGCACCAGAAATGTTACTCATTGATCCTTCCCAGTCACAGCCTGCAGGGAAGGGAAAAGCAAGTCACCCTCTTTTTTTTTTTTTTTTTTTTTTTAAACTGGACCCTGCCCCGCCCCCCCCCCCCAAGCCTGCCAAAGCTGATTGGCCTGAGACAGAAAACCTGATCCAAGCCTGGCCAGTCGGGTTCTTACTTGCAGATTCGAATTAAGAAATCCAGAGGGGGGGAGGGTATAGGGGACATTTGGGATAGCATTTGAAATGTAAATGAAGAAAATATCCAATAAAAATTTTTAAAAAAAGAAAAGAAAAGAAAAGAAATCCAGAAGCCTTAGAGGAACAGCAGGATGTCCCGGAGTCTGCAGGCTCCTTGGGCAGGCTTGCATCTCTGTTGGCCCAGAAAAACAAGCAGAGCACTGTGCAGTTGCAAGAGGCTTTGGGCCCATTTCCTCATGGATCCCCTCCTGAGTTTGGGGTTCCCAGAGCTACTTCAGTTCCATGTGAGTCCAGAGATGTCTTGTTGACTTGTGGGGATGGGCCAGTCCTGACCCTAGTTCTGTTGGGGTAAGTGTGCAGCGGCATCTGGCCCCTCCTGCTGCTTGCCAGCTACCTGAGCAATGGGTTGCTTTTTTCTTTTTGTCCTTTCTTTCTTTTTGCCTAATTCGTTTACATTGTATTGTCTTTTAGGTGCAAAATCAGTTGTGGTCTTCCTTTGCACAGAACAAATTAAACCATCCAGAGAGGATTCAGTTTTCTGTTAAGAATGAAATGGTCTATGAGTGTGAGACTATTTTATTTTAGAGGCTGGATCAGAAGTTTACTGTATCCTTGGATCAGAAGTTTACATAATGAAGCTACATAATGACCTCAAACCCAGCCTAGGTTACATGAGACCATGTCTCAAAAAAAAAAAAAAAGTTTTTTTTTTCTTCACCTTAGAGTAGTTCTTTCTTATACTAGGTCTTCTTTTTTAAAAATTATATTTTAAGTTTTTGTTTATGTGTGCACAGGTTAAAAATCAGCTTGCAAGCCAGGCGGTCATGGCGCACGCCTTTAATCCCAGCACTCGGGAGGCAGAGGCAGGCAGATTTCTAATTCCAGGCCAGACTGGTCTACAAAGTGAGTTCCAGGACAGCCAGGGCTACACAGAGAAACCCTGTCTTGGAAAAAAAAAAAAAATCAGCTTGCAGGGATCAGTTCTTTTCCTTTTCCATGGGGATTGAGGGAACAAAATGGCCCTAGGTCCTGACCCACCCCCATCATCTTCAGCCTGCTAAAGTGTCTCAGAGACTTCCTATGAGGAAATCTTCATTCATAATGTTAATGGGAACAATTATAATGCTATTCACATTATTGTAACCACATTACTGACTGCTGGCAAGTTATAGCAGGCCCAACTAGTGCGAGCGATGCCCATCCTATTCATGGGGCCCTGTGAGTTAAGGCACTCTCTAAGGCACAGTCTTGGTATGTAGCTCAAGTTGACTAACTCATCATGATCCTCCTGCCTCAACCTCCTAACTGTTAAGATTATGGGTATGTACCATCATCCCCAGCAAAGATTATTTTTTTAAAAAAGACTTACTTCTTTTACACTAAGGATGTTGCCTGTATATGTCTGTGTGCCACATGCATGCCTGGTGCCCCTGCAGATCAGAAGAGGGTGTTGGATCCCTTAGAGCTCTGGATAGTTGGGAATTATCATGCAGGTATTAAGAATTATGAACCAACATGTGGGTGTTAGGGATTGAACCCAGGTCCTTGGCAAGAGCAATCAGTGCTCTTAACCACAAAGGTATATCTCTACCCACTTTGGTTTCTTGAGACAGGGCCTCTCTATATACTCCTTGCTGTCTGGAGCTCACTATATACACAGACCAAGCTGGCCTCAACTCATAGAAATCCTCCTGCCTCCTGCCTCTACTTCCTGAGTCCTAGGATTCAAGGTTAGCAGTTTTTTTTTTTTTTAAGATTTATTTATTATTATATGTAAGTACACTGTAGCTGTCTTCAGACACTCCAGAAGAGGGAGTCAAATCTCGTTGCGGATGGTTGTGAGCCACCATGTGGTTGCTGGGATTTGAACTCAGGACCTTCGGAAGAACAGTCCTCGAACTCAGAAATTCACCTGCCTCTGCCTCCCAAGTGCTGGGTGGGATTAAAGGGGTTTTTTTTTTTTTTAAATCTATTTTCTTGGGGCTGAAGATGGCTCAGTAGTTAAGAGCACTTCCTGCTCTGCCAGAGGAGCTGAGTTCCGTTCCTCCCCCCCCCACACACACACACACTTCAGGCAGCTCACACCCACCTGTCATCCAGCTAGAAAGGATCTAACGCCCTCTTCTGGTCTCTGTAGGTATCTGCACCCATGTGACATACATTCACAACCCCTACGCACACACATGTACATACATAAATAATACAAAATAAGAATAAATTGTTTTCCTGAAGTGTGATTGGCATATAAAAAGCTATACATGTTTAATACATGGATTTCCATGACTTTAGATACAAATACCCAGGAAACCATCTATCTCCATCAACAAGCTGAACAGATGACAACCACATCCCTACATTCCCTTGTAATGACTGATCTTAGGGACTAGAAAGATTGCTCAGCCATTAAGAACCCTGGCTGCTCTTGCAGAGGACCCAGCACCCGCATATTGGCTCATAAATGCCTGTAATTTCAGCTCCATGTAATCTAACACTCTTCTGCCCTCTGAGGGTACCAGGCAAGTATGTGGTACATCTATATACATGCAGGCAAGCACTCATACACATAACATAAAACTAAAGAAAATTAGGGGAGGGGGCTACAGTGAGAGAAGATCGTATAGAGTCAGTTCACTTCTGTAGGTTCCAAAGACTAGTTAGGCTCCCACAGCAAGCATCTCTAGCCACTAATCAATCTCTCCTGGCTTTCTTTTTTAAAAAGATTGATTGATTGATTGATTGATTGATTGATTGATTGATTTTATGTATATGAGTACACTGTAGCTGTCTAAAGACACACCAAAAGAGGGCACCGGATCCCATTACAGATGGTGGTAAGTCACCATGTGGTTGCTGGGAATTGAACTCAGGACCTCTGAAAGAGTAGTCAGTGCTCTTAACCTCTGAGCCATCTCTCCAGTCCTTCTCCTGACTTTTTTTTTTTTTTAAAGATTTATTTATTTATTTATTATATGTAAGTACACTGTAGCTGACTTCAGACACAACAGAAGAGGGAGTCAGATCTTGTTATGGATGGTTGTGAGCCACCATGTGGTTGCTGGGATTTGAACTCCAGACCTTTGAAAGAGCAGTCAGGTGCTCTTACCCACTGAGCCATCTCACCAGCCCCTCTCCTGACTTTTTAAAAGAAGCTTTATATGTTATTTTTACTTTATGTGTATGAGCGTTTTGCCTGCATAGATGACTGTGTACCAGGTGCATGCATTGACCATGGAGGCCAGAAGAGGCGCTAGATCCCCTGAAAGGAGTTAAGGATCATTGTGTGCCTCCCTGTGAACTGAACCATAGTCCTCTATAAGAGCAGCAAATGCTCTTAACTACTGAGCCATCTTGTCTACCGTCTGCTTTTAGAAACTTTTAAAAATTATTATATGATTATTATTAGTTATATAAGTGGTAGTGTGTGTGTGCATGAGGGAAGCTACAAGATTTTATGTTTAAGACCAGCCTAGAGCTGGTCCTGTCTCAGAAAACCAAAAGCAAGCAGGGCAGTGGTGGCACACACCATTAATCCCAGCACTCAGGAGGCAGAGGCAGGCAGATCTCTGAGTTCCAGGCCAGCCGGGTCTACAGAGCAAGTTCCAGGGCTACACACAGAAACTTTGTCTTCAAAAACAAAAAAACAGAACAAAAGAAAAACACCAAAGGAAAAAAAAAATCTGTCTTCACATCTAACTTAAACTTACAATACACCATTGTCTGAGTGACTGTTCTTACTGAAACACAGTGTCTAATGAAAGCAACTCAAGGAAGGACAGGGTTATTTTGGCTTGGGAGTTGAGAAGGCAGGCCATCATAACAGGAAAGACATGACAACAGCCACATGAGGCGGAGGATTACAGGGCATCCGCAGTCAGCAAGCCCGGAGAAATGAACGTTGATGGCTCAACTCACTTTCTCCTTTTTTATGTAGGCTAAGCCCCTGAGCAGATGCCACCCAGCATTAGGGCAGGGCTTCCCTCCTCAATCAACCCACTCTAGAAACTCCCTCACGGGCATGCCCAAACCCCATCAAATGGATAGGACGGCTGTCCCAGTCCCAGGACTGTTAGCCATGGCGCTGCAGCAGGTACAGCTCTGGAAATTATGTAACATGTGTAGCTGAAACTTTGTATCATCAGACGCCTCCCTGTGCCTTTCCCTCAGCCCTTGGAACCCCCTTGCTCTCCCTGCCTCTATGGGTGTGGGCTAGCCTGTGCTAAAGAGTGAGACCCTGTCTCAAATCCAGGGCAGGCAGCTGAAGAGAAAGTCCACCAGTTTAAGTACCTTTGCTGCTCTTCTGGAAGACCCCCCTCTGCATCTCATGGCCTGTGTCCCATGTCCCTGTGTCTCAAGCTTCAGTCCTCAGGCCTCAGCGGACACTGCACTCCTGGGCGTAGACACACAGACGCACACTTGTATTTTAGAACCGCTTCTTAGCTGGGCGTGGTGGTGCACGCCGATATTCCCAACACTTGAGAGGCAGAGGCAGGTGGATCTCTGTGAGTTTGAGGCCCGTCTGGACTACCTAGTGAGTTCCAAGACAGCCAGGGTTACATTCAAAACAAATAAAAATAAGTAAAAACAAAATAAAACAAAACAAAAAACCAAAAATAAAAATCTTAATGAAGGCAGAGGCTCTCTCTCCATTTACTGAACTGGAATGATTGGGGATTTGGAGTAAGTGCGGCCGTTTCTGCTATTGGGTGGCAAAGCCATCTGCCTGCCCTGGCAGCTGTGAGGCTCTCCGATTTGGGCTGGAGTGTGGAAAGTGAGAATGTCAGAGGCTCCTTCCTACCAGAGACCTTGGGTGGGAAAGAAGCCAGAGTTTCCATGCCACGGCAAGAGATAGCGCTGTCTTCTCAGGCGACCCAAGTGAACAGGCACATGGGGTTTGCCCTGGGGGGAAAGCCGTACCTGCCTCTGTCATTTGACTTAACAACCCAACTCTTTAAGACTTGAACAAGCATTACTTCATCCTTGGTTTTGGGAGGGGGATTTTGTTGTTTTTAGACTGAGTCTCACTATGTAGCCCTAGCTGCACTAGAATTCACAATGTAGACCAGGCTAGCCTTGAACTCAAAGAGACCCATCTACATCCGCTCCCTGAGTGCTAGGATTAAAGGTTGTTTTGGTTTTTTTGACACTTCGTCTCACGTAGCCCAGGCTTCCCTCAAATGCACTATTAGGTAGCCAAGGATGGGTTTGAACTTCTGACCTTCCTACCTCTATCTCCCAGTGCTGTGAGCTTCCTGCACGCTAGACACTAAGCACTCTGCCAGCGGAACCATGCCCTCCACCGGGTGCTCGCTTCCTCTACTCCTATTCAAAGGTAGGTTCTTCCTTCCACGTTGTTTTGAGCTTGGCTTTTTGCATCCATCATACCTAATGGCGACTCTGCTCACTTCCTTTCTGGAGTGAATGCTGCCTCGGGGAGCAGGGCAGGCTTTGGCTTGTCCACCCCGTCCCTTTCCAGGACACTGTCCCCCAGCTGGTGTTCACCATGCCATCAGGGTATGACAGGTGACTACAGCGTGCAAGCAGGCAGCCAGTCCCCTGGGCTTCCTTCTACAGTCTGTGCTTGGGGACAGCTGAGGACCCTGCCCTGGGGGGTTGCAGTCCTGGAAGAATGGACTCTGCACCCTAATGCAGGCCAGAAGTTCTTAACTTTGTCTGCAAGAAGGTCTGACCTTTGCCCCTAGCTTCCACAAAGTGCTGTTCGAGGGGAGGATCTTCATTTAGAGAGAGTTGGCCATACAGGGTAAATCAACAAGGAGATTACCACGGTTACCACAGTTACCAGCTTTGAGCTAAGCTGACACAGCTGGGCCTTGGTACGTCTGTCTGAAGGACTGGTGTTGGCCTCACAGGCAGCAAGTATGGAACCCCAATATACACTTTAGGTAGGCAGCGGATGATGCTCTGTGTGAGTTGGTACATTTGGAGAGCGGTGAGCGCCAGCTGGCACTCCATCTGCAGGAGAGGGCAGATAGTTCCCTGGGAAGCCTCCTGGCCTCGCCCACCTGACCCTTTCCTGAGTTGATTTTACCTGTGCCTGGGAGTGACAGAGATCCCAGTGAGTTCTTAAATGTGAGGGTGGCCTCAGGGACCCCTAGGTTTGTAATTGGTGTCAGGACAGGGGGGGTATGGATGTGGCCTGTTGCCTATCTTGACAGCAGTGTCTGTACTGCCTCTGATACGGTTTTCTGCTGCTACAGCTCCATGCACACACACACACACACACACACACAATGTCACCTGCCGAGTCTGGATCCGCTCAGGCATCTCCAACTATGGGATCCTTTTTGCCCTTTGTCCCTCTAGGGGAGAGGACTTTCTTGACAGTGACAGGTAGAAAGATAATAAATCAACAAGCTGGTTGGATTCTGAGTACCCTGGAGGAGGGAGGCAGGGAGCTGACCTTAAGGGCTTGCTCTGACATGCCATAGCTTCTTCAGCTTCTTCCCCCAAACCCATCAGGCCCCTCCATATCCCAGGTTCAGGGCACACAGCCCTTCTTGCCAAAGACACCAGCCTCTGATGCCTTTCCAGGATCAAAAGTTTCAGGTTCAAGTCTAAACTTAGCAGCTCTGCCACCTAGGGGTCACCAAACAAGTTCTGTCTGTGACTCTTACATAAGCAGCTTCTCCCTCAGTCCTCCCCCCCCCCCCGCCCCCAGCTCCTCCCTGAAGCTTTCACTATGGCTGTCTCTATGCCAAAGCTGCATCTGTCAAGGACACTTCCCCTTTTCCCCATACACAGAGCCCCAAATACAAACTTTATAATTCTATCTGCCAGGCTATTGGACAAACAGATGGACAGACAGATGACAGACAGACAGACAGACAGACAGAGACAGAGCAAGAGAATCCCAGGGCAAAGGATCCTGCCCAGCTGGAGACTGGACCTCTACCCAGCCTGCAGAGAGAAACATAGAAAGTTGCTTGTTTCCAAAGACTTCTGGGAAAATAAATCCACAAAGCCCCAAGAGATACAATGTCCCTAAGGTGGCTGGAATGAGAAAGGCCCCCATAGGCTCGAATGTTTGAATGCTTGGTCCCCAGTTAGTGAACTGGTTTGGGAAGGATTGGAGAAATTATGCCACTGAGGGGTGGGCTTTAAGGTTTCAAAAACTCAGGCCTGGCCCAGTCCCTAAATGATAATAGGTACTAACCAATCAGCTACGGACACAGATGAACCAGGAAATTCTCTCTTTCTCCCTCCCTCCCTCCCTGCCAGTCGCCCTAAGCATCAGGATGTAAAAGCTCTCAGTTAATGCTCCAGCACCATGCTTGTCTGCTTTCTACCATGATCATGAACTGACCATCTAAAACTGTAAGCAATCCACAAATTAAATGTTCTCTTTCATAACAGTTGTCTTTGTCCCAGTGTCTTTTCACAGCAATAGAAAGATAACTAAGGCGATATCCTAGAGGAAAGGTCAGTTGAAGAAAATCCCAATCTGAAGCCAGGTATGGTGCCTCACGCCTGTAATCCCAGCTCTGAGGGCTGAGGCAAGATTACAAAGAAATTTAAACCAGCCTGGGTGACATAAGGAGGTCCAGGCTAGCCTGGGCAAGAAAGTGAGATGCAGGCATAAAAACAGACAAACAAACAAACCTAGCACATTCCTATAATCCCAGCACTTGGGAGGTACAAACAGGAGACCAGGAGCTCATGATGAGTCCCAGGCTAGCCTGAGCACCCTGTCTCACAAAACGGTCCTGATTTTGTGTTTTGTTGTTAAGGTTTTTGTGTTGTTGTTTTGCTCTTATTTTTTTATTATTTTATTTTATTTTTGAGATAGGATCTCAGTACATAGCCCTGGCTGGTTTAGAACTCCCAGAATGGCTTTGAACTCCCAGAGATCCATCTGCCTCTGCCTCTGGGATGCTGGGGTCGAAGGAGGTTGCCACCGTGGCTAACTTGGCCAAGAAAAGTGAAGAGAAGTCCTGGGAGGAAGGCTGGGGACCTGCAGGTGCGCTGTGGCCCTGTTTGAGGGTCTCCATTTCTACCAAGAGCGTTGCCGTTACTCACAACCCCCCACCCCCACCCAAAGCCCCTCAAGGTCCCTGAGAACAGCAGGCCCAGAGGAAAGTGTCCTCTTAGCAAGAGAAGAGGAAAGAAAGTCAGAGAGTGGCTGCTTTCAGCTCCACATTCTGTGGTGTCCTCTAGCGGTTTAGCCTTGTGAGGCCCAACTTGCATAGCTCAGTTGGCCTCTAGTTTGTGGCAATACTTCTGCCTCAGACTCTGAAGTGTCGGGACTACAAGCGTGCATCACCACACTCGGCCTGTTTGAAAAGACATTTCAGAACCTTTTCTCCTTTCTTATCTTGGGAATAAGTATCCCTCTGTATCCAGGGTGGCTTTGAACTAGACCTTGCCTCAGTATCCCAAGTGCATGCTCCACCAGTCTGAGGGTTTCCGGATATTAAAAAAAATTAGGCTGGGTGTGAAGGCAGAATTATTTAATCCCATCACTTGGGAGGCAGAGGCAGGTGGATCTCTGAGTTTGAGCAAGGCCAGCTTGGTCTAGTAGACAGGTTGTCCCAAACAACAACAAGAAGAAGCCACATTCTTTTATGGGTTAGAGAAATGGCTCAGCAGTTAAAAGCACTTGTCGCTCTTGCAGAGGACCCAGATTCTGTTCCAAGCATCCACATGGTGACTCACAACCATCTACACCCCCAGTTCCAGGGGATCTGGCACCCTCTTCTGGCCTCTTTAGGGATTAGGTGCGCATGCAGGGCATTTATGTACATGCAGGCAAAATGTTCAGACATATAAAATAAAAATAAATTAGTATTTCTAAATATTTAGTGTTGTAGTAAGTATTCAATCTCAATTGGGGGTTCCTACCCTGCCTTTGATCATTCAGTTCCCAGATAAAAGACACACAACCTTTATATTTATAGTAAGCCTTTAATGCTCTAGAGCTGGGCAGATATCTACCCTCTAAGCTTTTATATCTACTTTTCTATCAATAACCCAGAGTTATAACTTGTCATGTTACATCTGGGCTGCTCTTAACTCCAGTTGGCCAGCCCTCACGGCCATGTTTTCATGACTCACATATCCCATGGTGTCTTCCCTCTCTCCACCTAAGACTCCCTCCTTGTGGTCTCTCCTCAGACCCCAAGCCCGGGAACCTAAACCCCACCTATCTCTCTTCTGCCCAGCTATAGGCTGTAGGCAACTTTATTCACCAATCAGGGATAACTTGGGGAGCAAGATTACATAGTATCTCTTGTATGTGTGCAGATTCTCTTGTCTCCGGGAGCCAGTATTTAGCATTACAATACATAACAAAAGACCAAACCTCAACAATTTAGTGTGTGTGCAGGGGCTTGTGTTCAGAGGTGTGTGTGTGTGTGTGTGTGTGTGCGTGTTTATGTGTAGGTGTGTGTGAGCCACAGCACAGGTGGAGATCAGAGAAAACTTGCTGAAGTTGGTTCCGTTCCCTCCTTCCATCACGTGGGTCCCAAGGATTGGACACTGGCTTGCCAGGCTTGTCAGCAGGTGATCTTTACCCCCTGAGCCAGCTAACTAGCCCAGCACCTGCTTCTGGATGTTTGTTGTTGTTTTTGTTGTTGTGTGTATCTGTGTGTCTATATGTATGTGCACATGGTCGGAGGAGGACACCAGCCTCCTTGAAGCTGGAGTCACTGGCAGAGTGAGTGCTAGGAACTGAACCTGGGGACTCTGCAAGAGTGGTACTCAATCTAACTGCTGGGTCATCTTTCCTGCTCCCAGGTTTGCTCAGGCTGGCCTTGAACTCAGAGATCTGCCTGCTTCTGCCTCCCAGGAGCAGGAACTTTTGTCTGGCTCCCCCAGAATGTTTTTATTTGTCTTTCAGTTCATTAATGCTGCCATGACTGACTGGATACAATACAATAGAGAGACACTGATGGCTCTCAGCTGTGGAAGCTAGCAAGTGCCGCAGCAGCTCCTGGCAGGGGCTTCTCCATGCATCTTCCCGTGGTCCGGGACCTCACAGGACAGACTGGTAAAGGTCGAGTGAGCTAAAGAATGTAGCTCCTGCTGTACTGGTGTTCATCATCTCACAAGGTCAGAGTTCTTGTGACCCAGTGGCCTCTATAGTTACCTTAGCAGTTAGGTTTCAACCCAGCTCTCAGAGGGGACAATGAACTAGCCCTTGCCTTAGCTACTTTTCTATTGCTGTGAAGAGACACCATGACCAAGGCATCTTATACAAGGGCCTTGCTTACAGTTTCAGAGGGTAAGTCTGTGGCCATCACAGCAGAGAGCGTGGCAGCAGGCAGGCATGGCACTGGGGCAATAGGTGAAGATGTGCATCCTGACCCATAAGTACATGGCAGAGAGAGAGAGAGAGAGAGAGAGAGAGAGAGAGAGAGAAGAGCCTGGCACAAGCTTTCAAAAGCTCAAAGCCCACGGCCAGTGACATGGCCTCCTCCACCTAGGCCTCCTCCTTCCCAAAACAGCCAACCAACTAAGGAACAAGCATTCAAATATATGAGCCAAAGCTTGGCGACCTTTAATCCCAGCACTCAGAAGGCAGAGACAGGCTGATCTCCAAGTTTGGGGCCAGCCTGACCTACAGATAGGGATCCAGGGCCGCCAGTGCTACACAGAGAAACCGGCCCGGCACCTGTTTCTGGGTTTTTGTTGCTTTTATCATTGCTGTGTGTATTTGCGTATCTAAATGTATGTGCACATGGTCTCAAACAAAAACAACAACAAATGTGTGTGTGTCTGTGTGTGTGTGTGTGCGCACACTTGTTGACAGCCATTCCCATTTAAATCATCACACAGCCCTGTACCTTCTTCAGGGTCTGGGACCTGCATGGTAGGAGGAAGCACACCTATGCCTGGACATCTCTCAGCTTCTTTCCTGTCCCTCTCCCTCAGACGTCCCTCGCTCACTCAGCTTCCACTGAAAGTCTTGCTCCCCACCCGGCACTAAGAACTGAGCCAGAACAGGATAGGGGAGAAGCGGGTACCGCCGCTGCCCTTGCAGAACTAATAATCAAAGGATTAGATAGACTTAGCTCAAAATGCCATAGAAATAGCATGTAAAGACTGGCCACGGTGTCACATGCCCGTGACCCAGGCACTCTGGAGTACAGGACGGATGATCAGGAGTTCAAGGTCAGAGAAAGGTGGAAGCCTGGACCACGTGAGATATTTTCTCAAAAAAACAAAACAAACAAACCCCCCCCCAAAAAAAAAAAACGCAAAGCGAAACAAAACAAATGAAGACTGGCCGGGCAGTGGTGGCACAAGCTTTAATCCCAGCACTTGGGAGGCAGAGGCAGGCGGATTTCTGAGTTC
>NC_034603.1:20405280-20408259 GCF_900095145.1 Mus pahari | reverse complement strand
TGGTTGTGAGCCACCATGTGGTTGCTGGGATTTGAACTCAGGACCTTCGGAAGAGCAGTCGGGTGCTCTTACCTGCTGAGCCATCTCACCAGCCCCCCTCTTTTTTTTTTTTTTTTAAAGATTTAGAGTCCTCTACTTTCTATCCACTCTGCCTGGCCTTACTTGGGGCTCCCTGGCAGAGAGAGAGAGGCTCTTACTAGGTAGCAATAGCTTGCCAACCACATCCAAGGATGCACTTCCACCCACTAACCAACAGGTGGCAGCACTGCCCCGGGCTGCTTGCTTGGAAGCCTGTGTGATCTCTTGAAGAAAATTCTCTCATTTCCCTGCAGGCATCAGTGCACTTATTTCCTGATGTGGAAAATGGGGCCAGTAAGAAAACGATTTGAGTTGCATCTCATCCCCAATAGCGTGCCCTGATGGCTTTCTGACCCGATTCCAAAGGAGATTCAGTCCTTGCTTCCGGGGAGTATTTTAGCAATCTCTTGAGGTATTTTTTGATCCTCACAGGTTGGGAGTAGGAGGCTGTCATAATTAACCTTCATTGTCAACCTGCCTGGGTTTGGAATCACCTAGGAAACACACCCGTGTGTGTCTGTGAAAGCGGATGCACAGAGGAGGGAAGACCCTGGATGTAGGCGGTACCATCCCATGGCTGGGGGGAGGGGCAAGACTGAATCAAACAGCGGGAAAGGAGAGAGCAAGCCGACCTCCGACCTCCGACCTCCGACCTCCGACCTCCGGCATCCCTTCCCATCTCCTACCGCAGGGCAGACGCAGTGCGACTAGCATCCGCATACTCCTGCCCCCAAGCCTTCCCCACCACAAAGTAGTGTACCCTCAAACCCAAATAAACCTTACCTTCCTGAAGCCACTTGCTAGGAATTTCATCGCAGCACCAGGAGAAATAACTAAGACACTGGAGTCGCTGTGGCAGTGGCCAAAGCAAACACCTACACAGACCAGGTTTCTGTGTCAAAGAAATAGCTATCCCATAATAGCAACCGTGATAAGATGGAGACTCTCAAGAGCAGTGGGCTGTGGAGAGACAGGAGAGGCCTTCCACAACCTCCCTCACGGTCAGCATCCCCCCCAGAGCCGCCTCCATGAGAGTCAAGGGGTAATGCTGAGTGGAGGGGAGCGTGGTTAGGCCTCTGAGAGCCGGACCCTGCAGGGACCAGGCATGCCAAAGTCCTTGCCTTCACTCCGGGAGATCAGGCTTCAGAGAGAGATGATGTCTCTGTGAAGTTATGATCTTGGGGACAGCTGAGGGACACAGAAGAGACTGACTTTAACAGCCAAGCTGGGGTGTGGGGCCAGAGATATGGGTGCTGGAAGCCAAGCTCTGTTCTGCACGTGCAGCAAGCACTCCTAACCATTGAGCTATCTCTCCAGCACCCGGTGCGTTGTATTTTTACATTACTAGCAGTTCAGTAGGTGTGCCTGCACCCTATCACTATGGATACGGGATCGATGTGTTGCATGAGATAGACCACATGGAGGCAACGGGAATTCTTCTTTGGATTCCCTGGGACAGGGTTTCTCTATGTAGCTCTGACTGTTCTGGAACTCGCTCTGTAGACCAGGAGCCTCCAGAAAGACACCTGCTTCTGCCTCCCCAGTGCTGACAAGAGAAGACGTCACCTGCTGGCTTTGAAGACGGAGGAAGAGGCCACGTGGCAGGAACTGTAACGCCTTAGGTTGAAGAAGACAAACATAAGGATATCCCCGAGAGCCAGGGAGGAAGCCTGCCTGACGATACTTTTGCGCCTACCCAGGGAAGCCATTTTAGGCTTCTGGCTGCCAGCACTGTAAATATTGTTTGGTCTTGTTGGCACAGGGTCTCAGGCTGTAGGCGTGGATGGCCTCATACTCAATGTGGCCCAGAGCAGCCTTGGGCATCCTTTTGCTCCTGTCTCTTGAGTGTTGGGATTCTAGGTGTGTACCAACACTCCTGACTCAAAATGGTGCTTCTTTGGGCGATCATATGTGTGCTAATTCAGAGCAGCATAAAGAAACAAATGTAGGGGTGGTGGGGTTGCTCAGTGGGTAGGGATGCTTCCTGCCAAGCTTGACAGCTGGGATCAGCTCACTCCTTGGAATCCAAAGGGTGGACCCCAAACGTCCTCTGATTTTCATATGCATGTAGACCCAAGCCCTCCCACCACCACCAAATACATAAGCAAACAGACAAGCAAATAAATAAAATGTAAAAAGAACAATATTCTAGCTAGGCACTGTGGTGCACACCTTTAATTCCAGCTCTGGGGAGGCAGAGGCAGAGGAAGGCGGATCTCTGTGAGTGAGGCAAGCTTGATCTACAGAGTGAGTTCCAGGACAGCCAGAGATACACGGTGAGACCACTGTCTCAAAAACAAAAACAAAACAAAACAAAAAACCCCACAAGGGCTGGGCATGGAGGCACATTTGTTTTATCCCAGAACTCTACGGGGTGAGGAGGTCAGCTCTGTGAGTTCAAGGCCAGCCTAGTCTACAGAGTTCCAGGACAGCCAGGGCTGTTACAGAGAAACTCTTTCTCCAAAACAAAATGACAACAAAACCCACAAAAAAATAAATAAACAAAAATAAACAAAAAAGAGAAAGAAAAAAAGAAAAGAAAAATAAAGACAAAAAGTACTAGATACTAGGACATTTGTTTTTCAGAAGGATATTCGGGGCCAGCAACTTAAAATTACGTTATACATAGTAAATTAAATTGTATTCTCTGAAGGGATATGCTGGTCTTGAACCGATATGCTCCAGATTCAGTAGAGACCCCGACTCAAAGTAAGGCTGACAGGATGGTCCAGTGGGTAAAGTGCTCGCCACAGAAGCTTGAGGGCCTGAGTTTGATCCCCAGAACACACTGTAGGAGAGGGCTGACTCCTGATCCTTCACATCTATGACAGGGCAAATGCGCTCACGCTCACATGTCTCTCTCTCTCTCTCTCTCTCTCTCTCTCTCTCTCTCTCTCTCTC
>NC_034603.1:20397454-20404360 GCF_900095145.1 Mus pahari | reverse complement strand
GCCTCCTGAGTGCTGGGATTAAAGGCGTGCGCCACCACACCCGTCTGACAGCCAGATCTTATGAAGAAATTTTTCTCATTCGAGGCTCCTCTCCTGTCCTCTCCTCTCCTCTACCCTTCCTTCTCCCCTCCCCTTCCCTCCTCTCCTGACTGCAGCTTGGGTTAAGCTGGCATAAAAAGAGTTGCCCCCAAGCCTGATAACATGAGTTGATTCAAAACTGATTTGCATGAGTTGTCCTCTAACCTTAACATACATGGGTGTGGGTATACATCGGCAAATAAATAAATGCAATAACTCTTTGGAAGACTGTTGATTATCTGGGCTCAGTGTTACAAGCCTTGATCCCAGCATTTAAGAGGCTGAACAGAAGATGACCAGTTACAGGCAAGCCTGGGTTACAGAAGAATTCCGTGTGTCTCTCTGTCTGTGTCTCTTACACACACACACACACACACACACACACACACACACACACTAAATAACCGAACAAGATATTAGCCCAAAAATAAAGACATAAAATGAATGAATAAAGGCTCTGATGGAAAACTGGGTTGTTAGTGAAACAGTACAGACAATGACGTGAGGGTCTGTCATGGACTCAGTGGGTGATATGCACGGTGTTCCATTCTGGTGGTCACTGTCCACTGGTTTGAAGGCCTCTGAGTCCTTAGCAATGAAGGGAGATTCCACACCAGCGAAGTAAAGCTCTCTGGAAGGTGCCTGGTGTCTCCCATCCACCCCACCCACCCTTCCTTGCTGGTTTTAGAGAAACAGAAAGCCTGCCTATGGTATCATAGTGACTCTCCACCCTGGCTCACGCTGAAAATCATCTGGGGAAGCGCCACCGAAGCTGGCCCTCGCCCCAAAGACCATTTTGCCTTGACTGGGGGATTATCTGCATTTGTCGAAGCTCCCTTCCTCTGACCAAGTCTATTGAAAGCGCCGTTGCAATTTGAAGAGGTGGCCGCCAGGTGGCGCTAGAAGATGACCAAAGAGAAGGGATCCCTTCTTCCTGGTGCCCAACCGGTAAGAGAGAGGGTGAATCTGGGAGTCCACACTAGCCTCTGGCCGCTGAAGTGGGTTGTTTGTTTGTTTAGCTTTTTAAGAATTTTATAATTACTAGGGGGGGGGGCACAGAAAACTCCTGCGGAAGGCGGAGGAATTTCTAAAGTCAATTTTCCCCTTCCACCTTTACCTGGTTTCTGGGGCTGGAACTCGGGTCACCAGGCTTTCTGGACAAGCCACTTTACTTGTGGAACCATCCCACATCCTATTTGGCCTTTTATGAGTTCGTGTCTCGTGTATTGCACGCTGACCTCCTGATTTTGAATTCCTGATCCGACTGTCTCATCTCCCAAATTTTGGGATTACAGCTGTGCACCATCACCACCTGGCTGGCTCCACTTGTGATTTTTGTTTTTGTTTTTTGAAACAGGGTTTCTCTGTGTAGCCCTGGCTGTCCTGGAACTCACTCTGTAGAGCAGGCTGGCCTCGAACTCACTGAGAAGCACCTGTCGTGTTGGGATTACAGGTGTGCGCCCCCACTCCTTGTTCACCCGTGACTTTACGGAGATGTCCACTCAAGGGCGTTTTCAATTCTGCTCCTGTGGAGTCAGTGGGGTGGGCGGATGCGCTGCAGAGCTCCCTCCACCCAAAGCACCTGCCCACACACCTATGACAGCCAGTGGGAAAGCAAATGGTGCCAGCACAGCCCTTCCAGTGTCAGGGGAACCCCAAACAGGGTCCAGGTTGGGGTCTCCACCTTATCTTTTGCTCATCAATGAGATGTCTTCTCTGACGGCAGCACCCAGAGTTTACTGTGACATCTCCAAAGTGGGAAATGGGTTCTCAGGAGGCTTCTGCCTGCATTTCTGTAACTGGCCAGGGACTCAGCAGGGAAGCCTGGGAGCCTCTCTATATAATGTGCAAAACAAGGCTTGTGTATCTTGTCCAAACAAGCAATGTCTCTTTCACCATAAGAATTAAGGACACGCTCTTCGCCCTCTTCTCCTCCTCTTTCTTCTGTCCCCCCCCCCTCTTTCTCTCTCTCCTCTTCTCTACCCTTCTACCCACTTCGCCGCTCACCCCCCCCCCATTCCCTCATAAATAAACCTCATGTTTACCGGGGTTTGGTGGTCCACACCTGTGTTGCCAGCCACTGGGAGGTGGGAACGGAAGGATCAGACTGTAAAGCTCATCTTTGGCCACACAGTGAGATTCAGGCTACTCCTGGTTCCTTGAGACCTCTCCTCAAAAACCCAGTCCCTCAGGGGCTGGCTGGCATTCAGATTGCCACATGGGCAAGAAGGAAAGAGCTCAAAGCAACTCGGAGGAACAGCCACAGGCTCCAGAAGGGCACAGCCATAAAACCTGGACCCCAGGGACTGTGGGGGCCTCTGCAGAGGAGCAGAAAGAAGCAGGAAGCTGGCCTCAGGCCTGACAGTGTTTTCCCAGAGGCCCCAGGTCCCCCCAGCTCAGGGTCAGGGCTGAGCCTGGTAGCCTGGAAACCGAATTTCAGAGAAAGACAAATTTTGCTTGATGTCACCCGGCAAAGGATCTCTGAGTCTTGCCTAGGATCCCAGCCAGCTGCCTTCCCCATGTGGTCCTATCCCTGAGCCCCATAAGGACCCCCCACCCGGGTCATAGCATCCTGGGGGGTGGGGGAGTCATTCCCTGAGGATTAGGGCCCACCCAGGGTGACCTTGCCAAACAGTCCTCTGGAGCTAGGCACCACCACCACCACCACCAAGGCCACCACACCCCCCTCAGCCACCACCCTTGGAGTTCCTGAGGTGACCCATTTCCCTCTCTCTTCTGCAGCTTCAAAACAAACCAAAACACAGACCAACATCCTTTGTTTGTTTGGGGGATCAGAGCCGGGGAGAGCGTTCTGTGGGTTTTTACTTGAAAACAAGGTTGTTTGAGTGGGGAGCAGAAACCCAAGGCAAAGGACAGAGTCCCTTGTGGCCACGTGCTTTCTGGATGAGTCAGGGTGGGGCGGGGGAGGGGGACACTCGGCAGCAAGGCTGTCTGCTCACCGCTTTGAGGGACCGGGGCCATGGCCACCACCACTCACGCTGGGTAGCGTTTCTTTGAGGATGACTAAGCCCAGGTAGGGCCAGGTTTCCTGTTCAGTGTGGCTCCAGACTTCCTTACACGGGTGGGAATGGATTAGGTTGGTACAGCCCCTAGTGCAAATTCACCCCCATCCCTTAGTTCACAGGCCCAGGCTGGATGTCCTGCCCCAAGGGACAGGCTGGGCCCATCTAGCACGGGCTGTCCCCAGGGTGTGCCATCAGGTCCTGTCCAACCGTCCTGTTGGATCTGAGCTTCCTGGTGAAACTGGCATCTCTGAAATGCCTGCTTCCAGGAGAGGGTACGCAAGAGAGCAGCAGAGACTAGCGTACCCCTTGGGCTCCAGTGTAGGAGACAGGCTGATGAGGACTGCCTCCCGGCAGCCTTCACGGGCACCTGTGAGAGGCAATCTGAAGGGTGGTGGCTGGCAGATGGCCTATAGAGTGTTATTCCAAAGCCTGAAGCAGGGTTACTCCCTGGCTTTGCCTGATAGTTTTAGATGCACCATCTTATTTGCGCTTCACAATTAAGCTAGAGTGGATGAGGCCGCCGGGGCTCAGAAAGGCAGAGCAACTTATTCAAGGCCACACAGCAAGCCAGACTAAGAGCAGCTCGGCTTTGGACCACACCAGGGCCAGGAACTCACTCAGAGCAGGATTCAACTGCCTGGTGGGAGGTGACTACAGAATGAGGACTCTCTCACCGATAGCTCCGGAATTCCCATTCTTATGGCACACGGTGGGGATGGGTAGGCTTTTGTTAAAAGTCGCCATTTTTTTAGTTCTTAGGGACTGAGCACAGCAGTGACTCCCATTCTCAGCTAATCCTCCCTGCATCCCCAGACAGAGGTATCTTCATTAGCCCATTTCAGAGATGAGAATGCTGAGGCAGCGGGGTCCGCAAGATGGCTCAGAGGAGAAAGGCGATTGCTGCCCAGGCCTGGTGACTGGAGTTTGATTCCCGAGATGGAAGGAGAGAACCAACTCCACAGAGCTGTCCTCTGACCTCCGCACATGTCCCCACAGTAGGCATGCTTCCTAACACGATAATAACATGTAAGATGAAATAAGAAAGAAAAGGCTGAGCAGCAGGGGGTGCTTTCTAAAGCACCGCACGGCAGGGGCTCTTCTGGATCCCACCCAGTGTCTTCACTAGATTGAAAATGCCAGCGCTGGAGAGGTGGCTCAGCGGTCAAGAGAGCACTGACTGCTCTTCCAGAGGTTCTGAGTTCAATTCCCAGCAACCACACGGTGGCTCACAACCATCTGTAACAAGATCGAATGCCCTCTTCCGGAGTGTCTGAAGACAGCTACAGTGTACTTACATATAATAAATAAATAAATCTTAAAAAAAAAAAGAAAGAAAGAAAAAAAAAAGAAAGAAAATGCCAGATTCCCACCCCTTCCCTCCTGGGAGCCTGCTCTCGGATCCACGTGAGTTGCACTTTGGAACCTAAGCTTCAAGGCTCACCCCCTCTTGCTGGCAGGACATCTGCATGGGGACTCTGTTCCTTCCCACCCTCGCTCAGCTTACATGGCACAGGTGTGGGCTAACGGCCCCCACCAACGGCAGCTAACATCCGGGTGTCTGCTCCCCACCAGTGGGAGACCTGAGCCATATTTCTTGCCTGCGTCCCCAGCTGCTGGGCCCACAGAAAAGCCCCCGGGTGGCCTTGAACTCACAGAGCTTTGCCCAACTAGCTGCCCATCTTAGCTCCTACAACACACGCAGCATCACCTGTCTTCCACAGACCATAGCTCCACGGCTCAAGAGGTGTGTGTGTGGCTTTGTACATCTCTGTGTACACATCTATCTGTGCACCTGCATGTGCAGCTATGTGTGTATATGTGATCTGTGCAGATTGTGTGTGCACCTCCTTACCCGTGTGTGTTTTCACGTGTGTGCCCTCCATGTGTGAGCTCTGCTTCGTCTGGGTGTTTGTAGAAGTAACTGGTACCCACACTGTGCGCCCATCACTGGCCCTTCTGTCCACCCAGTCAACACTGCCTCCCGGGCATTTTGAGGGTAGCACACAGAAGAGGCCAGCCCTACACATGGCAATCCCTTGTAAGCTCACCTTCCTTGGAGACACCCTCAGCCCATTCTAGACAAATGGCGGGGCCCAGACTGAAGCATTTGGTGAATAAACTGCTGCCAGGACCAGGAAGGGTCCAGCAACTCCCAACAAAGTCAACCCTGCACAGCCCTGTGCCTTGACCTCTTCAGTCAGATCACAGGTCGGACTTCCACGAAGCCCACAGTGAATCAAGTTACAGATTCCAACCAACAAAATGGCACATCGCGTAAAGGCGCGGGCCACGGGGCCTGACAACCGGATCCTCATGGTAGAAGGCGAGGACAGATTTCTAGAGGTTGTCCTCTGACCTCCACATGTGGGCCATGTGCTATCCTCACCAAACGCATACGCTTTCGTGCGTGCGTGCTTACGTGCGTGAGAGAGAGTTCGGGCACACATGCCTGTCCCAGGGTGTTGGCTTCACATCCCAATGTAACAGACAGACAGGAGTACGCCCCTCACCACCGAGAGGACGGAGGTCCTAACCAAGGCACCAATAGAGCGGTGGCTTTTCAGCGGCTCTCTCTTCAGCAGCCGTGGCTCTCTTCAGCAGGCTCTCTCTTCCACGACTGTGGCTCTCTCTTCAATGGCCTTGCTTTTTTTCACTGCTGGCCTCTGCTGCCATTCCTTGGCTCCTGACCTGATCCCAGTCCCCATGCCATCGCGTCTTCAGGCTCAGCTTCTGCTGTGATCCCAACAGCGTCACTGAGCCTGCTTGGGGAATGGCCTTTTTCTCTAGAGCCTGAGCTTCCTTATATCTGTAAATCTCTGTTTGCTGAGTAACATGACTTTGCCACCGGCTCTGCGGAGTTAGAAGTATGTCAGAACAGGGTAAGAATAGAAGGAAGAAGAAACCCCGTAGGTGCCATAGACCTATTTGCCAGTGAATTCCCCTACAGCGAGGAACACACTATGCACCGCTTTTTCTTCTTTTTTTCCAAATGTGTTGTTTCAAGATAAGGTCTCATGGAGGCCAGGTTTGCCTCAGACTCATCTTGTAGCTGAGGATGACCTGGAGCTCCTGATCTCCAGAGTGCAAGGCTTATAGCAGCGTGCTGCCATACCTGGATAAACCTGGGGTTCCCCAGAGAGCTGGCATTTCCTGCACCCAGAGCAGAGGCAGAGAAGGAGGCAGCCCAGAGGAGCCCAGCCCTCTTCTGACTTCCTGTGGCTTTTGGAGCCAAGAAAAGGGAACAATTCTCTCCTTTGTTGCCTGTGGTTGTCCCTGACAATGGCATTCTTCAGGAATTAGGATATTAAGGATTTAATAACTACTTGATATGCAGTAAAACATTCCATTACACTTCTGGAAAGCGCCATCCTCATTTCTTACAGGAATCCACCAAGTGTCTTTTAATTAAGTTGGTTCTCAATGAGACTCGTCCTTGGTGCGGTAATTTTCTGAATGAAGCTACCCTGGAGTACTAATTACTTGGTTTCTAATGCTCAAGGTGCTCTGCCAGTGTGGTGGCGAGGGTGGGGCTGACCTGCTGGGACGCGACAAGGTCTTTGTGGGCGGCGAATGGATGCCAGAGGTGAAGTCTCCCAGGATCCAGATTTCAGATACTGCACTCCTACAGTGTCAGGCCACCAGTTTGTGGCGGTTTAATACAAATCCTACTAAGAACTAGTGCACATGAGTAGTTAAGGGGCTACCGGCTGTTACTTATCTCACGTTCTATCTTACCCACTCTAATTGTCTTCTTCTTCTTCTTCTTCTTCTTCTTCTTCTTCTTCTTCTTCTTCTTCTTCTT
>NC_034603.1:20387698-20397387 GCF_900095145.1 Mus pahari | reverse complement strand
CTCCTCCTCCTCCTCCTCCTCTTCCTCCTCCCCCTCCTCCTCCTCCTTCATTATTATCTTTGTTGCTATTGAGACAGGCTCAATCTCACTATGTAGCTGTCTTGGACTTCACTAATGTAGAACAGGTTGTCCTTGAACTCACAGAGACATACCTGCTTCTCCCTCCCAAGTATACTGAGATTAAGGGTATGCCCTACCATGCCTAGCCTTAATACATATATATATATACACATTTGTGGGTGTTCTGTGAGAGTTGTGTGTTCTGGGAGAGTTGTGTGTGCACATGTAACCACACGTTCCCATGGAAGTTAGAAGAGGGTATCAGATCCCTCCTGGAACTGGTATATAAACAGCTGTGAGCCATCTGACTTGAGTGCTAGGAACTGAACCCCAGTCCTCTGAAAGGGCAGCAAGTGCTACTGTGCGTTTTCCAGCCTCTGGCTGATGTAATATTAGAATCCGATTTCCTTGAGATGAGCCTCTACTCCTGTATATTCATTCATATTCTCTTCTCCTCTCTCTCTCTCTCTCTCTCTCTCTCTCTCTCTCTCTCTCTCTCGTATGTCCTCTAGTTTTTAAAGCTAGGATCTCATGTAGCCCCAGTTGACCTGGAATTTGCTGAGGAAAATCTTGAACCTTTGATCCTCCTACCCCAACCCAACCTTCCCAGCACGGTGCTGGGACCCTGGGCACCACTCGCATCCTCCTCTCTCTCAGTGAGACAGGGTCTTGCTATGCAGCTGATGATGACTTGAACTTTTGATCCTCTCAATAAAGCATGTGGACTCACTCTAAAAATAAAAATTATACTGGGTGTGGTGGCCCACGCACACCTTTAAGTCCAGCGCTCAGCAGGAGGCAAGCAGCTTGATGGATTTCTGTGTATTTGAAGCCATCCTGGTCTACATAGTGAGCTCCTGGCCTCACTCTGAGACACAGTGAAACCTTGGCTCAAACTTAAATAAATAAAAATTAGGGCTGGCAAGATGAATCCAGTAAAAAAGCACTTCCTGTCCAGGCCAGACAACCTGAGTTTAATCCCCCAAACCTATATAAAGGCAGAGAACTAATTCCACAACATTGTTCCCTGACCTCCACACACATTCTATGGCATGAGTGCATACACACACTTGCACATGCTCACACACACACACACACACTAAATACATACATATACACATAAATAAAATTAAACTAGGAAACAGGCTACACCCCACAGTACGAAGATTCCCTACACCCTTTTCAACACTGAATAGTATTTGCTCTTTATTTACATTCTGCTACCAGTCTGAGAGGCAGAAAAAACAAGTGGGAGGAAGGAGAAGAAGCAGGTGTTCTTCGCGGTCTGGTGTCTGGGCTCCTGCTCTGCCTGGCGGAATGCAGGAGGGCCCAGGTTTACTGCGTATCCCCGGCTGGTGACTCACAAGCAGTCGTGGGCAGCCCAGTATAGCAGCAGACTGTATACAGTACGTTCCAGACACAGTGGGGTGGAAGAGGGAAGGAACTTCCATTCCCAGGTGTTAGCAGGAAATCAGGGTTCGCTCTTGGGTCAGCCTCGGCCATAAAAGAACTTAAAAACCAACTCAAAAGGAATCCCATCTCATTTCAGTTTAGAAGAAAAGAAGATCCAGCCAGCTTAGCAAGTCAGCCGTGTGGCTGCAGCTCAGCGAATGCACACAGAGGCAGGAACTGCGGGAAAGAGGAGTGTGTTATCTCAGGGCCGGAGAGATGGCTCAGTAGTTAAAAACCCTGGCTTTCTTCTGTAGGACTTGGGTTTGGCTCCCAGCACCCAGGTCGGGTAGCTCATAACAGCTATAAACAACAGCTCCAGGGCATCTGGCGCCCTCTCCTGGCCTCTTCAGGTACAGCGTACACACACACACACACACACACACACACACACACACACACACACACACAAATAAGAGTGAAAACTGTAAATGGTATATTATCTCATTGAAGGATTACTGTTCCTCCTATCTCTTTAGTGTGGCCAGGGTAAATCCACACTCCTAAAGGGTAGTCCCATCTTCCAGAGGGGTGGCCCTTTAGTCAATGATCGATCTGCTGAAGTAAATGTTAGGTGTCCACCCAGGCCAGAGATTTCATTGTCTTGACCATAAGGGAAAAGTATTCCTTTGATGCAGTGGTTCTCAAACTTCCTAGTGCCATGACCCTTTAATACAGTTCCTCATGTTGTGGTAACCCCCAACTGTAAAATTATTTCTTTGCTACTTCATAACTGTACTTTTGCTACGATTATGAATCGTAACGTAAATATCTGTGCTTTCCCATGGTGTTTGGCTCTCAAAGGGATCATGGCCCACTGGCTGAAAAACACTGCTTTAATGAGTCTTCAATGATGTGGTAAATATTTGGGGGCTCCTACCCCATCTTAGATCATTTAGTTCCCAAATAAAAGACACAAACATTTATATTTATAGTAAGCCTTAAAGCACCAGAGCTGGGCAGATATCAGTTCTCTGTGCTATTTTTGTCTGCTTCTCTGTCAATAACCCTGAGAAAACGCTTGCCATGTTCCTTCTGGGCCACTCCTACTCCAACTGACCGGCCCTCATGGCCACAAGCTCATGACCCACCTACCTACCCCACGGTGACTTCCTTCTCCGGTGTCCTTTTATCTCTCTCCTCATGGTCTCTCCCTGAGACTCCAAGCGTGGGAACCTTCAGCCCTGCCTACCTCTCTTCCACCAGCTATAAGCCATAGGCATCTTTATTAACCAATTACGGATAACTTGGGGGGCAAGTTATCACAACAAAAGATGATATACGTGAGGTTGCTGATCTTGGAGCAACCTGATCTTGGGGTACAGAATTTAGCATTTGAATGAAGGCAGCATGAGACCAACCCACTACACTTCTTTTTATGATTATAATACAACCCATTGGGTGTCAAGGCCTTCCCGAGCCTTCCTGAGATAGAAGCTGTCATACATGACACAGCACCGATGTTTTGGGTTTCAGTAACCTCTGACTGGTATCTGAGCTCCAGAGACAGTCCTGCCTCTCACCTTCGCCCTTCTCAAGGGCTAAACTAGCTGTCCTCAGCAACTCCTGGTGGACCTTACTACTCCTGATGCCCATGAGGAGGCTGCGGGCACAGACCAGCCTGGTGAGTCAGTGCTTCCGGGCACTGGGCTTGCCAACACCTAGTCGGCGACAGGCCATGAGTCACAAATTATAGGTCTTCCACATGAGCAGGCGGTGCCAGCCTGTGAGGCGGCAACGCTGGCAGGGAACTCCAGCGCTTTAGGCTTGGGGCCATGGGAAAAGAAAGGTCCAGACAGGCCTGCGCACTGTAGGGCCCACCTATGGCTTCTCTCCCACCAGCCACCAGGCTACAGTGCCAACGCCTAGGCTTGGACATGCTCTGACACAGGACTTCCTCGGCCTCAGACCAGAAGGAAACTGGCTTTACTGGGAGCCTAGTGGAATTTCAAAGCCAGAGTCTTCCTACTTCAGCTAAGGAGAGTGCAGTGACAGAATGCTTTGTGCTGCAGTGGGTGGCCTCTTGGGGAACTGCTCCTTTGCCCCCCAAGATACTCCAGGACATGGAACTGCCTTGTTTAAGAGCACGAGGTCAGAGGCCAATGTACCACCTCTGAGGCCAAACAGACATGGTACCACAGGCCTTCTGAGCTCTTGAATATGCTTAGCCAAGGCATCAGGGGCTTCTAGAAGGTTCGGAGAACTCTCATGCTGATATAACGAAGCCAACTGCATTCTACCTCCAACAAAGTTCCTTTAAGCTCAGAACCACAGCTCCGTAACAGCAAATTTATACACTCCCTAAATGGGATGTCTCCGTCGGCTTCTTCTTTTTGTTAGAAATGTTTGACTGTGTGGCTGAAGAGGACACCAAGAGGCACACTCAGGAAGGAATGAGGGCCAGAGCCCAGCTTGGGCAGAGGACCAGGGAGACTGCTTGTCTCCTTGGGAAGCCTCCTCCTGACCCCTGCAAGGTCTGCCCTGCTGCACAGAGCCCCCCCCCCCCCCCCCCCGGAGTTCTGCAAGTGATGGCTTGTTTACACTCTGGGCCAGGAGCCTTAGCAACCACAGGGAACAGCCAAACACAGACTAATGAGCATGCCTCGGGTACAACCAAGCAGGACTAATGAGAGCCCGGCCCTGCACCTCCGCAGCGGAACGCTCAATGCCATGGCTTAGAAACCAACAGAGAGATATGAACATAATGATAACAGGGTCACCACTGAGCGGTAGCTGACCCGGGGCTTCCGTGCCAGGATGCTCAATTCACATTATCCCAGAGCAACCCAACCGCTCTCCCGGTTGGCACAGCGCCTGGCATCGGGAAGGTCCTCAGGAAATACAGGACTAGATGCACTGAGGTCGTGCACCCAGGAAACCAGAAAGCCACACCTCGTCTCTCCCAGTCATCACCTTTTCTCTTCCCTTCCCTTCCCCTTTTTGATTTGTTTCTTGAGACAGGCTCTCACTTTGCAGCCCAGGAACTCCTTATGTAGCTCAGGCTAGCCTCCAACTCACGGTGATCCCAGTGCTGGGATTCCAGATGTGTGAGCCTGGAATCCGCAGTAATCCTCCTGCCTTAGCCTCCCAAGTGCTGGGATTACAGGCACAAGCCACCACACCTGAATGTTTCCTCTCAGTCTGGAAAGGCATGTGACACCGTGCGACGTGGAAGGCAGAGGATGAGTTTGTGGTGTCTCTTTCCCTCCATCCTTTTTTTTTTTTTTAATGAGTTCTGGGGTTTGAACTCCAGTTGCCAGGCTTGAATAACAAGCACCTTTACCTGCTGAGCCTCTCACTGGGACCGTGCATCTTTCTCTTACATTATTTAGTTCATTTGTTCAGTTTTTGTTCTCTCTCTCTCTCTCTCTCTCTCTCTCTCTCTCTCTCAGCAACAATAACAACAAAAACAAGTGCTATTAACTACTGAGCCAATTCTCTAGCCATTCCCCCCACTCTGGTTGTGTGTGTTTGGTTTTTGTTTTTGTTTTTGTTTTTTGTTTTTGTTTTTGTTTTTTTTGAGACAGGGTCTCACTATGTAGACCAGGCTGGCCTTGAACTCACAGAAATTCATCTATGAATTCCTCTGCCTCCAAGTTCTAGATTAAAGGAATGTTCCACCATAACCAGCTAGAATTTCTTTTTCTTTCTTTCTTTCTTTCTTTCTTTCTTTCTTTCTTTCTTTCTTTCTTTCTTTCTTTCTTTTTTCTTTCTTTTTTTTTTTTTTTTAAAGATTTATTTATTATATGTTAGTACACTGTAGCTATCTTCAGACACTCCAGAAGAGGGCGTCAGATCTTGTTACGGATGTTTATGAGCCACCATGTGGTTGCTGGGATTTGAACTCCGGACCTTCGGAAGAGCAGTCGGGTGCTCTTACCCACTGAGCCATCTCACCAGCCCATCTTTCTTTCTTTTTTTAACATATTTTATGTTATAAGTGTTTACCTGTATGTATGTATGTATGTATGTATGTATGTATGTATGTATGTGTATGTATGTGTATTATATATGTGTGTGTATGTATGTATGTATGTATGTATGTATGTATGCTGTGCACATGCCCAGTGGCTATGGACCAGGACAGAAGAGGGCATTAGACTCACCGGAACTGGAGTTACAGATGGTTGTGAGCCTCTGTATAGGTGCTGAGAATTGAACCTGGTCCTCTGTAAGAGCAACAAGTGCCCTTAACCTCTGAGATGTCTCTCCAGCCTGTGACAACCGCTTTTACCCGTGAAGCCATCTTGCCTGCTCTGGACTCAGCTCTGCTTGCATTTAAACAGTTTTCTGTCCTGGTATCCAAAGCAATATGGATTTTCTTGCTTATTTGGGTGTCTTAGTTAGGGTTTCCATTGCTGTGAAGAGACACCACGGCCAAGGCAACTCTTATAAAGGAAAGCATTTGGGGGGGGGGGCTGGCTTACAGTTTCGGAGGTTCATTCTGTGATTCATGGCCTGTTTTGTGAGCCCCAAAAGACCACCAAGGAGCCGACTCTGATGCAATATACACAGGGGTCTTTATTCAAGCTCGAGCTTGGGCCACACCATTGTCACTGATGCAGCAGGGCAGGAGGGTAAACCCCTGCGTCCTGTTTCAAGCAAGCAGTTATAGAGGCAAGCAAACAGGCAAGGAGGTTTCCAGTGTGGCACACTTCTGGTTGGAGGGGTATTATGGAATTTGTTGCCCTTTGAAATGATTGGTTGGTGCTGGGAGCCAAACCATAAACTTTCATAGGTAAAGATCTTTAGGTACAACTTGTGCATCCCTCCTGATTGGTGGTTGTTAGGGAGTGACCTGGAGACCAGTGCTAGGTGCAGGCCTGGTGGTTAACTAGAGTTCAACCTTAGGTCAGGTTCTCTAAGATGGAGCCTGAACCCAAGATGGAGTTGGTCCGGTCTCTCAGCTGAAATAGCGGCAGCATGCAGACAGACATAGTGTCGGAGGAGCCAAAAGATCTACATCTTTATCCGCAGGGAGAAAGGGACTGTGTGACCAGGCATAGTTTGAGCTTATATGAGACTTCAACGCCCACCTCTGCAGTGACACACTTCCTCCAACAAGGCCACACCTACCCCCAAAAGGCCACACGTCCTAATAGTGCCACCCCCTATAGGCCAAGCATTCAAACACATGAGTCTATAGGGGCCATACCAATTCAAACTACCACATTTGGTAATTTGGTTAATAATCTAATAAACCCTCCCACCCACTCCTCTGTGTTTGAGATTGAGTCAGGGTCTCTCTGCACAACCCTGGCTGGAACTCACTCTGTAGACCAGGCAGCGCTTGAACTCAGAGTCCTGCCTGCCTCTGCCTCCTGAGTGCTGGAATTAAAGTCCTGCACTGTCAGAGCTGGCTGGAATGTCACCCCATTCTCTAATCCTACCACACTGATTCAGTGACTTGCTTTGGCCCAGAACTGTTATAATTTGCCAATCAGACATTAACAACCATGATGCCAGCAAAGACTTGCAAAAGTAACCATTTACAGCACTTGCCCTGCTCTTTGGCCTGCAGGGACTCCTACAAACATAAGGGTCTGGAATGACCTAACGGGACTGTGACTCAATGCAATTGCCAGGTGCACGAGGGAGGACCATGCTACAAGAAGGCTGCCCTTGCAAGGACCCCAGCAGAGACCAGCAGTCAAGCTATTCAAAAGTGCCCTGCTGAGCTGCCAGCCAGAGTTCAAAGCATGAGGAAGGGTGTTGGGGCTTTTCAGGTTTCTTGAAAACTATATCTTCTGACATTTACTTGGGAAAAAGAAGTTGCTGGCCACTCTCCTCTCACCAAGTTCACACACACACACACACACACACACACACACACACACACACAAACTTAAAAATAAAAACAAATGTTTTTAAGATTAATTTTTTTCTTTTATATTATGAGTGTTTTGTGTGCATGTGTGTATGTCACATGAGTNCCTNGTGCCCATGGAGGNCAGAAAAGGGCATCAGATNCCCTGGAACTGGAGTTACAGATGGTTGTGTGTGAGCTGCTGTGTGGAGGCTAGGAACGGATCCTAGGTCCTCTGCAAGAGTAGCCAGTGCTCTTAACTGCTGAGTCATCTATCCAATGCCCCCAAAGAGTTTTTTAAAAGATTGACAGCAGACCACAGGAGTGAGGATACTCAGACTTGGTTATTGTATGGGGCAAGCTTCCTTTTATAGGGTTCTAAAGAAGACTTTGGATTGTTAAGGTCTTAGTTTGGGAGGGACTTTATTTTGGTTGACAAATTAAGTAACCATTTCTCTACTGTACATTATCCTTCTCATAATGCATCTGATCTTTCTTTCTTTCTTTCTTTCTTTTCTTTCTTTCTTTCTTTCTTTCTTTCTTTCTTTCTTTTCTTTCTTTCATTCTCCCACAATACACATACGCATTCATACACATGCATATATACACACACTCACACATACTCATTCACATGAATACACACACACACATTCACACATATGCATACACAAACACACTCACATACACACACACACACATACACACAAACAGTCACACATACTAAACCTTAAACCTCTAGACTTAATTGTTACATTCCTCTCAAATTCCAAAGCATATTTAGAAGAAAAACTTCTATGGGACGTGTATATGTATGTGTGTGTGAGAGAGAGAGAGAGAGAGAAAGAGAGAGAGAGAGAGAGAGAGAGAGACAGACAGACAGACAGACAGACAGACAGACACAGAGACAGAGAGACAGAGACAGAGAGGGAGAGAGCTTGATTTAGAGGGGGTATTATTTAGACGGGGTCTCACTATGTAGCCCTGCTTCATCACTTGTAAGCCTGGCTGTCCTGGAACTCACTATGTAGACCAAGCTGGCCTCGAACTCACAGAGATCTGCCTGTCTTTGCCTCCCAAGTGCTGGGACTAAAGGTGTGCACCACCACCACTCAGCTAATGCATCTCTAATTACATTTACTCTTTCAAAAATATGTATTTCCATTTTTATTTTCATGTGTATGTCAGCAGGTGTCTGCAGAGGCCAGAAGAGGCACCAGTTCCTCTGGAACTGCTAAAGTTACTGTCCCAGGAGGCTGTGAACCACCCGACATGGCTGCTGGGAATGGGACCTGGGTCCTCGGGGAGCCCCGACACTCACGTCTTCGCTTCAAGTCTGACTCCTGCCCTGTGCAGCTGGTCCATTTTCCTGGCTGTTTACCTCGGTCTTTTGCCTTTTAAAGAGCCCAAGGTTTGCTTTTGTTTGTTCTGAACAACTGCCCCCTACACACACCCCAGATCTCCAAATACAACACAACACAGCACAACACCCACCGCCTGCAACATGCCAGTGTTGTAGGTATTGTTGAGCTGTGAGTCCAACCCTAATTTACAAACATTTATGTCTCCCTCACAGTTTCTTCTTTTCCCTAGAAATTCCTTTAACGTATTTCTTTCTCTTTTTTCATCCCTGTACAATCCAAAGCTGTCCGTTTAATGCTTAACGTAGGAGGTGTCTTTATATTTACCCAGCATGCACTGCTTCCCCTTCTCATTCTTTAGTTCCACTCTTCTCAGACTTCAATTTTCTTTCTTTCTTTCTTTCTTTCTTTCTTTCTTTCTTTCTTTTAAAGATTTATTTATTATTATGCATAAGTACACTGTAGCTGTCTTCAGACACTCCAGAAGAGGGTGTTAGATCTCATTACGGGTGGTTGTGAGCCACCATGTGGTTGCTGGGATTTGAACTCAGGACCTTCAGGAGAGCAGTCAGTGCTCTTACCCACTGAGCCATCTCACCAGCACCAGACTTCAATTTTCTTCTTTGTTTTTCCCCTGTGTTTAGGAGAGAGTATGTATGTGTATGTGCATCTATGTGTATGTGCATCTATGTGTGTGCAGCTGTGTGTGTGCAGCTGTGTGTGTGTGCAGCTGTGTGTGTGCAGGGCAAAGGAAGACTTCATGTTCCTGACCCACCACTCCTCTCTGTCTTGTGTCTTTGAGTCAGGGTCTCTCTCAGAACCCCACTCAGTACTGGGGCTACAGGTGTGTGGTGGACCATTTTGGCTTCTTCTATAGGTGCTGGGGTTGGGACTCTGATCCTCTAAATTGCAAGCAAGTACACTTAACAACTAAGCTATCTTTCCAGCTCTCCCTCCCACCCCTGCTCCTCTCTCTCTCTCTCTCTCTCTCTCTCTCTCTCTCTCTCTCTCTCTCT
>NC_034603.1:20384243-20386841 GCF_900095145.1 Mus pahari | reverse complement strand
GAGAGGGAGAGGGAGAGGGAGAGGGAGAGGGAGAGGGAGAGGGAGAGGGATTGATTTAGAGCAAAGTTTAGTTAGTTCCTGTGCCCCTGGGAACCCCGACAAGTCTCCCCACATACTGCTCCAGCCCCAGGCTTCACTTGCTTTCAGATGAAAGTAAAAAATAAATGGTTAAAAAAAAAATCAGAAGTTTAGAATGACTTACTGTAATGAACTGCCAAGTTCAAACTTCAAAGGATAACCAGGGCTTTGGAATGAAGGGGATTGTGTGTGTGTGTGTGTGTGTGTGTGTGTGTAGTGAGTGTTTGAATGTAAGGAGATGACTCATGCCTCATTGCTCGTCTCCCACTGGCCATCCCCTAACACAGGGTTGGTAATCATGGGAGTGACAGCACAGGGTGGAGGGTCTCTGCCACAGCCCACCACTGACTAGCCACCACCTTTTCAGAGAGAAACTGCAGATTGATTTAGAGCAAATTTTAGCTAGTTCCTGTGCCCCTGGGAACCCCAACAAGTCTCCCACGTTCAAACACCTCAAGTGTCCTGAGAAGACAGCAAAGGTGACAGACTCAGACAGACCCTGGGACTCATGGGGCTTTGCTGGGGTTGGGGTACTCACTCTCCTTTCCTAACACTTCTGTCAAAGCACCAGCTCTGAAGATACAGGCTCGGCTGAGGCGGGATCCGAAGGAGGGACATCACCGGACAGGAGAAGTGGCGAAGAAGAAAGTACCCGCTAAGTGTTAGGGACGCAAAGGTCCTTGTGCCCACAGATCAATAGGGAAACCAGGCATGTTAAACACCTAGGAGCCTTTTCTCACTGGAGGAGAGAAAATGTCTATTTTCCCATCCAGAGAGTCGAGAGTAGATTTTGCTCATGACCTGATGACATTTTTGGCTATGTAGAGGCAGACCTCACTCACCTTTTGCTATAGAGGCAGACAGAATTCAAATCCCCCAGACTGGTTATCCCAGGCTCTTCCCTCCCTGGACCATTACCTATGCTTAGGGGAGATGTCACGTGTGCTCGATAGCCTACTGACCTCTATGTCACCCTGATCAGAGACCACCCTACACTCTAGCCTTTTGGCTATAGAACCCACCCTTGTGGCTGCATGTACTTAGTAAAGGAGTTTCTAAGCTGTCACACCTTAAGCTTAATTGTGTGCCTGGAGGGGGAAGATTGTTGCCTGGAAACCTTTGCCTAAAATGTAGCGTTTAAGCTCCCTGAAGTTAGAGTCCCTGAAGTGTGATCCAGGGTGACAGAGCTTTCACTCTCCTCTCTCTCCTCCAAGGTGTCTGACACCTGCAGGAACCCCCTCACCTAAGCTGGAATCTGGCTGACGTCTTTGCTAGCAGAGGATCAAGAAATCCAGCCCAAGAGGCGGAGGCAGGCAGATTTCTGAGTTCGAGGCCAGCCTGGTCTACAGAGTGAGTTCCAGGACAGCCAGGGCTACACAGTCTGGAGTCTCCCTTCCCAGCCAGGAACCTGCAGTGTTTTACCAGAAACCCCGCCACAGGGTAAGGATGCCCTCTAACCACCTTGCGTGGCACTAGTGACTCCTAGTTTTATCTTATCAGATGGGGAACACATCCAAGTATCTCCAGGGCCACCTCAGGTCCCTCTCATATCAAAAAAAAAAAAAAAACAGTGGGGAGGGTGGTGGTTCTTAGCAGCATTTGAGACGTGACCTGAGAGTTACCAAAGGGGTACACACGGCTCCTGTGAGAACAGTGAATCTTTTCCTCTTGGACTCTCGCTGGGGTACCCCTGATTTACTCCTTACTCTTCTTAAGACCCCCCCACCCCACCCACACACTCCCCACTTGGTATGTCTTAAACTTTCTTCCGACTGCCCCTCCTCTTCAGGCATAAGCCGAGACTAAAATACCTCTAGGCCAGTGAGATGGCTCAGGGGCAAAGGCACGCGCCACCAAGTCTGTTAGCCGGAGTTCGATCCCCACGACCTACCTTGCGTGTGGAAAGGGAGGACCAACCCCAGTAGGCGGTCGTCTGCCCTCTGTACAAACACTGTGGCACAAGAACCCACGTGTGTACACAAATAAAATAAAATGTTTATTTTGTTTTGTTTGTTTGTTGAAACAGGGTTTCTCTGTCTAGCCTTGGCTGTCCTGGAACTTACTCTGTAGACCAGGCTGGCCTGGAACTTGTTCTGTAGACCAGGCTGGCATAGAGTTAGAATTCACAAAGATCCTCCTGTGTGCTGGAATTAAAGGTGGGCAAATAAATGTTTTTTAAAAAGTCATTGAAAATGTATTTAAGCCAGGCAGTGGTGGTGCTCGCCTTTGATCCCAGCACTTGGAAGGCAGAGGCAGATGGATTTCTGAGTTCGAGGCCAGCCTGAACTACTCACTCTACAGAGTGACTTCCAGGACAGCCAGGGCTACACAGAGAACACAGAGAAACCCTATCTCAAAAAAAAAAAAAAAAAAAAAAAAAAAAAAAACAACAACAACAACAAAACAAAAAAAGTTTTTCAGCCAAAAAGCCACAAACCCAGGTTTGGCTTGACTCAAGGTCTCTAAAAGTCCAGGGGAACTTCTCAGGCTACTGGGGCAGCAGTATGAAGCTGTCTCACT
>NC_034603.1:20346928-20384143 GCF_900095145.1 Mus pahari | reverse complement strand
GTCTGGTCAGGAGGCACAGACTGGCACAGACCGCTGGGCACAGCCTAAGGGTGTCTGGTCAGGAGGCACAGACTGTCACAGACTGCTGGGCACAGCCTAAGGGCGTCTGGTCAGGAGGCACAGACTGGCACAGACCGCTGGGCACAGCCTAAGGGTGTCTGGTCAGGAGGCACAGACTGTCACAGACCGCTGGGCACAGCCTAAGGGTGTCTGGTCAGGAGGCACAGACTGGCACAGACCGCTGGGCACAGCCTAAGGGTGTCAGGAGGCACAGACTGGCACAGGCCGCTGGACACAGCTTAAGGGTGTCTGGTCAGGAGGCACAGACTGGCACAGACCACTGGACACAGCCTAAGGGCATCTGGTCAGGAGGCACAGACTGGCACAGACCGCTGGGCACAGCCTAAGGGTGTACTTCCTGCTTTCCACTCTGTGGCTCCACCCATATCCCTCCGACTGGAAGAACTCAGCCATGGAAGGACAGGTTACCAGGAGCCAACCTTCTTCAAAATACAGACACTAGCTCGTCGGACCTCTGACAACCCAGGTGCCTGTTTCAAAGGATAAATTAGGAAAATATATTAAAATCATCTGAGTGTCTTGTGGCTATCATTCAAACTCAGAAGTAATACAGCTCTGCAGGGAAAGGTGCTGGTGGCTGTACCTGACCTGCATTTAGTCTTTAGAACCTACATAGGAGAGAGAGAGAGAGAGAGAGAGAGAGAGAGAGAGAGAGAGAGAGAGAGAAACAAATTCCACACATTGTCTTCTGACCTACACACACATGCTATAGCATGCATGCACATGGATATGTGTGCACACACACACAGACTACTGTATAATTTTATTTATTTATTTAATTAATGTTTAAGAGTATACTGTCATTCTTTTCAGACATCTCAGAAGGGACCATAAGATCCCATTACAGAGGGTTGTGAGCCACCATGTGGTTGCTGGGAATTGAACTCAGGACCTCTAGAAGAGCAGTCAGTGCTCTTAACTGATGAGCCATCTCTCCAGCCCCTGTGTAATTTTTTTTTGGGGGGGGGGAGTGTTTTGAGACAGGGTTTCTCTGTGTAGCCCTGGCTGTCCTGGAACTCACCCTGTAGAACAGGCTGGCCTCGAACTCAGAAATCTGCCTGCCTCTGCCTCCCAAGTGCTGGGATTAAAGGCATGCAGCACCACTGCCCAACTTGTGTAATTTTTTTTTTTAATCAGAACTTATTAAGAAGACTGGCAGATATTTCTTTCTATTTTTTTTAACATTTTAGAAAAGATTTATTTATGTGCATGAGTGTTTTGCCTACATGTATGTATGTGCACCACATGCATGCCTGTTACCCCAGAAGGCCAGAAGAGGCTGTTAGATTCCCCTGGAGTTACAGATGGTTGTAAGCCTCCATGTGGGTTCTGGGAATGGAGCCAGGGTCCTCTGGACGAGCAGCCAGAGCTCTTAGCCACTGAGCCACCTCTCCAGGGTCCTCTCTCCATTCTTCCAACTGAAGTTTCCTGTGTGTGTTAGTAGGGATGGAACCCAGGGTCTCATGCATCCTTGGTATGTGCTCTAACACTAATGTACAACTCCAGCCTCTACAGTTTTATTTAAATGAAATGGGGAGTGGAGATATGGCTCATCAGTTAAGAGCCCTAGCTGCACTTCCAGAGAACCTGAGTTCAACATCGTGGCCTGCACACAACCATCTTCAACTCCAGTGCCTCTATATGTGATAAACATGCATACATGTAAGCAAAAACATCCATACTCATAAAATATAAGTAAACAAACAAATAAAGAATATATTTAAGCAGATGGCAATGTGGCTGTGGGCAGGGAGCTCTGCCCCTTTGCCCAAGTTTAAGGTCACGTGGTGGAAGGAGACACAGCTCCCACAAGGAATCCCTCTGACCCAGGCAGTAGTGGCACACACCTTTAATCCCAGCACTTGGGAGGCAGAGGCAAGAGGATCTCTGTAAGTTCAAGGTCATCCTGGTCTATAGAGCAAGTTCCAACAGCCAGGACTACACAGAAAAACACAGCCTCAAGAGAGAAAAAAAAGTAGTCCTCTGACCTCTGCATACATGTAATAAATACATGTAATACATACATGTAATAAATACATGTAAAAGAACTAAATTAAAACACATTGTTTGTGATATAAAATATTTAAAAAAAATTTTTTTTTAGTATAAAATATTTTCAATTTCAGGAAGACCTAAGACAACAAGAGGTCTGGATTCCTTTGACCCAGTAACCAAAGAGAATCAGGGCTAGTCATTTGGTCCCCACCCCATCACCCCATCACCCCATCACCCCATCCCATCCCAGCCATCTTCTGACTGATAAAGTTGACCAACCTAATGTCAAGGGATATTTAAATTGTGGGCACTCAAAATTCTCTCTCTGATCTGAAACACTTTTCTCCACTGTTGTCCGACATGAGGTAAGAGTGAAGGGAGCTGGTTTCCTCTCTCCCCATGGCTCTGTTCTCTGCCTCTTCCCCAGTTCCCCAGTTCTAAACAGTATTCTAAGTGTCTTAGTACATATCTATGTTTATTTCTTTTTTTAAAAGGTTTTTTTTTTTTTTTTTAAATGTATGTGAGTACAACTGTAGCTGTTTTCAGACACACCAGAAGAGGGCATCGGATCCCATTACAGATGGCTGTGAGCCACCATGTGTTTGCTGGGAATTGAACTCAGGACCTCTGGAAGAGCAGTCGGTGCTCTTAACAGCAGAGCCGTCTGTCCAGATCCTCTATGCTTATTCCTTAGCATTGCTATTCATACGTCAGAAGTCTGAGCAGGGATTTCACCGGAAACTGGTCTTTGCACCTCGACTTGCCAGGTGAAGGTCCATTGGGGCTTTGGCCCTGCGCAGACCTCCCTACTCCTTGAGAGGAAATCCTTATATGTTGGTATGGTACCCCCCCCCCTTAGCTAAACATGCCTACACCGTGACACTCAAAACAGGAATCTTCAGGGAAGTCCCTAGCTCTCCTCCCTGGACTTGGGTTCACAAAGAACAAAAAGCACCCAGTGGGTGTCACCAACCCATTGCTATGCAAAGCACCGGCTGCCACTCCCAAGGTGCTGGCGCTGGGGCGGGAGGTGGTGGGGTGGACAACGAAGCCAAAGTAGAAACTGATATACCTGGGGCAACTACCACCTCAAAGCTCCCTGCTTGGGAACTGTAAATGAAGGGGACCAGCTAGGACTCCACGGAGGGCTGACCCTGCTCTATGCCCACCTACTCAGGCTCAGTCCCTCTGGGGTCAGATCCGCAGACCCTCCAGCGACGCCAGCGCTCCAACTGACGGGCACTTTTTGTCTGAAATTCTAGTAAGGAAGGCCGAGGAGGTCTGCTCCACCCAGACCAAAAGTAACACCTGAAGCTTTTCCACCGAGCAGAATTCCCCTGCGCTCCGTTGTCCCCTATTGGGTTAGAGGAGAGGCTTGAAAGAAATGAGAAGTCAGGTTTTGAGTCACAAAGGATTAAAAACTTCTGCCATTCCCACCCCCACCCTAGTTCCAATATTACTGCAGAGTTGGGGGGTGGGGGAGCTGGGGGAGCGGTGTCTGATGGGATCCTGGACACAGCCCCCCCCCCCCCTGCCTCGCGCATAGAGCTTGGGCTCCAGCAGCCTCAGACAATGCTCATGGATCCCCCGCACCCTACCCCTCTCTGGAAGGGGAAGCCCTGGCTCTTCTCCCTTGAGGCTAAGCGTCTCAAGTTAACTGGATACAGAAGTATCTAGGGGTGGGACGTAGCTCTCTTCACTATAGCATACAAGAGGACCTCAGATACCTAAATGGCTAGCCCTCGTAGCCCCCACTCCCAGGGGATCAGCTGCTGAGACCACCTAGCAGACGCCTTCCAAAACCTCTCTTCACTCACCCAGCAATCTGCTAGCTAGTGACACGAGCTGGGGTCACACACCCACGTACATGTCACCCAGGACAGACGGGACTTCAGATGTCACCCAATGCCGGCACACTGCTGCCCAGGCAGAAGCTGAGCTGTGTTCTCCCCCCCCCCCCCCCCCCCCGCAGATGCTGATGTCCTGAGCAGCTCTCTTCTCTTCTTGTTTGTGGCAGCCTCCCATGGGATACCTGCAATACAGAGAGGAGCCAGCAGTCCAGAGGGAGCCTCCTCCTGAAGATCAGGTTGCCCACGTTCATGGGAGGAATGGGTAAGGACTCAGATGAGCAGTAGGTCACCATAGCTCTTTGGCAGAGGTGTAAGACGAATGCACCCTAGATCTGACTTTCAGCCCGCTACCAGACGACCACCCTCAGGCTAGTGATGAGCTGTTTGCACAGGTTGCAGAAGTAACTTCTAAAGCCACTAGGAAGACCTGGGAAGGCAAAGGCTCCTTTTGGATGGCCTCTAGAGGCAAGGGCCCAGAATCCCACTTCCCATCCTGTGTGACCTTTTGCACCTATATGAAGAACATAGATGGCTTCCTAGCCCTGAAGCCCCCAAACCTAAAGAAGACCCCCAAGGGGAGGGCAACTTTGTGGAGTAAATTCTCTTTTTCCACCTTTATGTGGGTCCTGGGGAATCAAATTCAGGCTGGAGGCAAGGTGGTTTCCATGCTGAGCCATCTCACCTGCACTAAAATGGGCTTTTAAATGAATTAAACTTCTACTATCAGCATCAATAATACCAATTCCCAAGAAAAATAGTATAGCTAAAGCTAGCTCTCAGGTGCTGGAGAGATGGCTCAGTGGGTAAGAGCATGGACTGCTCTTCCAGAGGTCCTGAGTTCAAATCCCAGCAACCACATGGTGGCTCACAACCATCTGTAATGAGATCTGATGCCTTCTTCTGGGATGTCTGAAGACAGCTACAGTGTACTTACATATAATAAATAAGTAAATAAGTCTTTTTTTAAAAAAGAAGCTAGGAGCTCTCCAACTCCTGTACCCTTCTTCAGAGGCAGCAGATAGATGGGTCTTCTTGGTCAGTTTTCAATATACTTTCTCATATATATGCACTCATTTACATATATATATACATACATACATACATACATACATATATACATACACACACATAGTGGTAGATGGATTTGCTTGCAGTATACTGTACCTGAATATATCAAAATATTACATAAGCCTGAGAGGTTTGGGGTTGTTTGCAGGGCTTAGGATGGAACCCCAAACATTCTAGGCAAGCACTCTACAGCTGAGCTGCATTTGAGATATATACACATAGACATTTCTTTAGCAACTCCTTTTTTTATATTTTATTTTGCTTTGTGTATATGTGTTTTCCCTGCATGTATGTCTGGCATCATACACATGCTTGGTATCTGTGGAAGCCAAAAAAGGGTGTTGTACCCCCTGGAACTGGAGTTACAGATAATTGTGAGTTACCATGGGAGGGGCGGCTGGAAGTTGAACCCAGGTCCTCTGGAAGAACAGCCAGTGCTCTAACCACTGAGAAATCTCTCCAGCTCCTAGCACTTTCCTTTTTTATTAATGGCACATCTTGGAGATTATCTACTTCTCTCTCTCTCTCTCTCTCTCTCTCTCTCTCTCTCTCTTCCCTCCCCCTCTCTCTGTTTCTCTTTGTCTCTCTCTCTCTCTGCCTCTCTTCCTGTCTCTCCTTTTCTTTCTTTCTTTCTTTCTTTCTTTCTTTCTTTCTTTCTTTCTTTCTTCCTTCCTTCCTTCCTTCCTCATTCCTTCCTTCCTTCCTTCCTTTCTTTCTTTTCCTTCCTTCCTTCCTTGCTTCCTTCCTTCCTTCCTTTCTTTCTTTCTTTCTTTCTTTCTTTCTTTCTTTCTTTCTTTCTTTTTTTTTTTTCGAGAACAGGGTTTCTCTGTGCAGCCCTGGCTGTCCTGGAACTCACTCTTAGACCAGGCTGGCCTTGAACTCAGAAATCTGGCTGCTTCTGCTTTCCAAGCATTGGGATTAAAGGCGTGCCCCACCACCTTTCTTTCTTGTATGGGGACTAAACTCAGGGCATCACCCTTGTTGGGTAAGTACCACTAAGCTACACCACCTTCTTTTTATGTTCTATTTTGAGACAAGGTCTCAGTAAGTTGCCCAAGTTAGCCTTGATTTCATGCTATAGCCAGGCAGAACTTCATCTGGGGGGTCCTCCTGCTTGGCTGAGATGACTGTATAGAATTCGAAGTGTGTCGCCACTCCTCCACTGTTGAAAATGTACATCGTGTTTGGATTACCACAACCGTAAACAGCACTCCACCCAATGTCCTTGTGCCTCCCTCAGCCTACTTCGGCTAGTGGTTGGCTGCTTTGTTGAGCAATGAGCTCTCCATCAGAGAAGGCATTCAAGTCAGAGAGAAAATAATGTCCCTGGAGCTTGGTGATGCTCACACTTGGTAGCATGAGGACTATCTGGAGAGCTACTAAAGCTGCAGATGCTGAGCCCGACACATGGCATTCTGGTTCAGGAGATGAAGATGGGGCTTAGGCTTGCTGCCAGGTAGTGATGCTCAAACTCCCTCTGGAGCCAGGAGTGCTCTGAACTCCGTCCTCATCCTGCTCCTGCCTCCCAAGGGCTAGGATCACAGGCCTGTGACACCAAGCCCAATTCTAATTCAGTTTTATTCATTTGTTTATTTATTTATTTATTGTCTGTCTGTCTGTTTGTCCATCCATCCGTCTGTCTGTCTGTCTGTCTTCTGTTTGAGACAGGGCTACTATGTAGCCCTGACAAGCCTGGAACTCATTATGCAATACAGAGATCCACTGGCTTCTGCCTCCTGAGAGGTGGGCTTAAAGACCTGCACTGCCACTTCTAGAGGATCAGGCTGTTTTGAATGAATGCTTAGATTCATAGAAATTCTATAACCCAATAGAAATTCTATAACCCAGTCTGGCCTTAAACTTGTGATCCTCCTGCCTTAGTTTTCGGAGTGCTGAGATTGCTAAAGTGTGCTATCATGCCCTATTGCACAGCTTGCTTTAGGAAAATTCTGTGACATTAAATTTAGGGAGCAAGGCCAAAGTCCCTTCTGGCCTTGTGGGGGAATTCCTCTGGACATTCATTGAGTACCTTTAATGTCCTTTGGTGGTATTAACTGGAGATCTGACCTCAGCCAAGTCTTGGGACACCCCTCCTCCTCAGGCCACCCACCTTCCACTTTTCCTTGGCTCTGAAGAAACTACCCCATACCCATACCCCAAACCCCATACCCATACCCCATACCCCATACCTGTACCCCATACCCTATACCCATACCCTGCATCCCATACCCTGTACCCATACCCCAATCCCCATACCCATACTCATACCCCATACCCCGTACCCGTACCCCATACCCTATACCCTATACCCTATACCCATACCCATACCCATACCCCATACCCAATACCCCACCGTCATTGTGTGAGTACTGGGAAGGCCAAAGGGAGACCTGGGGTTTTCTCTGTGTCTCAGTCCCCTCATACAACGAATGACTGGCATGTAGGGTTGTAATATTGATTAACTGGGGGAATACATGCAAAACTCTAACCACAGTGACTCACAGCTGTTCTTTTATTTTGGTACGGGGTCTTGCTATGTTGCTTAGGCTAGTCTTGAATGTCCAATGCTCTTACCTCAGTCAGCCTCTTGGGAGTTGTGTTGACAACAGTGTGGCCAGACTGACTGTTGGTTCTGATGTCATAATGATGACGGCAGACATGACTCTGGGGCATACCAGCAAAGCAGAGAGACTACAAGTCCCAGTGTAGAGAAGACAGGCCTGGCGCCCACCCGGGTGACCATGAAGGCAGAGGCTGTGCATGGTAAGCCCCCAGTAAGTTGGTTGGAAATGGAGATGCCTCTCAGTTGGTATCGAGTTTGTCCACTAGGCACAAAGCCATGGGTTAGATCCCAAACCTGCATAAAACCAGGTGGGCTGGAGCGCGCCTGCAACCCCAAAACTGGGGACATGGGTGGCAGGAGGATCAGAAACTGGAGGCCACCCTTGACAAGGTAATGAATTTGAGGCCGGTTTGGGATACCCAAGACCCTGTCTGGAGAGAGAGTAGAAGTTTGGTGGGTGCATTTGAAGTCTCTGGTTTTCAAGCTCAGGTCAGGGTGAGGTTTGCTCTTCACTAACTTCCCCCTTTGCCCAGGATGGAAGAGTTTTCGATTGAGAAAAATAAGGTTTAAGGGGATAGTTTAGTCTCTTAAGAGAAGAAATGCTTCGCGTTATTTACAAGGCACCCTAACGCACAATAAACTTTACCAGATTATCCCTTCGGCCCTCCCTCGGGAACCTATGTTATGTTTCCACAGAGGCCCAAATGTGGCGAGAGCAGGCAGGCTGAGCTATGGAAAGGCCTCACTTCAGGAGAGCATATACTTGCATGCTCCAACAGGGAGTTAGGCAGGGGGTGGGGGGTGGGGGGTGTCTCAGGGCCTGGGCCCTTCTCCACTCCCAACTGGGAAGGGCTCCTCTTAACCAAGCAGGATGGGGCTGGTCTTCAGACAGGAAGCCACATCCAATCCCTGCCCTCCGAGGCTAGAAACCCCTGTAGAGGATGCTTGTGGAATGGATTACCATACACATGTAGAGAAAAGCAATCAAATCTGGTGTGGTGGCAAAGACTGTTGCCCCAGCACTTGGGAGGAAGCACCAAAGGATCAGAGAGTTCAAGGTCATCATCTGCTACCTAGTCAATCTGGACTACAAGAGACCCTATATTAAAACCAGCCAGCAGCTGGGCGTGGTGGCGCTCGCCTTTAATCCCAGCACTCCGGAGGCAGAGGCAGGGGATTTCTGAGTTTGAGGCCAGCCTGGTCTACAGAGTGAGTTCCAGGACAGCCAGGGCTACACAGAGAAACCCTGTCTCGAAAAAAACCAAAAAAAAAAAAAAACACCAGCCAGCCAGCCAGCAAACATCAGAGGAGAAAGACTGTTGAGGGGTGGGGGGTGGGGGCGGATCCAGGACAGTGTAGAGAGTGACAGGGGTCAACAGCAGGTAAGAACCGGCATACTACAGAGGTCGGGAGCAAGCAGGCTCAGTCAGAGCCATGCAGGGAGCTCAGGAAACTAATAAGACTGTGGCCTTGGGGGCTGGTGAGATGGTTCAGTGGGTAAGAGCACCCGACTGCTCTTCCGGAGTTCAAATCCCAGCAACCACATGGTGGCTCACAACCACCCCTAACAAGATCTGATGCCCTCTTCTAGAGTGTCTGAAGACAGCTACAGTGTACTTACATATAATAAATAAATAAATCTTTAAAAAAAAAAAAAGACTGTGGCCTCTTTTTTTTTTTTTTTTAATTTATTTATTTAATTATTTATTATGTGTAAGTACACTGTAGCTGTCTTCAGACACTCCAGAAGAGGGCATCAGATCTTGTTAGGGATGGTTGTGAGCCACCATGTGGTTGCTGGAATTTGAACTCAGCACCTTTGGAAGAGCAGTCGGTGGCTGAGCCATCTCACCAGCCCCCGACTGTGGCCTCTTTAGGGACCCACAAAGGCCTGGGTGCCATCAGCACCAACACAGAGTCAAGGGTGTGCTCCAGGATGTCGAAGGCTCCTGTGGGTGTGGGACTCCATAGTAGGGCGTTCAGACTCAGCACGGAGGAGGTGGGCAAGGACAAGAAGCAAAGATGTCACAGAGCAGGTGGTGTCCCAGGAACATGCAAAGAGCCTGGCTTGTCTGCAGACATGCAACTTTAGTGAGGATTGATAGAACACGCGTGTACTGCAGGATCACTAAGTGCTTGGCCAGAGTCCACTTTCAGCGGTAAAGCAATTGATGATCTAGGCCACCCTCCGGGCCTTCCCGGAAGAAGTGGTTCTGCTGAGACTTTTGCCAGAAAGACCCCGAAGCACACTGACACCCTCAAACATTCCTCCCCAGGAACCCAAGCCATCAGGGCGCCCCAGAGCTGAGCAGAAAGAGGGCGAACACAAGCCTTCGTCAACACAGGAAAAACCCAGGCTTCCTGTTTGAACTTGGGCAGGCACTGGAAGCTGTGAGTGATGTTAGGGTGGCCTGCGGTGGGGGCTTCTCACAGTGGCTGCGCACGAAGCCTGACTTCCAGCCGCTTGCAGCGGGTGCGGGGCTCAGTGGGCGTGTGGCCGTGAGGCCATGTAGAAGGATCGCTGCATCCGCACAGGCAGGCCACAGGCCAGGCGACATCAAAAACAGCTGAGCTGTGGTCTCTCAAAGGCTGCTCATTGTGGTCAGTCGCCCTCGATAAGAATGCGCCGTCAGAGATGGAGGGCATCTGAAGTCACAGTCCCCACTGGCCCTCATAAAAAAAAAAAAAAAAAAAAAAAAGTAAGCCATTGCTAGGTCCTTGGAAACCGGTGGTGTCCTCTTTTGCCGAACTTGAGGTCAAGGGGTCTGCTCTGTACAAGAACGCTGCTGTTGGCATAAGCTTCCTGAGGGACCATGGGCAGGGAGGGGCTCTTTTCCTCTCCCAGTTTCAGACCCATGAATGAAAAAGAGTCCTATAGGAACTTCCAGGTTGGGCTGGTGAGATGGCTCAGTGGGTAAGAGCATCCGACTGCTCTCCCGAAGGTCCGGAGTTCAAATCCCAGCAACCACATGGTGGCTCACAACCATCCGTAATGTGATCTGGCGCCCTCTTCTGGTGTGTCTGAAGACAGCTACAGTGTACTTGCATATAATAAATAAATAAATCTTTAAAAAAAATTATCTTTATAAAAAAAAAAAAAGAAAAGAAACTTCCAGGTTAGGCTCCCCAATAGGACAAGTATTGGGCACCAGCTTCTGACTTAACTGTGACCCTATCCTGTATACACAGAGTGAGCTAATGTCTTTACCCCACTTTTATTTATTTATTTATTTATTTATTTATTTATTTATTTATTTAAGACTGTTTCTTTTCTTGTGTTTCTCTTTTTCTTTTTTCTTTGTTTTCTTTTGTTTTCGTTTTGTTTTCTTTTTTCAAGACAGGGTTTCTCCCTGTATTCCTGGCTATCCTGGAATTCACTCTGTAGATCAGGTTGGCCTTAGACTCAGAGATCCATTTGCCTCTGCCTCCTGAGTGCTGGGATTAACGGCATGTGTTACCACAGCCCAAAAAAAGACAAAGTTTCCTTAAAGAGAAAAACTTTCAAATTTCATTTCTATCGCCATTGTGTGTATATGCGTGTAGTATGTGTGTGTGTGTGTGTGACATGTATATGTTGTGTGTGTGTATGTATATGACATGTGTATGTTGGGGGTGTCAAAGGCATGCTCATGCCACGATGAATGAGTAGACATCAGAGGACAACGTTCAGGACTCAGCTCTCTTGTTCCCTCCTGTGGTTTCAGAACGCTAATCCAGGTCATCGAGCATGGTGACAAAGGTTTTGACTCAAGAAGCTATTTTACACGCCTCATGAGAAAGGGCTTTTTGTATCCCAGGATACCCTTGAGTTTGACTTGTCAAGGTCTCTCTTGAACTCCTGACCCTGCTGTCTCCACATAAAAAGCCTTGGGCTCTGAAAGTGAGATCATAGCCAGATAGACATGCTGGCACACATCTGTAGTCTCAACACTCCGGAGACAGAGGCAGGAGGATGCCAAAAGTTCAAGATCATACAGCCAGGTTCCATAGGGACAGATGGGAGTGTGTGTTTGGGGGAGGGGTGTTAAATCATAAGATTCAGATTTTGGGTTCCAGGGCTGGGGTGAGGCAGAGTTCTCATTCTCTGCAGCTCAAATCCCCAAATTCTAATCCCAGATCAGAAGTTAAGTCCAATCCCCGGGGTCATGAAGCTGCCAAAGGCCAAAGCAAGATTTTGTCTTTTTTTTCTTTGTGGTACTGGTGTTTTCCACCTGTGAGGCTGCCCCATAAGACAGAGGTCTATGGTTCCCTATATGTCTGCCCAGGCTTGGACAGTGACCAGCTTGTCACTGTTTGTTCCCATTAGCCACTTGATCTCTCTGTGCCTCCATTTTTCCATCTCTGAAATGGGAGTATGAAAGTGTGGCCACCCCTGCCTGCTTACTCACAGCCCTGTAGCAGAGATCAAACCAGCTGCTGAAAGATATAAGACATTTAGAAACCTAAATGTTATATTTATGCAAATCCTGGTAATTCATAGAATCACAGACTGGATCGCTTGGCAGTGGCACTCGCATCTAAAGAGCTTTTACGATGAAGCCTGCATCTTCCTGATGAAACACTTGAAGCCCAGAGAAGAGAAGTAACTCACCTAAGGTCACACAGTTAGTGAGAGACAGACTTAATTTCTCAGATCTAGGCTGGCTCTCACCACTCAACCTCACAGACTCAGATCCTTGGGGTTTGTGAACACAAGACAAAGCTAAAAATGAAGGCTGCTTAAGAGTGAGCTAATGTCTTTATCCTATTACTATTATTATTATTAGACAATGCTTCTTTCTCCGCTCATTATTATTATTATTATTATTATTATTATTACACAAAACAGGGTTTCTCTGTGTATTCCTGGCTTTTCTGGAATTCACTCTGTAGATCAGGTTGGCCTTGGACTCAGAGATCCACCTGTAGTGCACAGGAACAAAGCTCTGGCTGGATTCCACCCCCAGAACATCATAAACCCGGCATAGTGGCTCACACCTGTAATCCTAGCACTTAGAAAGTAGACTCAGGAGGATCAGGAATACAAGATCACCCTAGCTATACAGGAAGTTCTAGGCTAGCCTGGGTTACATAAGACTCTAAAAAAGGAATTGGGGGAAGGAGTGGGGCTAGAGAAAGATGGCTCAGTGGTTAAGAGCACTTGCTGCTCTTCCAGAGGACGGGGGTTCAGTTACCAGCAGCTAGATGGTGGCTCACGATAGTCTCTAACTCCAGTTCCTGGGGATCCAAAGCCCTCCTCTGGCCTCTGTGGGCACTGAACACATATGGGACATAGAGATACATGCAATCAAAACAGCCACAACATAAAATAATAAAATTCTTAAAATTAAAGAAAAGCAGACATGAACCCTTACAATAAAACCAAGAGATCTCATACAGACCAGACAAGCCTCTAACCCCCCATGTAGCCAAGGCTACCTTGAACGACTGATCCTCCTGCTCCGTCCCCAGTGCTGGGATCACAGGCATATGTCACTGTCATTAATTTATGCAGTGCCCTGGGCTTTGCACATGCTAGGCAAGCTTTCTGCCAACTAAGCTACGTTCTTCAGTTCTCTCTCTCTACCGCTCCCTTCCTCTTTCCCTCCTTCTGTTTGTTTGTTTGTTTGTTTGTTTAAACAGAGCTAGCCCAAAACTTGATACATAACCAAGGATGCCGAATTTTTGGTTCCTTCTGCCTCCCCTTTCCAAGTGCCAAAATTACAGTCATGAGCCACCACCGTTCCTCCTTTGCATCATGCTGGGGACTGAACCTAAGGTTTCACTGAGGTTATACAAGCCCTCTCTCAACTAAGCTGCAGACCCAGGAGGCAATCCTTGTCACTCGGGTCTCTCGGGTCTCTCCCTCCCTCACTTCTCCCTCCCACTCCCCCCACCCCCCGCAAATCTCCCATGCAGGTAGGCAGAAGGAACATTTCACAGACTCAGCACATTCTTCTCTCTCATGAGCTCAGGTGCCTGATTTTCCCTTGTGACGCTCCTAGTGGTGAGCCGGAGGTACAGTGAGCGGTTTTGAAGGCAGGTTCCTTATCTCTAAGCGTTATCTAAGCATCAAAGACCACTTGAAGAGAAAAAAAAGCAGTTTCAACATCAAACTTGAAAGTTTGACTGTTAAAAGGAAGAGCCGGGACAAAGCGACCACAGCTTTTATCGCACGTTTATGAAGGTGGCGTGTGGTGGGAATACTACGTCTCGGGTCTGCTGCTGAGAATGCTCGGTGGCCTTTGAACAAAAAACAAAACGGTGGATGGAAACTGCCGGTAATTGTCTTTACCTATGGTTTCAGAGGGCGCACACACCGGGCCTTGCGGTTGCGGGCGCTATTTCTTGCTGGGGTTCGCGTCCCCGGCCCTGCCTGGCACCCAGTGGAACAGATCAGGCCTCAGATCTGTGCACCTGTGGTTCCCGCAAGGAGGCAAAGTGGATTACCGCGAGATAGGGCAACAATGGAAAGTTTTCTCACCTGAAAGGTCTGGGGGAGGGGAAGGGGAGTGTTGTGTGCCCCGGGGAGACTCGTATGCCCCAGAAAAATAAGAAGCCTGAGAAAGCCAGCCGCCCCCCCCACCCACCCATCCAGGAGCCCCCTTGGCCCACAGTGTTTATTTTCGTTGTCATAGGTTTCTTCTACTGAAGGAGATGCCCTGGTTTTTGAAGAAAATAAAGTGAGCAAACAGAACTGTGACAGCAGTGGGGAGGTGGAGGCAGGAAGATGAGAACCTCCTCAAGGTATCCTATTTAGTGATTCCAAGGCCAGCCTGGGCTATATGAGACCTCATCTCACAGAACATGTTTATGTTCTAGATATATGCTCTATATCACAGCAAAAGGCCTACTGAGTGTCTCTAAGAGTCAGCTGACACTGCCTAGGCAGGCCCGCTACCAGAGAACACCATGTGGTGACACACAAGGTTCATTCGCTTTCGCTAGGGACAGTGGCAGGTGGAAGGGTCCTGTCAAAATGGCCAAAGAATTCTGACAATTTCTGACTCCAGAGGAAAAATCATGGAATCTTTCTGAGCAAGAGACTCGGTCCCCAAGTCCAGGAGGAGCCCTCCCCAGGTCCCAGTGCCAGAGTGTCGGGGGCTACTGAAAAGGTTACTCCATGACCCCTACATTTCAGGCCCTCTGGAGGCCCGTCAGCCTGTGATCTGATCAGCCTGAAGCCAAATTGCCTTGGTTCATCTTCTGTTGCTCGAACAAAATACCCAAGCTGGGATAATTGTTAAAGAATAGAGGTTTATTTGGCTCAGAGGTAGAACAGCAGCAGCTGGTGGGGGGCTTCTGGCTGCGCTATAAGGCCATCAGAGTGACACTTGAACCTCTCTCACATTGCTGACCAGTTCCCCAGGTCTCCATAGCTAAATGCCATCCACACGTGGCTGGGGAGACTGAGCTGGCAAGCCTTTGAGGGGCACACATTCAGATCTCAGCACAGGCCTAGACCTGAGCCAGGTGGGCGGAGAGCTGACCACAGGTATGGAAGAGGGGACAAAGAAAACCTTATAGAAGGACTAAGGGGACAGAAAGGAGGCCAGAAGAAAGCCACCCGGAGAGAGTGATGAGGTCAGGTTGTTATTCATGCCCGTGTTGTAGGTTCCCAAATATTTTAAGTTGGATTTTTCTTTTTTGCAGTGTTAGAGGTTGAAGCCAGGGCCTTGTATCTTCCAGATTCCAAATAAAAGCGCTACCACTAAGCTCCATCAACCTGTGTTCTATATGTTTATAGAGAATATATATATATATATATATATATATATATATATATATATATATATCTCGAATCTCTATCTATGTATACTTATAAAATAAATAACTGCATTCTAAATATTTATAGGGAATATATACAGTTATATAGAATCTATATCTACATATACTCATACAATCTCTAACTCCATTCTATATACTTACATAGAATATATATAAATATATTCATATAACCTCTAGCTGCACTTTACTTATCCCCACACCCACAGGCATGTGTAACTCTTTTTTTTTTTGTTTTTGTTTTTTGTTTTTGTTTTTGTTTTTCAAGACAGGGTTTCTCTGTGTAGCCCTGGCTGTCCTGGAACTCATTTTGTAGACCAGGTTGGCCTCGAACTCAGAAATCCACCTGCCTCTGCCTCCCAAGTGCTGGGATTAAAGGCGTGCGCCACCACACCCAGCCATATGTAACTCTTATTCCTCATCAAAGAAGCGGAGATGGTTTCAGAAAGCCATCACTGGCTAAAATGCAGAGATCAACTGGCCACGAGGTGCCTGACCCCCGTTGAGACATTTACAACACAACCCCTCCATTTGAGGCTCAGGAGACATGGAGGAAGAGGGGGAAGAAAGATTTTAAAAGTCAGAAGCCCAGGAGTGTGGGGAGACAGTCTGTTCCGGGTGGGATGGCGGGGGGAGACAGAGCAGAGGTGGTATGGAGGAGGGGCGTCTGGGAAGATCTGGGAGGAAGAAGGAGGTGAGTATAATCAAGATACATTGCATGACATGTCTGAAGAATGAATAAAAACATTATATTATTTAAAAACAAAACCCTAGCAAATAAACGAATGAACTAACAGAAAGCAAGATTATTCCTGGAAATGCCCCAGCCCCACACATGGCCCACATTCACGATCACCATTATGACAACATTCTTTTATTTTAATTATTTATTTTCATTTTATGTACATTGGTGTTTCACCTGCCTGTATATCTGTGTGAGGGCATCAGACAGTGAGCTGCATGTGGTTGCTGGGAACTGAACTGGGATCCTCTAGAAGAGCAGCCGGCGCTCTTTTGTTTTTGTTTTTGTTTTTCCGAGACAGGGTTTCTCTGTGTAGCCTTGGCTGTCCTGGAACTCACTCTGTAGACCAGGCTGGCCTCGAACTCAGAAATCCACCTGCCTCTGCCTCCCAAGTGCAGGGATTAAAGGCGTGCGCCACCACGCCCGGCATCAGCCATCGCTCTTAACTGCTGAGCCCTCTCTCCAGCCCCTGTGACAACGTTCTCAAAAGCTATTTTACTTATACTAAAAGGTGAATGTGTGTGTGTACACACACACACACACACACACACACACGTGAGCGCTTGCATGTGCTGTCCCAGCCATTGTACATTTGCTTATTTAGCATTTTTGTTTGTTTGAAGAGTTTCATGTAGCTCAGGCTGGCCTCATATGTCTGAAGATTGCCCTGCCTCTCCTTCCTGAGTCCTCAGATTACAAGTATACACCACCTCTCCCAGTGCTGGGAAGTCAAACCCAGGGATTCCTGCATGCCAGGCAAGCATGCTACCCGCAGAGCTACATCCCTTGCCCTGATATTGAACTTCTGACCCCCTTGCCTGTCTCAAGTTCTGGAATTATAAGCAGTATCTCCATGCCTTATTCTGCTTTTGTGAGATTAAGCCTCATTTAGTATACTATGCTGACTTTGAATTCACTATATGTAGCCCAGACTGGCCTCAACTCACTGCAATCCTCCTGCCTCAGCCTCCTTACTGCTAGGATTACAGATCTGAGCCAGCAGACCTAACTGACCTTAAGTCCCTTCATTTTCAGCATAGTTGGCTCCCTGGTCTACCTCAGTGTATCTATTCTTGGGTTTCAAGAGAACTGGGGGAGATAGGATCCTCTAGGCCCTGCCCCCAGCCAGGGGCCCCAGGCCTCCCACAGACTTTAAGGTTTGACCACATTCTACTTTCTCTAGGAGGCCTGCTTTCTCTGTGGAGACCGATGAGAACACGGAGCAGAGTGTGCCCAACGACCTCTGCAGAGTTCTGCACGGGGCGCTCTGAGGTTTGCAAATGGCTTCTCCCAGACTCAGAAGGCACATGGCTGCTCCACCGTCTCCACAAACCACTGGGCACTGGGATGGGAGGACAGTAAACCAATGCACGTCCCAAACGAGAAACAGGTGGCTTCCTGCGAGTGTATCCTAATGCAGCCTCAGCTCAGTTTCCCCCTCTCCAATGTGGTTCCCATTTGCATGAGGCTGAGTCTTTAGAGCCTGTAGCCCAGATGCAAAATGATATAAATTACAGTTGGTCACTCCAGCCTGCCTGCTTGGGATTGCGGCATAAACATTAAGGCAAAGGCTTACTGATTATAAGGGAGAGACACTGCAGAGAGCTAGGGAGGGTGGGGGACCAAAACTGTCCTCCCCCTGCTCCTTTTTGCATGAGAGGAAGGCCAGGCATCTTTAAGGACAAGGCATCCTAACAACCAGCAAGGAGGACCTGAAGCCCCATCCTCAAACCTCGCCTGTTCTAGGAACATGAACATTGCCTCCCTCCGTTCTCCTTCTCAGGCCAAGCTGGGTCCCACTATCTGAGGTTCCCCAGCCCCCAGGAGCTGTTCCAATCCTTCATGGAATATCCTGGGCATTTGGTTTAGCAACCCACTGATGTTCTACCCCCTGGATCTTGGCAACTCCCTTCTTATAGACCACAACAATTATCTCTGATTACAGAATGGATGTATAGCTCTCCTTGGCCACTGTGTGCAGACCCCGGTCTTCAGAAGGGGGGGGGGAGAAGTGTATGTTGAAGGTGCAGCAGAAAATGAAGGTGGGTTAAGCCTCCAATTTTCTCAGTAGGATGTGGAGGAGCACTGGGGAGATCCCAGCCCTGTAGAGTTAGAGCCATAAAAACAAGCTCAAGAACAGCCTGGGCTACATGATGGGTGGGGCTTGAAGCCCCCTCCCCCCCAGCCCAAAACAATACTGACCTAAGTGGGTACTCCGACCTTTAGGAAAAGTGGATGCCCCTCCCACCCTCAGCCTCCCAGCTCCAGCCAGCCTGGGTCAGGAAACCCTTTCCCAAGGACCCTCAGCTCAAGATGGCAGCCTCCAGGGTGGGGAGCACCTCCAGCCGCATCCCTTCACCAACAGGCAGCCTGAGGCAAAACATCCTACACCACAGAGAACTTCTAAAAATATGATGTTTTTGTCAGGGAGCCACCTACTTCCTTCGGGCTTTGATCTTCACACAGGCCCTTTTACTTACTGTCAATAACAGTCTGAAGCTGCCATCTTTCTTTGGGGGTGACATATCCAAGACACTGAATTCCCTAGCTGGGCATTGTAGTCCACGGACCTTTTGCACATGCTCAGTTGGTGACAGCTTTCACAGCTGGTCCTGCCCTGGGTGAGGAGGTCTGGGGTCTGGGACAGAGGCAGCCAGATCACCTATCAGCTGCAGAACTTTATGCAAGTTTACAAGAGCCCATCATCTAAAAACTAGGATAATTAGTGATAGAAATATCAGCACTCTAATAAGGAGGTCAGGAATGGAGAATTGGAGGGGGCTGGAGAGCTTAAGCTGCCCCCCAATTAATTAATTAATTGGTTAAGAGTACTGTTTTCTCTTGTAGAGGTCCTGAGTTCAATTCCCAGCAATCATATGGTGGCTCACAACCATCTGTACTGAGATCTGATGCTCTCTTCTGGCATGCAGGTGTACATGCAGATAGAGCACTCATAAACATTAAATAAATAAATTAAATAAATAAATCATAAAAAAATGGAGGATTAATTGCCATGAGTCCTGCTCATATAGCCAGCTGGCTTCAGATCTAGCCATTAGCCTTGAACACCTGATAATTCTGCTTCTACCTCCCAAGTGCAGAAACAAGAGGACCCTTGGCATTTACTGACTAGCCAATCTGATGGCACTTACTGACTAGCCAATCTGATGGCTCTTACTGACTAGCAAATCTGATGGCACTTACTTACTGACTAGCCAATCTGATGGCACTTAATGACGAGCCAATCTAATGGCTCACAGCTTTATCAGGATTTGCCAAAAGTCCTGCAAACAGCTGCAACAAAGTCCCCTTCAAGCTTGTGCGTCATCATCTTTGCAGGGACATAGAGGTGATTATAGGTTCATGACCCCGAGTCAGGAATTTACTAGCCATCTGCTCCAGGTGAGAACATGGCTCTCTGGCTTGAAGTGAGCTATAGGCACTGGGGTACACCTCGTGATGCTCTAGGGCTGGATACAAAAGGTACCCCACTGCAGATGTCCTGCAGGAAGACCCCAGCCTTCTGGGGTGTGAGTCTAAACCATGTTGGAGACAGAGACAGGCAGATCTCTAAACAGGAGGCCAGCCTGGTCTACAGAGCAAGTTCCAGGACAGATAGACAGAAGGCTGGGGATGTAGCTCAGTGGGTAGAGTGCTTGCCTAGTATGCACAGAGCCTGGAGTTTGATCTCTAACACTGCACACACCAAACTTGCTCTGTGATCCTAGCACTTGGAAGGCAGAGGCAGGAGGATCAGAAATTCAAGGACATCAGGGCCCAGCCTGATATAAGAGACACCGTCAGAGAGAGAGAGTGTGAGAGAGAGTCACAGAGACAGAGACAGAGACAGAGACACACAGACACAGACACAGACACAGACACAGACACAGACATAGACACAGACACAGACACAGACAGAGATAGAGACAGAATAAAAAGAAAACCCAGAAAGGCTGCAGACTGAGGTAGCCTACAAAATGCAAGGCTGATGCACACATGATTTAAAAAGAGAGAGAAAGAAAAATATTCAAAGCTGAAATCCCACCTGGCCCAACCCTTGCAAGTCTGTGAGTGCTCGCTGGCTGGTAATGTCATTTACCTGACTCCATATGTAACTCCAGATGTGCCCCGTTGTCATAGTGGAGTCCTTGGAGAAACTGCACGTTGCCCCACTAAGGCTCCTGCTTTGGGCTCTAAACGATGTGCTGGTTTGAAAGGTCAGTGCCGGGAAGGCAGGACAAGCTCTACATCAGCCAAGCCCTGGGGTAGTTAGAGGTCAGCTATGGGTGGTTAGGGAGCCACCCCTCCCTACTGCCCTCAGAGGGCGACAGCCCAAAGTGCAGCTTAAACATCCATGCCCCTGTTGGCCACTTCCTGTTCTGGGAAGCACTGTAGGATGCCACTGCTATATGGCTTAATGTGGGGCCAGCAGGCAGAGAATTAGCTCATCCCATCAGGCACCCTCTGTTCCATTTGGGTGCTCTGAGATCCTTCCTGCAGAGTGCAGGCCACTGACCTCCAGACAACCCTGGCCCTTTACAAGCAAAATACAGGTGCAACCGAACATTAGGGACAAAATGTGGCTGGGGATACAGCTCAGTGACAGAGCTTAGCACATCTGAGGCCACACACACATTTGATGCCCAGCTCTACACAAAAAGGACAGTGGGGACAGGCAAAAGGCAGGGCAGTGGCTAAGGAACACATACTGCTCTTCCAGAGGACCCAGGTAGTTCCAGCTCCAGGGAGGTCTGATGCTTCTGGCCTCTGTAGGCGCATGCACTCACATAAAGATAAACTTGAAGGCCACTTGTAGTGGTACAAGTCCTTAATCCCAGCACTGGAAAAGCAGAGACAGAAATCTCTCTGAGTCTGAGGCTAACCTAATCTGCATAGTAAGTTTCTGGCCAGCCAGGACTACAAAGTGAGACTTTTTCTCAATAAACAAAGAAATAAGACAAAAAATAAGGACAAGAGACATACAGGGGGGCTGGAGAGATTGCTCAGCGGTTAAGAGCACTGACTGCTCTTCTGAAGGTCCTGAGTTCAATTCCCAGCAACCACATGGTGGCTCACAACCATCTGAAACAAGATCTGGCGCCCTCTTGGAGTGTCTGAAGACAGCTACAGTGTACTTGCATATAATAAATAAATAAATAAATAAATCTTTAAAAGAGAGAGAGAGAGAGAGAGAGAGAGAGAGAGAGAGAGAGAGAGAGAGAGAGACATACAGGGAAGGCACACACGAGAGCTTGGTCATGGGCTCCTCAAAAATAGAAGTCCTTTCGCCGGCAGTGGTGTCACAAGCCTGCCTTTATCCCCAGCATTCGGGAGGCAGAGGCAGTCAGAACTCAGTGAGTTAGAGGCCAGCCTGGTTTACAGAGTGAGTTCCAGGACAGTCAGTGCTATCTCAAAATCTGTCTTGAAAAAGAAGAGAAGGAGAAGGAGAAAGAGGAAATGGAGGAAGAGGAGGAGGGACAGGGGAAGGGGGGAGGGGGAGGAGGAGGAGGATGAAGAGACCGTCACAGAACTGCCATGTCACATAGTCCTGTGGACAGGAGTACTGTTTATATCACAGTCTCTATATAATGGTACCCCCCTCCTAGCTGTGTACAGTGTCACCCTTGGTAGCAACTAAAGCCAGACAGACTGGTGACATTTCCTGTGGAGAAGGCCAAGACTACAGGACCTTGGAGCTCACCTTTCTCCCCACCAGTCACCATGGAGACTCAATGATGGACAAGTCTTCCTCAGTGCCTTGCAAGTTCCACAGAGCCAAACATAGAGCGCCAGCCAAGGCAAGAGGCCAGGACTGGGGTCATACATACTGCATGCCTGCGTGCCTGCGTGCGCCTATGCACACTCATTCACACACAGATTTTTTTTTTTTCCCACACGTGAATCTATTTAGGCCAGAGGTCAATGTGGGCTATTTTTCTCAATCACTCTTAGGGTGTTTTGTTTTGTTTTGTTTTGTTTTGATAGAGGGTCTTACTACGTAGCCCTTGCTAGTCTAGAACTCACAGGGACCCACCTGCCTCTCTAGAGCTAGGAGAGGCATTTGCTTCCACCTTAGTTTTGAGACTGTCTTGCTGAAACTGGAGTTCACCAGTTCTCTGGCCCCTGAGTCCTCCTGTCTGTACACACAAGCACTGGCACAACACACACACACACACACACACACACACACACACACACACACACCATACATGGCTTTTCTCCATGAGTGATGGAGACCTGGATTCATGTCCCCCATGCTGGCACAGCAGCAGGTTCACCCACTGAGCCATCTCCCAGTCTCTCGTTTTTTATGTTGCCTGGGTTCTATAAGAAGACAGGATGAGGGGGAGCACTGACTGCACTTCCAGAGGTCCCAAGTTCAATTCCCAGCAACCACATGGTGGCTCACAACCATCTGTAATTGATGTCCTCTTCTGATGTGTCTGAAGACAGCTATAGTGTACTCATATACATAAAATAAATAATTCTTTTTTAAAAAGTGGGCTCTCAATCCTGTCGTAGAACAGAACGCAGATACAGTGGATGCGCCTCTCCTATCAGAAGGCCATCATCCCATTTGGTAACTAGTGGGGCTGTGGTGAACCACACAGCTCTGAGGCGGGAGCTCCCCTATGGAGGCAACATTCTTATCACAATGGCAGGCCAAACGCTCTTCCTGTTTGGGCAAGATTTCTACAGCTAGGGATTAGCCACAGACAGACTTGCCTACGTGTGAAGTACACCCAGCATGGATTACTGCTACAAGTGTCAGAAATACCTGGGATGATGTTCAAAAGAGGAGCAGCTTTCTGTTTGTTGTAAACAGGATTAAATAAAGTTAACCATAGGCCAAGAGGCAGAGCAAGCAATCAGTTGACAGGGAGTGAACATGGGAAAAAAACATAGAGAGTCAGGAGGACGGATAGAGAGATGCCCAGGAAGTAAAAAGGAGGGACATTCAGTTTGAGGGGTTTTTGAGTTGGCTTGAAGAAGGAGAACCTCTTTGGGGGACATGGGCTGTGGAGGTAGGTCAGCTTTCTCTGCCTCGCTGAGCTAGCAAGCGTTCACCCCAGCATCTGGCTCCTGAGTCTTTATTGGCAAAAGTGAATGTTTGATATTATGTTAAAAAACAACACACAGGGATTCCAAGAGCTGGTTTGGCCTGGTCTATGGCCTGATGGCTATCCTTTCTCCATTCCACATCTTCGGATAGACTGTGGGCTCTCCCTGCAGGCACACCAAAGCCTTCACAAGGCCGGCAGCCTCTTCTCCCGGGAGCTGTAAGTTTCCAGGCTTTCCGCCCTCGATAGCAGCTCCTCAACTGGACCGAGTTTGCATTTTCCAACAGCAGCTTCAGCGTCTCTGTTTCTGCAAAACCCATCACTGCACAACCAGACACCATCAATACCTGTGAGTCCTGAGCAGAGACCCTCGGGACCCTTCACATAGCTGAGATCAGATCACAGAAGCCCCCGAGGTCTCAAACATCCCTACCCCCAGCCCAACATTCTGATCATGGCATCTTGTTTTCCCTTGGAAACCCACGCTGGATTGATTAACAAATGCATCTATTAGTTAACCTCAGAATTTGGTTTGGAAAGAAGCACACACTGAAAGAAAAGGCTGACACTAAACAACGTCTCTAATTAAAAAGTAAGGATAGAAAACACTCATGAACAAATGTCCCGACAGAGTTCATTTGCCCAAGACTCAGCCCTGTGGCAGCTCACCGAGGGTCCTGGGGACCATCCATGACTTCACCCAGGGCAGAAACATCCGAGAAAGCTCTCTTAATGAACCCTCAGATTCTTGGCCTCTTATTCAAAGAACTAAAGTAAAGGCTCACATAGGTTCATAAAAGCTTTACTCAAAGCAAATTGCTGGTAGAGATCAGAGGCTCACTGTGTGGAATGACAGCAAGCGCCGGAGGAATGGATCAGTGGTTAAGACTACATACTACTCTTATAGAGGACTCAAGTTCAGTTCCCAGCACCCAGCACCCACATCACAGCTCACAACAGCTTGTAGCTCCAGTTTCAAGGAATCCAATGCCTCCTCTGGCCTCTCAGGCACCTGCATTCACGTGTAGAAACACACACACACACACACACACACACACACACACACACTTAAAAATAAAAACAAATGTTTTTAAGATTAATTTTTTTCTTTTATATTATGAGTGTTTTGTGTGCATGTGTGTATGTCACATGAGTACCTAGTGCCCATGGAGGCCAGAAAAGGGCATCAGATCCCCTGGAACTGGAGTTACAGATGGTTGTGTGTGAGCTGCTGTGTGGAGGCTAGGAACGGATCCTAGGTCCTCTGCAAGAGTAGCCAGTGCTCTTAACTGCTGAGTCATCTATTCAATGCCCCCAAAGAGTTTTTAAAAGGTTGACAGCAGACCACAGGACAGGATACTCAGGCTTGGTTATTGTATGGGGCAAGCTTCCTTTTATAGGGTTCTAAAGAAGACTTTGGATTGTTAAGGTCTTAGTTTGGGTGGGCCTTTATTTTGATTGACAGGTTAAGTAACCATTTCTCTACTGTACACTATCCTTCCCATAGTGCATCTGATTTCTTCCTTCCTTCTTCTCTCTCTCTCTTTCTCTTTCTCTCTCACTTATTTTCTTCCTTCCTTCCTTCCTTTCTTTCTTTCTTTCATTCTTTCTTTCTTCCTTTCTTTTTTGTTTTCTTCTTTTTTACCCAGGTAGGTATTTGAGACAGGGGTCTTACTATGTAGCCCTGGCCTCATCACTATGTAGGTCTGGCTGTCCTGGAACTCACTATGTAGACCAAGCTGGCCTCAAACTCACAGAGTTCCACCTATCTTTGCCTCCCAAGGGCTGGGACTAAAGATGCGTGCCACCACCACTCAGCTAATGCATCTATTTTAATCGCATGTACAACTCAGTTATGTATATGCTTAAGAGGGTAAATAGGGGATTCTCCCCTCAAAGTTTGCTTTGAGGCGAATTTGCCTTAATGTGCACACACTCAAAACCACCCTAGGCTGGATAGGCCCCCATCCTCCTAGCCAGGTATTCGTGGAATTATGGGTGAATAGAGTCTGAGTCTGAAATTTGTTAAGATACAGTTGGACTGAGGTGGGACAAGAAAGACTCCAGTTTTTCTACATCTTCCCTAGAGCAGTTTTATATAATACTGTTACAGTTTTATAGAAAAGATTTTTTAAAATCCAGGAACTAGGCAGACACTAACTGAGTTGTGAGAGTCAGAGCTGTGAAATTTCTCCCTTCCAGAGAGTGCCTCCTCTAGCTGGTATTGGCCTTCACCAGACTGGAAATCCTAGAGAAACGTTAATTCTTTGAGGCCCATTGCCTTGACAGTCGACAGTTGGACAGCCAAGAGGAGGGAAGGACAGAAGTCTCTCTCGTCTTCCTTCCCTCCCCCTCTCTCACTGTCCCTCCTGTTCCCTCTGTGTTCCTCTATCACCAGGGTTCCGTGTAGCCCAGGCTAGCCTTGAACTCATTATGTGACCAAAGATCACTTTGAACTTCTAGCCCTCCCGTCTCCACTGTGTGACACAGGGTCTGGACCCAAACGCCTGCTAACAGTCTCGGCCTTCAGGAAATTGGGCCCAGACATGGGGATCAGTTTATATGAGTCAAAAAGCTCATATCAAAAGCAAACAGGCAGGCAGGCTGGCTCATGTCTGTACTCCCAGAACTCGGGGAAGCTAAGGTGGGAGGACTGCCATGAGATTTACACAGAATATCTCCCCTCTGCAAGCCAATGAGATGGCTCAGGGGTAAAAACACCTGCCATGGAGCCTGAGGACCTGAGGTGAATTCTCAGATTCTGTGGAAGGAGAGAATCAGCTCTCAAAGGTTGTCCTCTGACCTACACACACACACACACACACACACACACACACACACACACACACANACACACACACCATGAAAAAAACTAACAAAAAAAAAAAACAGAAAAAAAGAATATTTGAATATTTTCTGGGAACTGGAGAGGTGGCTCAGGAGTTAAGAGTACTGGCTGCCCTTGTGGAGGACCTGGGTTCAATTCCCAGTACCCTACAACACCAGGCAGCTCACAACCACCTATGAATCCAGCTCCAGAGATTATGACATCCTCTTCTGGCCTCTAAGGGCACTGCATGCAAGTGGTATGGAGACATACATATAGGCAAAACACACAAACAGGCACACACACACATGTGCACATGCACACACACAAATATATATAACCAGGGCTTCAGAATGGGTCTGTGCCATAAGACCACAAGCGGAGGCATGCATTATCCTTGGCCAGGGATGCAGGGATGCAGGGATGCAGGAATGCAGGGCAAGAGACACAGCTCGATGCCATCATCCACGGCAACAAGAGGACTGTCCCTCCTCTGAGGACCTGACTCGGGTATAGCTGGATGGCTGACCTCAACACAGAAAGGAACCTCAGGATGACCAGTCTGAGGCCAGGAGTTGATTAAAAAATAGAGAAAGGCATACAAGAAAACAAAACCAAATAAAACAAAAAACACCCCCAAGTACGGGTGTAGGCTCCCTCTGGGAATCACAAGGCGGTGTCTTAGCACTAATCACATTTGTCACTTAGGTGGGGTTCTGTGTTACATCTCAAAGGATTGTTAAGAATTTTTTTTTCTTATTTCTTTCTTTTTGATAAGTGAGATTGCAGGGTGGCTCTGGAGATGGGATGACGATCTGATAAAATAAGACCAGGCTCCACTAGGGTTATATACTAAGGGGTTAGATCATATTTTTTTATTGTAAAGGGTGTTCCTGGTGAGAGTCCTGGAGAACTACAGATCACAGCTACGATGGGAGAGAGGCCTTAAACCAAGGTTGCTGTGTTAAGACAAAAATAAATAAATAAATTGATTGATTAATTAATTAATTAAGACCCAGGGACCCTTAACTACCAAGAGGCTTCAACAGGACACTGAGGGGCAGAACCCCTTTCTTCCCTATGTTTCCATAATCTTCCTTGTCTTTCAAGCTCGCTTACCACGACCAAACCAGCTGGGTCAATTTTTAAATTATTAATTATTATTTCACAATTCCATAGATGTATATAATGAACTCCCGCCACTCCAGTTTATGGTTCCCCAGCCTTTACACGGAGGCCCTCAGGATATACTAAGGGCCGAGCTCCAGAAGGAAGTGGCCGGCGCCCTCTCTTACAGGGAGTGAGCTATGCTGAGAATCTCAGGGGAGCAGGTGCCCCCCAAGCCGGAGCAGCACCTCCTTCTCCCAAGTCCTCTAAGGGCAGGCACCTTTTCTTCCCCCGTCATTTGCATCCAATTTGCATGTGCCACAAAGGCTGGAAAATTCCCCCCTGACACTGGCTTTGCTCTCTAAACTACAGCACCCAATAGTAGACAGGGTATCCTGCCCTTTATCGAGAAGCAGGCCCTGAGCAGCCTGGGACCCAGCCTCCTACCTCGTGGCAGCTGCGGTGAAGGTGGCAGCAGCAACAGACACGGGCAGAGCAAAACAAGATACATCGACGTGTGACTCACGCTGGAGGACCAGAAGCAAAACTATAGTGTGAAAACCAGAGCTAGCTGAGTCTGGGGTGGGGAGGAAAGTGGTGGGGAACTCCCTCCAACTCAAGCTACTTCACTCCGCTAAAACACCCTGGCCATGCCCCCCCCCCCCGAGTGCTCTAGAACCTTCCAAGAAAGTGCGGGCCTCCGGTCTCCTGTGATGGGCAGGCACTCCTCCTCCTCCCTGGCCTGGCCCTTTGAGTCTCTGAAGCTAAGTCTCAGAAAGCACACCCAAACAGAGAGAACCAGGCAGCTGGAGATTCAGGCCAAGGGTTGGGCCCAGATGGACAAGCGGCTGGTGTGAGGCTCCAAGGGCTGTGCCACACTCAGCATGGCTTCCTCCTCCTAATCCATCCCGTGAGCAATCCCACATGCTTCCAATGAAGTCCTGTGTTGCCCAGGACCGCCAGAGCTGATTTCTCCAGCCTTCAAGCAATAATTCCAGAACCGCGCACCCCAGGGTGGCAGGCTGCCCCGAAGCCCTTGACAAAGGCTGTTTTCAGCTCCTGACACACCTTTGGGTTTTCTGCCATCTTCTTGCTCTACCCCTCCAACAGACCGGCCTGGCTTCAAAAGCTATTCTAGCCAGCCCCCACCGCGGCCCTGTGCACTTCCTCCCTCTGAGCCCCTTAGTCCTCTCACCTGTAAAACGAAGCTGTTAATTATGCTCAAACTGTTGAGGTAAAGCATAAAGGAGATAAGGAGAGATCTACTGAACGGGGGCGGGCCCAGCACACCTGGGTTCTCTTAGCCGTCGTATTTTTTTGTCAATTATACTCATTTCTGTGAACCCTGCCCTGTCATGTTGTTCTTTCCTGGCTACTGGAAGCGTGGAACAGCATAGCATCCATTGCCCCGGGAGGCAGCGAATAGTGCACTATCCATATGCCCAGTTCAGACTGAGAAGCTGAGGCCCAGAGATGGGCTTCCAAACCAACTCCCTGAATTCAAGTCCCACCGCCAGAATTTAGAAGCTGTGTGACCTTGGGCATAATTATCTGTGTCCTTCAAATCTGTTGATCTGAAAGTGACTAGTTCCTCCCGCCTTAAGCATGGGGGATTTTGACTTCGAAGAATGTGATCATGGCGTTGTAGCCATACAAGAAAAAAATTTTTTATTAAATTAATTTAGTGTATGTGTGTTCGTGTGTGACAACTTGTAGGATCTCTTCTTCTCCCAGGGATCAAATCCAGGTTATCAGCTCTCTCTCTCTCTCTCTCTCTCTCTCTCTCTCTCTCTCTCTCTCTCTCTCTCTCTCTTTTTTTTTTTTTTTTTTTTTTTTTTTTTTTTTTTTTTTTTTGGTTTTTCGAGACAGGGTTTCTCTGTATAGCCCTGGCTGTCCTGGAACTCACTTTGTAGACCAGGCTGGCCTCGAACTCAGAAATCTGCCTGCCTCTGCCTCCCGAGTGCTGGGATATACCTATATTCTTAAATTAGGCAACTATCTGTGATCGCAGCACTTAGGATTTATGTAGAGGTTGGGAGATCAGAAGTTCAAGGTCATTTCAAGGTCATCCCCAGCTACACAGCCAGTTCAAGGTCAACATGGGTAGATGAGACTGTTTCAAATAAAACAAAGTAATAAAATAAAATTAAAAAGTTTAGAGATACATGTTTTTATAGTATTAAAAAGTCAGACCCCGGGGCTGGTGAGATGGCTCAGCGGGTAAGAGCACCGGACTGCTCTTCCAAAGGTGCAGAGTTCAAATCCCAGCAACCACATGGTGGCTCACAACCATCCTTAACAAGATCTGACTCTCTCTTCTGGAGTGTCTGGGGACAGCTACAGTGTACTTACATACAATAAATAAATAAATCTTTTTTAAAAAAAATGAAATGACCCACACCTGCAATCCCGGCACCTGTTGGAAGACCAGAAACTCAAGGTTGTCCTTAGTTACACTGTGAATTTGGGGCTAGCCTGAGCTACATGAGATCCTGTCTCAAAACACCAAAATCAGAGTCCCTTCCTGAGGGAGAGATGGCACTGGGTGTCAAAGGATGTTGGTGTTCAGTCAATTGGAGTGAATCCTGTCACAGTCGAGCCTGGCGTTAGCTCACCAACCAGGGTACAGCCAGGGCTACTGTCAGAAATACCTTGCACCAACACTTACTGGAGTCTTTGTCAGCTCTGTCACCGATCAGTCATCAATACTGAGGATGAGGTTACTGTAGGAGAGCTGGGGACAGTTGAGAAGCTGCCAGAGCTCTGACACAGCCTGTCATTTCTGGTGGGCCCTGTGATGACAATTCCATTACAAAAGATTCTTGTGGAATCCAATATGTCTGACCACTTGGCTTGCTTCAGAGCCCCGATGAACACATTTGCCACAGTCCCTGATGGCCTAGTTCCCCAGAATGCAGAGGTAGCCACTATTGGAAAGGAAAAGGGGAATGGATTCTCCCTTGAGGGACCCAGCATTCGAATAGCAGATTTTGTTTTACACTACTGCAGGGCAGAGATCGGCCTCTTCCGGAGCCAACCACCAGGGGGCGCCTATGCACAGCCCCTGCTGCCCGCACTGACTCACAGCCTCCCCATACAGAGAGAGCAGGGGGCTGTTGAATGGGGCCCCCGGGTAAGGCTGGCCCTGGGCAACGAATAATAAATGGATTGCTTGGCAATGTAAGGGGCTCAGCCCCAGTACCCACAGCCGAAGGTTTGACTTCCACCTGCATTTGATTTTTTTTTTTTTTTAATATGATGTGTGTATGTTAAATGTGCCCGTACCTGTAGAGGACAGAGGGGATCTCAGATTTGGAGCAGGTGTTATAGGCAAATACATTTACACACTAAATCAACACCCCAGTTTATGAATTTTTTATTTCATATTTTATTGTATTATTATTATTATCATTATGATTATTATTCTGTTCTTCAAGACAGGGTTTCTCTGTGTAGCCCTGACAATCCTGGAATTCACTTTGTAGACCAGGCTACCCTTACTCACAGAGATCCACCTGTCTCTGCCTCCTGAGTGCTAGGATTAAAGGCGTGTGTCACTACTGCCAGACTCATGCATTTTTTAAATAATAACATTAAATAGTTTCGGGTTTTGTTCCAAGAGCAATAATGCTTTGTTCATGAAATGGCGTTTTTGGTTTGCCTGTCTTATATTCAAATTTATATAAGACTCCCTTAGAGCTAGGCAATAAGACTCCCTTAGAGCTAGGCAATAAGACTCCCTTAGAGCTAGGCACAGTAGCTTACATCTACAATCCCAGTGTTTTGGGGAGGCTGAGGCAGAAAGCTTGTCAGAAGTTTGATGCCAGCCTGGGTGACATATCGAGTTCCAGGTCAGTTTGGGCTAAAGAGTGAGACCCTGTTTTAACATGGTATCTATATTCCTAGGCAACAGGTAGAGGAACTCTAAATGATTGTGGGCTCAGTTTCTCCTGGGCACACGCATGCCCACCATGTCTGCTCTTCTGTCCCAGCTTCTCCGAGGTCTAGCAGTCTTTCTCCTCATTGTTTAGGGAGTACCTTCAGCATGTACTCCACAAAACCCCTTACTCCCTGTCCCCACACTTTCCCTGGTCACACCGGTCCTGGCTGTTCTCCATCACCTCTGAGATCTGCCTGGCATCTCTCACACCCAGCCATACAGTGCTGCCTCCTAGGTCCCCATTCTATGGTGTCTGGGCTGCCTGTTAACTCTTCCACTGAGCTCCCACCCAGCCTGAAAACTTGTGTCTGGGGCAACTTTGGGACTTTCTGTGGGTGTAAAGGAAAGGTCTTGTGGGGGAACACAGAGGCACTGTGGGTCAGCCTCACGCAAGATTCTCAGCAGCCAAGGGGGTTGAGGGCTTTCCATTGTAGGTCTGTACGTCTTCCTCAAAGCCAAGAGGGGAGCAGCCACTCACCCAGGCGCACACACACACACACACACACACACACACACACTGCTTTGTCACATAGACATCCCACTTTGGACTCCTCAGAACAGGCCCAGCAAAGAGCTGGTAGTATTTCTCTGACTGCAAGGCAGATGAAGGAGTTGGGGTGAATCTCTTGATATTCCTCAATCCTGGTTCTTGCCTTCCCAAAATCCAACTGCCAAGCAATCAGGACTGAGGGCCCTTCTGAATTCAAATGAACAATCAAGACCCCACTGGAGCCCCTGCGGGCTGTGGACCTCAGAAAGTGGGGTTTCAGCCACAGAGCCAGTACCACAACGAATCAGGAGTTAAACAGGGGACCATCTCCCGTTTCTTCTCTGCTATGCACCCAGGAAGGAAAGGGACTTGTCTGTATCAGCAGGCTTCTGAACCAGATGCTTGCCCCCACTCATGGGAGCAGCCTTAGGTGGGCGGAAAGTTGGAGAGAAGGAGAATGTGGGAACGGAGTGGGAAGTTCTACAAAGAGCTTGCAGCAGGAAAAAAGAATCCCCGGGGACTGGGGCTGTGGCTGTGGCTCAGTTGGTTGTGCAGTTGCCTGGCACACCACGTAGTAAACAGAATGTTACCCCAGTGCTTGGGGGATAGAGGCAGGAGGATCCGAAGTTCAAGGTCACTCTCAGGTAAACAGTGAGTCTCAAGCTAGCCTGGGCTACAAGGAACCCTATCTCCAAAAACAAAACAAAACAAAACAAAACAAAAAAACGAAAACAAACAAACCTTCCACTCCACCCCCCAGCTCAGAAAGGCATCATTTTCCCCAGAGGCTCTCAGAGCTGGGAATATTGTGGGGACCCCTCAGGCCACCAGGCCCTACCAAACTTTTGATTCACAAGAGCAAATAGGAAAAGTCATAAGGGAGAGGACAGAGACTCCAAAGTCATAAAAATAAATAAATAAATAAATAAATAGGGCAAGCGTGACCCTGAGGGGAATCCCTTTGTCACTAATAACAGAGCAGGAACAAAAGCTTCAATGACGCTGAGGAAAACCGCAGTGTTAGCAGAGGCCACCAGTGACCCCAGGTAAAGGAGCTACTTTCACCATGAGAGGAGAGCCGGGGGCACTCTGAGCACCCAGCCCCCACCCTGCTCCCAGACGAGACCAGAGACGCGGGCAGGGGACCTCCAACTATGTAAGGAAGAGATTGGATGACTTTGGGGGGAAAATGGTTGGACCTATCAAACCCCACATCCCTGTGAGAACTAAGAAGGAACTAGACCAGTCTAGTCCTACTATCTGGAGGACACTTTGGAGAGCTGGTTTGGTTAGCAAGTGGCCACAGGACCCCGAGGCCCCCTGTCCCAGCAGAAAACCTAGGGGCTGTGGCTCTGGCAGCCATCACGCTCTCCAGAGCATCCGGGAGAAGCATCCAGGAACACCTGTGTGTTGAAGGAGACTAGGGAGCCTTTACCTGGAGGCTTCTCACCCTCTAGCATTCTTACGCTAGGAATGGAAGATGTCTTCAGGCTGCTGCAGCGTTAGACTCAACTCGGAGCTGTGTGACCTTGGGTGACTCACTTCCGTTTTCTGAGCAACCAATTTCCTCAGTCTGTAAAATGGGCTGAGACCTCTGAGCATGGCAATACACAGGAGATAACAGACAGGAAGACACTGACAAACACTGAAGTGATGGGCATGTGTCTGGAGTCATCCTTGGGCCAGCGAGTACACACAGTGCGCCATTCTCTGCCGGTGAAGGAGTTTAAAATGAAATGAGCAGTCCCAGCCCAGCGTCTACAGATACCAAGGAGGGGACCAGAGTTTCCAGCTCTGCGGACCTCTCTTTCCAGACTGTTTATGGTGGCCCAGCTCCCTAGGCAATATCAGGGATGCACAGTGTCTCCTCTGACCTTGGGACTGTCCAGCCCAGAAACCCCCTGCTTTCTGGTGCCTAGGGGGAGATTGCTCAGCAGGAATGGAATTTGTAATCCAGTCTCCAGCCATCAAGTTCTCCAACCCAAGGGGCTGGCTGGTATATTGTCACCCATTATGGGCGACAGCTCCACTCCTTTGAAAGGCAGCAGAGCCAACAGTTTTAGAACTGAATGCTCTCTTTCACTGTTTGACCTTGGACAAGGCACGTGATGCTGATCTTCCTAGATTCAGTTTTTCTAGGAATGGTTCTCCCACTGTAAGGTTGTTGTAAAGACTAAATAAGATAATTGGTGTAAGACCCCCCTCCTACAGTCCTGGGTAGAGGTGAGCTGTCTGGTTAATTTTTATCTATTTATTTAATGTGGCACTATGTTAAAAAACAATAACTTTAACAAATTTATTTGCTTATTCATTTTTTAATTACTTTTTTTTTTTGGAGTGCACGTTGAAGATCAGACTACATGGAAGGTGTCACTTCTCTCCTTCGACCTTGTGGGTCCTAGGAATTAAATTAGTGGTTAGGTTTAGTGGTAAGCACCTTAACCTGCTAAACCAATCCATCAGCTCCTTATTATTATTATTATTATTATTATTATTATTGCTCTTGTTGTTGTTGTTAGTGGTGGTGATGCTCTGTGTGTGTGTGTGTGCGCGCGCGCGCGCGGGGATGTGTGTGATAGGGGAGTGGTACTCGTGGCACAGGACAGTTTTATGGCATTGGTTCGTCTCCCCTTCCTTTATGTGGGTTCCGGGGATCGAACTCAAGTCGTAAGGCTTGCACGACAAGCCATTCACTCACCAGGCTATCTCACCAGCTGTGCTAACTCCTTTAATCCTCAAGAAAACACTTATGAGAGACAGGAAGTGTGACCCCACCATCCACAGCCCAGAGTGGTTAAGTGCCTCTCACAAAGCCAAACAATTAAGACAGTGACTCTCCTCTTCTCTCCCAAAGCTAATGGTGAAGCCAGAGCTAAGACTAGTGGCTCCTCCTCTTCTCTCCGGAAGCCAATAGCAAAGTGAGAGCTAAGACAGAGTCTCTCCTCTTCCGCTTCTCTGCTTTCTTCTTCCCATCTCCAGCCTCAGAACAGACTGAAGTAGAAGAGGGGGATTCTACCTCGAAATCTTTGCTCTCTCTCACCCTGGTGGGGTAGTGAGGGAACTAGGGTACAAAGCTGCCAGTACCCTCTAACTCTACACCGAACCAAAATGTCTCTCCTCAGAAGATGCCATCGTTGGCTAAGCCCCCTTGAGATGGAACCCCCTCATATCTGGTCAGATGCCTGCCCAGGCTCCTGGGACCAAGGCAGAGCAGAGCTACCTGGAAAATAGAGGGGACTGCCCTTGCGCGGGGTGGGAGTGGGGCTAGGGAACCGGGGGAGGGTAAAGACACCAGCACCTGCAGAGCTTCCGGGCCTGCAGAGCCCTGCTTCTGCTCCCACGCCTCTGAGGACAGAGAACAAACTCAGCTGAGCTGGGCTGCCATGGTCCATCAGCTCTGACTGGTTGGTATGCTTCCTTGGGTCCAGATGAAATCTCTTGAGTAATTTCCTCCCATTAGTCCTGTCTGTACCCTCGGGGACAGCGCTCCTCCAGCCTGCAGACATCTGGAGACCGGACTTTTGGCTGGAGGAAGCTCCAGGCACTCAGAATGTTCTGGATGCTTCTGCGGGCAGCAGAAACAGGTTTCCTATCCCTCTAACCTTGTCTCTGCCCACGATCATGGCACTGTGGCTACTCACCCCCGCCCCAGTTTATCCCTGATGGCTCGGAACACTGATAGTGATTGCCAATGGCCCCTACTTGTGCATGCACCTGCGCTGAACCAGGCACCGAAGCAATGCTTCCAGCAAGAGCTCACCCTATCTCCTCAGCTCTGATGGACAAGTATCATTCCTCATCTCCACTTAAGATGGTTCCAGAAGGTCTTGCCCATAATGCAAACAAGTCAGAGTTCTTACAGAAAGCAGCTAGGGGTTGCGAGGTTTACTAGGGTTATTTTGTTTTGTTTTGAAGCATTTTTGATGATTGTATAGCATGTGTGTGTGTGTGTGTGTGTGTGTGTGTGTGTGTGTGTGTGTGTGTGTGTGTGTGTGTGCGTGCATCCATGAGAGTGTGCCTGGGAAGGCAAGAGGATGTTGAACCCCCTGTGAATACTGGGAAACAAATTCAGGTACTCTCCAAGAGCAGTAAGTGTCTTGACCACTGGGCTGTCTCTCCAGTATTGTTTGTTTGTTTCTTTGTTTCTTTGTTTCTTTGTTTCTTTGTTTTTCAAGACAGGGTTTCTCTGTATAGCCCTGGCTGTCCTGGAACTCACTCTGTAGACCAGGCTGGCCTCAAACTTAGAGATCCGCCTGTCTCTGCCTCCCAAGTGCTGGGATTAAAGGCGTGTGCCACCACTGCCCGGCTTTTTGGCTTTTATTATTATTATTATTATTATTATTATTATTATTATTATTATTATTATTTTCTTTGAGATAGGATTTCATGTGCTTCCAGGATGGTCTCAAAGTATATAGTAGAGGAGACCTTAAGCTCCTGATCCTCCTGTCTCCACCTCTCAAGTCATAAGACCACAGACATGCACCACCATGGGGATCAAATCTGGGCTTTGTACACACCTTGTAAGCGTCCTCTCTCCCAACTGAGCTACATCTCCAACCCTTTTAGATCTTTTTCCTCGCTTTCTCTTTTGAAACAGCGGTTTGCTACACACACCAAACTGGCCTTGAACTCAACACTTTCCCACATCAACCTCTTCTGTAGCTGGAGTCACAGACATGCGTCTCCACGGTGACAGGCCAGTGTCCAGCTCTTGATCACCAAGAGGCAAAGACAGCGACCAGCCGATAAGGGGACTCACAGGAACCCAACCAAGAGCCTGGGATGACCTGCCTGGGGCTTCAGTGCTCAGGGCCAAGGGAGCTCTGTAGACCTGCAAAGGTGGGGGTGCTTTTGGATTAGGGAAAGACTATCTGGGCCTTAAAAATACAAAGGCCTCTCAAACACCATAGAGATACCAACTAACAAACGATCTGCTATCACAATACTCTAGTACCTCTGGCTACATCCTCTGATGGTGAGCATGTATTAACCACCAAACTATGCATGGATCCTATTTACAGTCAGAAAAGGCAGAAATGAGCGTTCCACTAAAGTCAGTGAGATAGCCTGGCCAGCAAAGACCCTTACTCTCTATACATGGTGATTGGAATCCAATCCTGGAGACCCAGAGAATGTGAAAGAATCAACTCCATAGAATTGTTCTCTGACCTCTGAATGTCTGAGTGTGCGTCATAGTACACACACACACACACACACACACACACACACACACACAAAGATGATAATGATGATGATGGTGGTGATGATGATGATGAGTTCAATTCCAAGAACCCACATTGTGGAAGGAAAGAACCGATGTCTGCAGTTTATGCACAGGTCTCCACATTTGAACAGTAGCACCTGCTCACACACACAAAAACAAATAAGTAAACAAATCTAATAATAATAATAATAATAAACAAAAACAAGCAAGCAAGCAAATGAAAACCAGCCACAGAAGCCAGTGCAACGGTTCCGTGATTTTATAAAAGTGCTGACCACGCATGCCAGATGACCTGAGTTTAAATCCTGGAACACATGTAGAAAAACCAGATGTGGGGCTGGTGAGATGGCTCAGTGGGTAAGAGCACCCGACTGCTCTTCCGAAGGTCCAGAGTTCATTTTTTTTTTTTTAAAGATTTATTTATTATATGTAAGTACACTGTAGCTGTCTTCAGACACTCCAGAAGAGGGCGTCAGATCTTGTTACGGATGGTTATGAGC